>NC_054379.1:120665140-120998265 GCF_017654675.1 Xenopus laevis
CTTATTACAATGTTTTAATGTTTTCAACATTCAAAGAGTGTTTAGTTTTGATTTACACAGATAATTCAATGCTTTGGAACTCTCCTTTAGTCACAAGGTTAAGTTGTTTATGAAACATATGCAGCGAGGTGTGAGGTAAGCATAGCTAAATCTTTTAAAATGCTTATTAAGCAATATAATTAATAACAGTCTCATCTCAGGGACTTCTTTAACAAGATTTAGCTCTTGATCACAAGAATGATCTGTTTATAATGAATCCTCTCTCATCAAAAGACACCATCATTTTTTTGACGTACATTTCTGCTTTCTGTTTGTGCGTGCTTCCTTGAATGAATTTTAATTAGGTACTGTGCAATCATATGAGAAGTAATGATAAGAATTTAGGAACATTTCATTTGGGATTGTGTTGACACAACATTAAAGTGTATACTGGATTAAACCATTGAGACTGAACTTTCCCCTTAAAAAAAATCATGTCCACCATATTATGCATGACATTAGGATTTTCCTATTTTTTTTTTTTTTTTAAAAACAAAGGAAGCCCGGTCTTAAATACATACTGTATAGTATATTATTTAGCTTCATATTAAGTTAAAGATATATCAAAGAGCCCATACACATGCATCAGAAAGCCTTCAATTGTTCAGAATAATGTGCTTTCAAGGGAGTTTTCCATTTTCCTGTGTAAATGCCACCAAGTATCTATGGCACCACCTTTGATTTTTGTTTTTGCATAACAGTTGCTAAAGCCTTTAAGTGACTAGCAAAATGTAATTAAAGTAAGCCAATGGTCAACAATAGGCAGGAATATTACAACTTTGAGTCTGCACAGTGCCAGGTCAGATGATGCCATCTTAAATGCAGAAAATTTGGTCATCTTCTTGCCTTGTGAACACTGCTTTGATGACTGCAAGGTATAATCAGTCACAGTAAGGGATAACCCTACATGATTGATGATCTTACAAGTTTTAGTGGAAACTGAGCAACTTGGATAAAGGTCATTCCATGTGTGGACAAATCTAGGTGCTGATGTATTTATCTTGTTCGATATTCTTTTTTTTTTTAGTTTTTACATTGGTATAATACTTTTATATAATGTCTGCTGTAAAGTTATGATGTACACTGTGCTGTAGTGTGATGTGGACAGCCGAGGTGACTGACAGTTATATCTACTGTTACCAACCACTATATCTGTATTTCTCAAGACAGCATTTTGAACTTCCTTTTCAACTCACCTATATTTTTTACCCTAAAATGTTTTGGCACATGCAGAATTTTTTTGTATTCATCACATGAAAATAAAAAAAAAAGCAATGAATTTAAACATGAGATCAAAACTATTCTCTACTGTGATTTCTTTGGAAATGTTGATGCATTTCACCAAATTCAGCAAAACCTTTATGTTTTGAATATTAGCATATAGGTTAAGCTGGTGCAGCTTAAACTTTTTTTTAGAGACAAAGAGCATGCAAAAGAGCAATCAGACAGGCTAGAGTAGAAAATGAAAAGGTCATTGCAGCAAGGTTTATATATAGCACTTGCAAGAGTACAAAATACTTAAATGTACATTAAAATACATTATAGGCAGATAGAGGGGGGACTTTTTCCCATAGAAAAAAAATCAAAATTCCATATCCAACTCTGGATGAATCCAAACAGTCTGTCAACCAGCACAACCCACTGTGCAGTCACAGTAGAGAACTTCCTTTCTGCCTCTTCTAAAATTTCCTGTGCAGACTCAAGGTCCTACCACCACAACGAACCCAAATGAAAACCTTCAGTTGGGCTCATCCCCATCATAACTTTATAACTATTGCTTATTGGTTAATAAAAAGTAGAAAAGGAATAAAAAATTAAATATTCACAAAATATACAAAACATTTTCTTTGTATCAAACATACTATACCACAGGATGGAATAAAAGTAGCCACCCTCCTGTGGATGCAAAGCTGTTGGACAGAGGGTAAGGTCAACCAGTCAATTTGACATACTGCTTCCATAGCAGCTCATTCACTCTGTAGAGACACCCTCCAGCTGTACATGTCAGCCCAGAGGGTAAGGCCAACAAACCACTTTGCCATGCTGCTTCCATAGCAGCCCATCCACTTTGTAGAGACCTCCTTCCAGCTGTAGATTTCTGGCACAGAAGGTAAAGCCAACCAAACACTTTGCCAGACTGGTTCCGTAGGAGCCCATCTACGCTGTGGAGACCTCCTTCCAGCTGTATATACCTGGCTCAAAGGGTACGGTCAACCAACCACTTTGCCATGCTGCTCCTGTAGTCACTCATCCACTCTTTAGAGAGCACTCTTCAGTCGTACATGCCCAGCTCAGAGGGTGAAAGCTCAGAGTGTAAGGTCAATCAATCACTTTACCATGCTGTTTCCATGGCAGCCCATCCTCTGTGTAGAGACCACCCTCCAGCCGCACACGCCTAACTCATAAAGGCCCAGCTCAAAGGGTAAGGTCAACCAACCACTTTTCCTTTTGATATTATAGTCACTGTAGTGACAACTAGTCACAGAAAGAAATAACTGATAACCTTGTCATGATTGGGATGGAGGGCTATTAGTTTCTAGCTTGCTAGTACCCTTACCCACAAGTAACCTAAGCTTTCC
This sequence comes from Xenopus laevis, assembly GCF_017654675.1. Classification (NCBI taxonomy): domain Eukaryota; kingdom Metazoa; phylum Chordata; class Amphibia; order Anura; family Pipidae; genus Xenopus; species Xenopus laevis. The sequence continues at coordinate 120,667,759 of NC_054379.1, forward strand.
CAAACTAAACAACCTATCTACGTCTTACCAGCTTAGTTGCACATCACTGGACCATCTCTAATTCAATAATGTCCTGTTTGAGTGCTGGAGACCAAAAATGTACAGCATATTTTATTTGGGCCTTACCAGTGCTCTAAACAGTAGAAGAAAGACCCCCTCCTCCCTTGAAGCTATGCCCTTTTTAATACAGCTGAAGACCTTATTTGCCCTTGAAGCTGCTGACTGGTATTGCTTGCTACAGCCAAGTTTGTTATTTACAAGGACTCCAATGTCTTTTTCCATTATGGATGTGCCTAGTGCAGTCCCATTAAGGGTATAAATGGCTTGGATATTTTTACATCCCAGGTGCATGACTTTACATTTATCAACATTGAACCTCATTTGCTACTTAGCTGCCCAGATTTCCAGTTTGTCAAGATCCTCTTGCAAGGATGCTGCATCCATGATGGAATTATTGGACTGCATAGTTTAGTGTCATCTGCAAACACTGATACATTACTTACAATACCCTAACTTAAGTCATTAATGAACACAATTATATTAGAGGACATTATAGACACATAGCAGATGACCTTGTTACCCATAAAGAGGATCACCACACCAGAGGCCACCCCTTCAGACTAGAAGAACTTTCACTCAAAGCAACGTAAGTGGTTCTTCACAGTGAGGATAGTGAGGTTGTGGAATGCACTGCCGGGTAATGTTGTGATGGCTGATTCTGTTATGTTATTGCCTTGAAGTGGCTTAGGTGATTTCTTCTACAGACATAATATCAAAGGCTATTGTTATACTAAACTCTATAGTTGAGGGACACCACTAAGAAATGTACTCCATAAACATGATTTTAATTGGAGACTGAATGAATTTCTGTTACACACGGAAAACAGAAAAGAACAAATTCAAAACTGGATTAACCAAAATGTGCAAATAAATGCCTCTGCTGAGGTATCACACTGTGGGAAACAACGAAATACACACTTTGAGGCCACTTGATATCCATGGGTAGCAACCTAAAAAAAGAACACTTTGCCAATATCCTCAAAAAAATGAGAGCCCCAAACTAATATACTATATATCAAAAACAAACATATTGACATACAACATTGCACCAGAGAAATTTTCGGGGCCTTCCATGATTATTACCAGACCGTTAATAAATTAAAACCATCTTATATCCCAAAAGAACTCCTTGGCAAAATAGACAGTTTTCTAGAAGATGCAAACCTCCCTAAGTTAACACCAGAACATGCCCAGAGATTAGATGTCCCATTTACAGCATCTAAAATTGAAGAGAGTATTGATTATTTTCAAAATGGGGAAGAGTCCCGGGCTGGACAGATACATAGCCCAGTTCTATAAAGTTTTTTGATCCCCCTTCTTCTGAATATTATATATGATATACTATTTAAACTCTCTCTCTCTATATATATATATAACTCTAGAGGTTTTCATCCTCAAGCCCAAGAAGCACATATCACAATAATACCAAACCAGATAAAGATCTTCAACTATGCTCCAGCTATTGGCCTATATCTTTAATCAACATACAAAAATCGATGCTAAAATTTTGGGTGATAGATTGAAACAGCACTTGCCAAGCCAAGCTGGCTTTGTACCTAAAAGAGAAGGTAAAGATAATACAGCCAAAGTAATTGCACAAATACGCTATGCTCAAAAGAAAGGCACTTCTTTAATACTCACGACAAATGCCAAAAAGGTGTTTGTTAGGGTATCTTGGATCTCCCTGGATAAGGCTTTAGCTGGTTTTGGTTTAGGACAACAAATAAAACAAAGAATCATGGCTCTGTATGATAACCCGTCTGCAAGAATTAAAGTAAATGGAATACTCTACCCAAAAGTTCAGATAGCGAATGGTACTAGGCAGGGTTGCCCTCTTTCTCCCATTCTTTTTATTCTGACAATGGAAACCCTTTTAGCACATATTAGGAATAATCCAAACATATCAGGAATCATTGTTGCCGGTACAAACGTGCAGCTTTTGCGGATGACCTACTGATGTGTATGACTAAACCAGCAATCTCACTTCCAAATGTACTGTGTTTAATGAAAACTTTTGGCGAACTATCAAACTTTAAAGTTAGTTATTCTATTAAACTTTAAAGGTAATTATTTTATTAAGTCAGAAATACTGAATATCAATATTCCAGAAACTATGGTCAAACTGCTAAAACAAAATTGTTTTGCAGATTGTTGTTTATTTTCTATATCATAGAAATAACTTGTTGTCAGATCCATGCCTTATTTTTTATGTATACCGTTTGCTTTGTTAATTCCTACTCCCCTCCCTCCCCTTCTTTTTTCTGTACCCACTCTTTCTTACAAAAAGAAAAAATAAAGAATTGACAAAAAGAACCTTACTCCAAGTAGAGAATGTACCATTAACAACCACTCTTTGTACCCAATCATGTAGCCAGTTTCCTCTCCCTGTGCAAACGACTTCATTAATAAGCCCAAAGACCTTAGTTTATAGAACAGTCGTTTGTGGGGCTTAGTATCAAATGCTTTTGCAAAATCCAAATAGATCACATCTTAAGTATTGTATGCTGCACCAAGCTTATTCATAGACAATAAATGCTTATAAATAAATGTTCAATGCAAAAAATGTAAGGCCTGATGATGTTTTTTTTCAATACATAATACTACTAGATGCCAGAATAGTACAGTCTACATTGCTCCAGCAGACTACATTTACCTGCCTATATATAGGCAGTTTTCAAATATGCAAATGTTCACATGTGTCAGAGCGTCTTTCATATGACTAAGGACAGAGAGAGACCTTAAAGCTACTAATAAATAGCATTTTCATGATTCAAATTTTGCTGTGTTTTCTAACTATGCATAAATATGATATACTGTACTTTGCTTTTACAGCCTGTTTCTTTTAGCTTCTTAACGACCTTACAACTTTATACAAAACTGGATCTGCGATAAAACATTTCTTAAAAGACTATTTTCAGCACATCATTCTTCTATTGTATTTATTGCTCTAGGCTAAAGTATCCGTTTCTCATGGGTCTCTGATTTAGTATGAGCTGATGTTTCTGATCTTGGAAGTCCATCTTCATGTATCTTTGAGACCACAAACTAGAAATTTCCCTGCTAATGCATAATTAATGTGGACTGATGTCCCTCAAGGGTACGTGCTTTGAAATGTGAGCATTCAACAAATACACAGTTCACTTTTTTTTGCTGTAAAGGGGTTTGAAACTTTAGGATTTTTTTTACTTAAAAATCTGAAACTTATATGTGGAGTACTTGTGTTGCATTATTGATGGTACAGAGATTCCATCAAACAATATTTTTCCATAAGAAGATAGAAAAAGCATAAGCCCTGGTCAAAAGTTCCTATCCATTCATCACAATATATTTTAGAAATAGCTTTTTCCTGGTGTTAATATAACAAATTTAGAAATCACCAAAATCTTAAACAGAAATAATCAGTTTATCAATTAGATATTATCTCATGGTATGGAATGTTGCTTTGATTGGAACATGTTTTAATTGGCAATAGAATGCACTAATTAGCTCTACCCTTTTTAATGGTCAGTCTTATCTCAGCAATTGTGTAGTAGAGCAACAACCATACCCTTTTTCTATGGGGGGGGGGTTGTTAAGCACTCATTAAATATCAATAAGAATAAAATAAGAACCTTTTTTTGCTACTGTAGGATAAAACTTCATTTTTATATTTTAACTGAATTATCCTGGTGCACTAATATTTGTAAAATACCCTTGCTTAAAAGGAACATTTGCAAATATATTTGTAAAGATTTCAGATATAGATATATTTAAATTAAAAATGTTTGCATAAAACATACATGAATCAATATTTCCTGGTTATATTGAGCTTCCTGTCACTAAAACTAATTAAGAACACTGCAGCAAGCCTTTCACAGCCTAAAATGGCCAAATTAAAGAATTAGGTTGTGCTTACGATAACAAACAGTTTAACTTTTTCAAGCAGCAGAAAAGTTTATATATACATTAGAGACTGCTATAAAATTTAATTTTATGTAACTTCAATTGCCCATTTGTTTGACTTTCTTAGTTATTGACTCACTGGCCATAAGCTAAGCAAATTGAAGTGTTTCTGAAAGCTAGAATATATGAATAAATATGTTTCCCACCATGCAACAAAAACAAATTGAGTTTATTTATATTTAAAATAAACACAAATTTGAATTTTAGATTGAGATTTTAAGTTATTACATTCACATCCTGTGATAAAATTAATCAAAAGCTTGTAAAACAACAACATATAGGCCAGTGGATATCATGAAATTTGGAGGAAATCCATTTATAGAATGACATAATTGTCTATACCTTTGCACACCTAATTCTGGCATGAGCAAGAAAGCAATAAACAGTAAAATATTGAAACTGAAATATGCACCCACATAATATAAAACAAATTGGCAGTCTGCAATAAGTCTATTGTCTATCTAAAACTGGGAATGTTAGGTGGTGGCATATGTCCAACTAAATGGTGTTGCATTTATATTCTAGATGGAAGATATCTGCAAGGAAATAAATATGTTCATAGTCACCTCTACTACATGTGTGCAGAATGACTAACATTATTAGTTCAACCTGATGTACAGTAGGCATGAATTATTTAGCTAGAGTTGATACATGTGGAATTTCTGTAATAGAATGAAAAAGAACAACTGTGCCTTACAATGAATGGATGAGGCATTGTTCCCTAATCTACCTACCTCACTTTTTAATGAAATCTTGTGAATATGATATTAAAAATAATGTAAAAGTACAGTGACTGTGTCACAGAGTTTTCCAGTTGTGAAACTGCAAGGATCTATGAGTCATCAGACTAGGAAAAAATATTATTAAAAATGTTTCACCTGCCTCACTTTATATTATAATATGACATTCTAGAACATACTTCAGAAGTGGTCAGCATTTATTTAAAGGCAAAACTGGTTTCATTATTTTTCATTTTTGTTAAATATATTGTAGGTTATTATGAATGACTTATTTTGCTATCATGCTCTAATGAAAGGCATTGACTCTTAAGTTATGATGTGGTTCATTTCCTTCAAGAAAGGACACATGAAAGCGATCATTTTATAATATATTCTACTTAAACAGTCGATCACCAACTCATATTTTCTAGGCTTAATTCATCAAATGTTAAACCTGTCATGCAATAATAAGTAATTGCATAGCCTAGGAAAAATTTCTCTCTCTCTCATGGTTATCTCATGGTTTATTCTGTGAAAACTTAAAAAAAAATTAAACTCTAATTGAACCAGGTTAATATGCTCAAGAAAACTCAGAATAAATTGAACAATTTAAAACATTTGACTTTGTCATTGTCAACAATTACCATACAACCTCCCTTCATCACATTAAATAACTCACCTCTCAGCCTGTTAATAAAATAATTAACTAATTATTTTGTAATAGACATCAATAATATTAAAGAAATGTACAAAAAATACTAAATAAGATTTAATTTTATTTTATCATTTTTCTATAGTTTTTATTGGTATTTATAAGAATAAATCACCAGATTAACATAAAACACTGTAAAGATCTTAATACAGAAGTCACACATGTCACTGGATATAAATTGAATTCAGGTAATCAATGACAAAGCATTATGAATAAAATAGTATTTGGAGGAATTTAATCAGATTTGTTTTTTATTATTATTGTTATTAATGAATTACGCTTCAATGAGATGTTTAGAGTGAAATACACCATTATTTAAATTTCTAGCCATAACAAACTAATCAAGGGACAAGACTATATAAAATGAAATGTATCTGAATTCAGACAATTACATTTGGGGCAAACATTATTTATGTCATTAGCATTTGAACAGCATATAAAAAAGGTTTATAAGCCAAATGTATGAGGTGAAAATGCTGTTCCCTCCAAATTTAGGGTGTCAAACTATTATAAACCCTCAGAGATAAAATCAGCTTATCAGAAGAAATTGAGACCATTTAGCACTGGTTTTGTACAGCAAGTGTTTAGGGTCATTGTCAAGAAGCCACAAATCATGTGTTAGAACTTTTACATTAATAATATCTGGGCTATTTGCATAAGTCTCAAGTGCACTTAAAATAGATTAATGTTCTAGGAATAACCAATTAGAATTTGGTATGGACTTATGATAACTTCTAAGATGGTAAAATGTTAATGTATCACTTTCTGGAAAAACATACTTACAGTATCTTTAAGAGACTACTAGAATATCAAATTTCCATTTCTAGATTCCACAAGATGCTTCCAGAATTTGATTCTCTTTGTCTTCCACAATACATTAAAAGGCCAGCCACAGGAAGCATTAAAAGTAGAATTATCTTGTAAAGGAAGAAAAGGAGCAACCTGATAATTGCTATTGTAATGCTTGCATACTTCCAAGCCTCTGAGTTTCGGCTTTTCCAAGTTTTACTGTATATGGACATTCTATCATGTTTGCCTTGCTGTCTAAAATAGTGATGGTTGAATTTATTCACCAGGCGTGAATTCACGTCAAAAATTCGCCGGCGTCAAAAAAATTTTTTTCCGAAAAAAATGGATGCCGGCGTCAAAAACGAGACGCGGGCGGCGTTTCACGAATTTTTCACCGTTTCGTGAAATTCGCACATTTTCCGGCGAAGCGAAACGGCGCAAATTCGCCCATCGCTAGTCTAAAACCAGTTCAAATTGCTATGTTCGTAAAATTTTCTCTGACCACGCGGCCAGTCTACAAGATATCTTGAGAAGGCCGCAAGATTAAATATCCTTAGGTCAGGTATATTAAGGACTCCAAAACTTTTTTTTTTCCAAGTTGTTTTTTATTGAGTTTAAACTTTCCCACAAATAAACAAAATTAAAAAGAAATATATTGAAGTTACAGATTAAAGTCAGTTTTTTCTGCTTAGTTCACATAGTGTATCAATGACAGTTAGCATTTAGATACAATTATTTCGTTTTGCATGTCTGGAATAATTAACAAATATTTTCCTTCTTGTATGTAGAATCATATGCAAAAGTATCTTACTGTCTCTGTGTCAGTAATGCAAAAGATAACTGCCTTAAGTTATTTCTGTCAACAATAAATGAACATGTTCCCTCTATTGATGTCTACTGTCTTTCTTAGACCTGGGGGGGGGAGGGGAGGAATGTATTGAAGGAGTAAGGTGATTTTTCACCTATGGGTCGGCACGGGGTATCAGACTTGGTAGATGTTCAGTGAGCCATGGGGACCATATTTTTTCAAACTTTTTAGGCATTCCCTGCTTAGGTATGTAAGTTGGTACATGGGTACTGAGGCATTCACCATTTCTACCCATTGTTTCTTCTTGGGGGGTTGTTTAGATTTCCATTTAAGAGCTATGAGCCTTTTTGCTTGGATTAAAAGGTAGCACATTAAAGCTCTTTCTGCCGGGTTGGGTGCAGTTTCCTCCACCTGTCTTAATACAAGGATTTGTGGATAAAGTGGAATTATGAGTGCCAGTAATTGATTTATTTCCCAGGCCACCTTTCCCCAAAATTTCCGTATACCTTGACATTACCAAACCAAATGGATGTAGTCAGCAGGTGTGTGGCTGCATTTTGGACATATATCGGGTATAGTTAACTTTATTAGGTGTAGCCTATGTGGTGTTAAATAGGATCTATGTAAATATCTAAATTGTATCATCTTATCTTTAGTGCTGATTAACAGTTTTCAGTATTTCTGACCACATTTCGGGAGTAAGGTTTGGTATGTCATGGGCCCATTTTGCAAAGAAAGCTTGTAATATTGGGCTCTCTGGTGTATTTACCAGAAAGTAGAATTGGGAGATTGATTTTGATATCTCAGTGGTAAATATTAGTTCCTCTATTCTCCGGGGAGTGGTGTCAATCACAGTACTACCGAACTGTGCTTTCCAAGCATGTCTGAGTTGGATGTAGTGAAAAAATATATGATTCGGTAAACTATGTTTGGCTTTCAGGGTATCGAAGTATAATAATGCCCCATTTTCTGTTATATGGTCAATGTAAAGGCCTCCAAAACTTTTAGGTTGTTTTAGTTTAGTTAGAGAAATCTTTGGTTTTTTTTCCCCAAAGAAATTGGTTTTGAAGATGAATCTAATTCTTTCACATCTTTGTGTTTCAGCAGTAACAGCAGCTGTAGGATATGGTAAATTAGCTTGGGAAAGACAATGAATTTATAGAAAGCCACTCTCCCAATCAGATTTAATGGAATATTTATTCATTTGGAGGAAATGGACTTGACATTTTGTATAAGTGGGGGATAGTTAAGATATAGTCTATATGGATCTGCTGGAAAGTTACTGCCTAGATATTTTATATAGTTTTTAGTTTTATGTACCTTTATTGTCCTAAAGATAGATTGTGGGATACTACCAAATACATTCATTATTTCTGATTTTTCCAGTTAATAATCATACAAGAGAAAGGACTAAAACACTTCAACATATGAAACATCTCAGATACAGAGCTTTGGGAATCTTTATATAAAAAGTAACATGTCATCAATTTTATTTCTGTTCCAAAGATCTATATGCCCTGAAATACAGAATAATATTTTAGATATTTCATCCATAACCAATATTTGAGCCATTGGCATGGAATAGATTAATTTTATAAGCTCAATAAAATTACCCGCAAAACCAAAGGACTTTAACGAAAATAATAAGTTAGACCAACATACATTATTAAACGCTTTTCCAGCATCAACAGATATAAAGGTACATGGGATGTTATTCTCTTTCACATGGTATATAACTTTCAATAAAGTTCTCAAATTCCTCGCTCCTGATCTCCCTTTTAAACATCCATATGGTTCAGTAGAAAGTATTTTTGGTAATATATACGATCAGCAATTATTTTTGTCAAAAATGTTATATCACAATTAGTGAGATGGGGTGATAAACTTTAGGACAAGAAAAATCCTTACCATGCTTAGGAATAACTCTGATATGAGATAAATGACTAGAAATCAAAAATGTAAGAATTTTATAGAACTTCCCAGTGAACCCATCTTGGCCTCCAGATTTGTAAATATTTAATTTGCTGATCACTTGTTGTACCTCAAACATTGTGATGGGGCATTTAAAATACCAAGAGCTGCTGAAATGTGAGGCAAAGATATTTTACTTTTATACTTTTATACTTTTATCATCAAGTAAAGCCATAAAACTCTTGGAATGTTGCCAAACTTTAGTCGGTTCGTATTATTACCATGGTTTGCATATTTGGCTCTAAAAATTAAGATTGAAATATGAATCCCTCAATTTTAACCATTCTTTAATTTCCTTTAGGCTAGTCTCATTCCCTTCTTGTGGAGATAGAAGGTTTCATTTTGAAATTTACATAAGTATCTTTTGGGGCTTTATTAAGATCATCTAAACTTTTATAGATATTCTTAATAAATCTCTTTTCATAAGCTATGATCTCACCACCTATTATACTTGTCCAAATACCCCATAAATTTGGGATTATCTAAATGAGTGTCATTTTCCTCTAAAAATATTTTCCACCTATCTTCTATTAGTAATAAAAAATCAGGTCTAGAAGCCAGTGGTGTTAGGAATCTCAAAGGGATATAAGACTTGTTTATTTTGGAGCATCTTAAACTAACAATAACTGGAGTATAGTCAGAATAAGTGAATTGACCCAATGTGGACTCCATAACCTCGTTTAGTAGATCATTTGATAAAAGCATATAATATATTCTAGATCCTGTTCCATAAGGGTGTGAATAGTATGAAAATTCATTCTCAGAAGGGTTGAAAAATTGTCAATAATCAATAAGGCTAGTAGAAAGTTAAAAGTTAGATTTCTTATGAGAAGAAATTAATATTTCTTTTCATTAGGACTATAAACTGAACAAATATTCTGAGTATCCCCTAGTATAATTACCTCTGCATGGACATATTTACCCTGAGAGTCAGAATTAGACAGTTCAATTTGAAAATCCAACATTTTGGTCAGCAAGATTGCACCTGCCTTCTTTTTCACTGCCAGTGAATAAATAATTTCACCTACCCATTGTTTTGATCATTTTTCACTCTCATTATCTGAAAGGTGGGTTTCTTGGATAAATGCTATATTAGGATAACCCTTTTTTAAGGTTGATAGTACCCTCAATCTCTTAATAGGAGAGTTCAATCCATTCACATTCCATGAGATAATTTGTAGCTTTTTCATAAGGTTTGTAAGTAATTATGGATAAGAACATACAGGGGTACGCTAGTATATATATGCAAGCTAATTATAAAAACTGGTATACAAATAATACTTTCAGATTTACAAGGAGTCATGGCCTTAGTTAATAGAGATGAATAACATACAAATAAGAAGTATATAAAAATAATTTTTAACAATTTAAACAAGAATTTTGAGTAAAACAAGTAGCACCATTAAATTATTTAATTTGCTCAGCAAGTATATAGCTTACTGAACAATCAACTGTAACTAATAAAGTCATCACCTACTTTTTTTCCTAAGACCAGTAGGAGGAAATTTACCTCTGAAAGATAACTTTCATTAAAAAGTACATTTAACCAATAGGGATGGGCGAATTTTTTCGCCTTGTTTTGCCAAAAAATGACGCCCATAGACTTGAATGGCGGCGTGCGTCAAAAAAAAAAAAGACGCGCGGCGAAATTGTTTTGACAACATAGACTTTAGTGGGCGTCTGCAACATTTCGCCGCCGGCGAATTTTTTGGCGAAATGAAATGGGTCAAATTTGCCCCTCCCTATTAACCAACTCTCATTTAATTAACGATAAGCATTATTCAAAAACAAGAAGAAGAATTTGGAAGGTATTTATGTCATAAATTCCTCTTCAAAAATTTGTGAACGGTTAACAGAGGGAGACATTCTCAAGGGATATTTGGATCTATTCCTCTTATCTCTGGATTTGTCATCTCTCTGTGTCTTCCTTTAGGTGGAATGTTGTAGATCAGCATCAGGTTTTGAAGAATTAGAGGAATTTGAAGATGTTGTTCTGGAAATATGTATAGCTTTTGAAGACAATGATTGATGTTTTATTTCTTGCAATTCCAATTTAGTAACAAAGTGTTAGGCTTCTTCTGAGTCACCAAAAATGTGAGGACCTGAAAGTAGTTGAAGAAAAATTTAATTACTAGTTGATGAAGCAATTGGCAAGAATTAGAGAAAGCCTTTCTTTTGTTAGATAAATGAACAGAATAGTCTTGAAAAATAAGCATTTTCTGACCTTCCAAGACCAGATTGTTAGTTTTCTTGTATACTTAAAAGATTTTTGTTTTTTCTGAGTAGCCCAGGAATTTTGCAATTACTGTTCTAGGTTTAAATTGTCTCTCTTCCAATGGTCCAATGCGATGAATTCTTTCAATTTTGATAGACTGCATCTCGTTTTCCAATCCAAGACTTTCTAGAAGCCAGTTAGAAATGAGCTTTTCAAGAGTTTCCTGTTCGGAAGACTTGGGTATCCCAACAAATCTGAGGTTATTTCTGTAGGATCTATTTTCTAAGTCATCAGCCTTGTTTCCAGCTCATTAACTGGTTTTTCAAGAAAATACATTTTGGAATGGAAGAAAACCTTGTAATTTTGTAAATCGGAAACCCACTCCTCAAGCTCCTTTATATTTTTATCATGTGATGTGATTTGATCAGTAATAGTTTTGAATGCAATTTATTTACTTGCTTTATCAATTGTGGGGTTTATAAGTGTTGTTACTTCACTAGCTATTAAATTATATTCACCAATAGAATCCTTTTGTTCAGTGGATGGTATATTGGATTGGTTTTTAACCCATTGGTAAGGTATGGGACTTCAGGACTAATTTTAAATACTATTAAAATAGCTACATTATTTATGCTGAAGCCAAATAACATATGTTTAGTTAGAAGTTAAATGGTTTAATGGTTAAATCCTCACATGGTGCTTTAGGCTTTCACATATTTGGCAAAATAACAACAAATAGTTAATTTGCAGTCTTTGCAACACTTCAGCATGTAAAAATGTGATTGGCAAATACCATGTCTGTTCCCATCTGCTTTATAAATAAAACCCAAGCTTGTCACAGCAGCTGCATCAAAAATTGTCATTTTGATAAATATGCAGCCCTAAGGTCACTTCACTTCAACAAGCGTCATTGTTATACAGTAGGAAATGACTAAAATGTTGGTGTATTTTTCATCATACCCAACAGCACTATAGAAGATGCTAGCTCTGATGTTATTGTGTCTTATTAGAAATTCAAGTACATATATGGTTGAAATTTATTTCAGGACAAGACAAATATTTACTTGTTTTATAAATAAATCTTTAAACTACTCTTCTAGTCACTCTTTCTAGTTTTACAATTATTTTAATAATGAAGATCAGGTTTGCAGTGCATATTCTATATCGACCTTACCAGCTCTCTTTTGTTATGTGATACCCTATGAAGCTAGATTATTGGGAAAGTCATGGAAGAAATGTATATTCCCTCTAGAATCATCTATGAAGCAGTACAGAGGGCTGCAAAAAAATAGGTTTCCTCTTATTTGGGGATTTGTTCTGAAAGAGTCAAAAACGTATATATGTACCATATTTATTAAGCGCAAAACATTTGTAAAGCTCAAATGTAAAACTTTGGTATCTAAAAGCTGTAGAAGTTCATGTAAAAGTCAATAGGATATGTCTAGGGCAAATATAAAGGGGGTTATTTATCAAAGTCTTGTGAGGTTTTTTATACCTCGAATGAACTCACAACTCAAATGTTTTCTGATTCAAGAAAAATCTTGAATGTAAAAAACTCAAATCAGTGAATTGCTTGAATTAAACCCTTGCCCCTCCACTGTGCCTCCAAGCTCCCTTGCCGCTGCATGTTTTCTTTTCAGAAATCTCCCTGTATCAAAGAGAAACTCCACTTATGGAGACTCCACATTTGGACTGTGCACTGAGATAAAACGTATTTTGTTCTCCAAATTCTACTTGTCTACTTGCTGCCGACCTCTGTCTCCAAATCCTGACTGAAATGCTGTACAAGCTAAAAGACGTTAGTCAGCAAAACATTAAAAATATTTCTGTACTTCAAACCACCCCTTAAAAATCTTTGCTAAACCAAGCAGCTTCTACAGGATTTCTGAAAAATCTTTCACTTTAGAAAATTATATTTTCTGTATGTCCTTAAGTACAAAAATACAAGATTAAAAATATAAATGTCTTCTGTATCATTTGATTCGCTATTTGCATAGGATTGCCAATATATGATGACCCTAATCTGAAAACAGCACACATAGTTTTCATATTTATCAACATTTAAAATTGTGGATTTTTATCCACATTCAATAAATGCAAAAAGGTTAAAAATACTTACCAAACTTGAATGTGCCTTTATTTATTAATAAACTCTAATCTCTATAGTGCATTCCATTACAAATGTTAAAAATCTTTAACTCATCAAGATCACATTTGATTTTCAAAAACTTAAAAAAAAAATCAAATGGAAAAAATCACTTACATTTAGGACAACTATTACTGACTTTGACATTGGCAACGTGAACTCACCAGCTTTTGGATACCTAATTATTACATTAGTGTTTTTTTTTTTGAGTTTCTAGAGATTAATAAATCTCAAACATTTGTGTTTCTGAAATTCAAATTAAAAGGTGTGAGTTTGAGCTCAAAAAACTATAATCACCCAAAATTTTTTAATTCTACCAGTTCAAGGATTTTATGAAAGAATGTATTCTATAAATCTGTGTTATTTGAATCTGTCACAACAGCTTAATGTTGTCTTTGAAAACAAAATAATCAAAGTTGTAAACCGTCATTGAAAGCTAATGTGCAATACTCTTGATACCTAAAGCAGTAATCTGTATACCCCCATGAATTAATATGAAACACAAGGCAACTGCATTATGCAAGGAAACTGGGTCATTCAAGCTCTATTTTGCCATATGTTAAATAGTATTATTCTATTGTACTTACATTGAAACATAAGACATTTTATAGGGTTACAGATATGTCCTTTTCAACTGAGGTTTCACAGTATAAGCAACATGCATTTAATTTTTTTTATATTTTGCTTTAATTAATTGTGCATTTATGGTTGACTTTTTTAAATGTTGTTATGTAAGCCAGTGCAGTATATATTAATTTTTTCATTGCATTTGATGTGCTACAGAAGTATCTACTAGACTCATTACTGTAAATCCATTATAATGTTATCAAACAATAACAATGTTTGATCTTTGCTGATCAAGTTGTAAAGTCAACATGTTAAGAAAAAGTGTGTTGATTAATTATAGTTAAAAAAAACCATACACAGTTCAGCTGTATTCATAAGGAATTGTAATGTTCCTAAAGCTTTTCTGTTCAGTGTGTTGAGGAAAATGATGTGATACAATGACAGGCACATCCCTAGTAATATGGATGCCTAGGTGGGTTCTTATGGGGACCTTATGCTTATGTAACCCCTTGTAGTTCTCACAATGTACACTAGATGGCACTGTTTGGTAGTATAAAGGTCTTGGGAACCATGAGTTCTGGGTCCATTACTTTAGCCCAACCCTGCAGGCTGGAAGGGAATGGGTAGTGGTCCCTAGGAGCATTGGCCCTAGTAAAGAGATTAGCAGTATTCTGTCATAGATCACTCTAGGAGTGATAAATAGCTTAGGTAGCTAAACAGCTCAAAGCTCCAATGAGGAGACATTAGAGTGATTAAGATCCCGGGTGCTAATAGCCCAGAAGTAGGGATAAAGTGTTGAGACTAGGGATGATAGGAATTCCCCTAGCTGCCACTTAAATAGATCCTGAAAACTGGTTGTACCTTCTACATTACTGCTACCTATGCTGACATGAACCCTTGCCTGTAGTGATCCAGTCCCATGCATGGTGCTGTGAGTAGTAATGGGCGAATTTATTCGCCAGGCGCGAATTCGCAGCGAATTTGCGCGTTTCGGCGCCAGCGAATAAATTCGCAAAATGCCCGCAAAAATTCACGGCAAAAATTTTTTTCCCAAAAAAACGGACGCCGGCGTCAAAAACGAGACGCCGGCGCAGTTTCGCGAATTTGCCGGCGCAAATTCGCCCATCACTAGCTGTGAGTATTTGCTTCCCTTATGCTATCTGTGTTGTAAACTCCATTGTGGGTTTGTGCTATGTTAAAAAAATATATGGTTCTGGTTAAGCATTAAAGAACTACTGGAGCCCATTTATTGTGCAATTGCATCTGGTTACAGTTGCTCTACACCCTGCCTCCACCCTATTGTGAGGGCTTACCCCTGAGAGAAAGGGCCTCATTTGTGGTATTACCCCACACTGAAAGTAGAATAAACTGACCACAGTAAAGTCAGTTTGTTATAGCACTGCATACTTTTCCAGGTAGTCATTCAGTACAAATGTTTATAACAATTGTATAGAAACATTCCATAGCAATCTGTCCGTCTTCATTAGTATTAATGCATTGGAAAGTTTTTACCAATGCATTGGAATCAATGGGAACACAAAACTACATTGCAATCAAGGCATGTTTAAACTCTGCAATAGCATACTGTATATATTCCACTACCTTTTTTAGAGAAGCTCTACCTGTTTTTCATAGGAAAAGAAAATGTTCCCATTGTGCCAGGCTATATACCAGTTTGTAGTGAAGAGAGGTACATCTGTCATGTCTCTGTCAAGCGATCACTCATGTGATCACCTAGACCAGGGTTCCCCAAACTTTTTTACCTGTGAGCCACATTAAAATGTAAACTGAATTGGGGAGCAACACAAACATGAAAAAGTCCCTTGGGGTGCCAAATAAGGGCTGTGATTGCCTATTTGGTAGCCCCTATGTTGATAGGCAGCCAACAAGGGGCTCTACTTGGCACTATACTTGGTTTTTATGCAATTAAAACTTGCTTTCAAGCTTGAAATTCAAAAATAAGCACCTGCTTTGAGGACCCTGAGAGCAACATCCAAGAGGTTGGAGAGCAACATGTTGCTCATGAGCTACTAGTTGGGGATCACTGACCTAGACTTTAGGCCACTTAGAAATATATGTTCTAACACACCAGGACCAAGCATCTAGCAACACACCAGGACCAAGCATGTCCCATGGTTTAGGGTTAGAGCTCCCAGGTTGTACATTATTGATGCAAAAGTAAAGGATTACATTCTGATTAAATCTGCTTTTGCATGTATATTGATAAAAAAACTTTTTGAGTTTTATGTAATTTATTTTATGACATTTTTAAAAATGCCTTTATTTATTTGCTTATACAGTATACAGAAGCTAAAAACTAGTGGGAGTAGGGTCGTCATAGGATATAGGCTGATCATTTGGTCTGGACCTTAACTCAATGTCCAAAATTAATCAAAAGTACATAAAACTCAAACAGTTTTTATCAAAATACATGCAAAATCAAAAAGCAGCCTCAATGTAAAATGAGCCCTGGACCTTAGCATTGAAAATCACAGGTTAGGTTCTCTAACCCTTCAACACCATGCAAGACAATGTTGTATAAGATGCATTTTTCTATTTTTTTTTTAAAGCATAACAAAATGCATTGCAAAAATGTAGGGGGAATTCCCGGGAAGAACTTACCGTTGGCAAAATGACGGATTTCGCTGCAAATCTATTACCGCTAAAAAATATTTGCTCATCACTAGATTTATCATATCTTTTCATGGGTTCCATGAGTTGGCTTTTTAAAACATGCCTGCTACAACAAACTTGTTTCAAGCCTATTTTACATTTTTGAGAATAGCAAGGGAGATTTTCCTCAATGAAGTTGAAAATTACTAGAATTTAATCACAGTGGAACTAATGAGGCGTGGTCAGCATTTTTCTTATATTACTTATACTTATTTTATAACACATTTATAGTGATGGGCGAATAAATTTGCCTGGCACGAATTTCAAAATTTCTGCATTTTGCCACCGGCAAATAAATTCGCGAATCTCCCACAAAAATTTGCCGGCAAAAGTTCACCAGCGTCAATGTCCGATTTTCATGATTTTTTCGGGAAAATTTTAGATTTTCACGATTTTTTGTGAAAATGTCCAAATTTTCACATTATATGTTGGTAGGATATATTTTGTGTTCTTGGACAGTCAAACATATCTCTAACTGCAGCAATGGATTGAGAATTGGCATGGCTATTATGACATACTAACTGGAGTATTTGTCTAGATCAGAGTCCCACACCCTACTGACAGACAGCAGACAAGACAGCCATACAGTATGCTTGCTACGTTAGGATTCTCAAGCCATGTAATAGTTTGGTGAAGAATTTATGTTTTAGTTTACAGCACTTCCATTAGATTCTACAGTTATCAAACTGCTCAATTTATCCATGATGATTCACTCAGCTGCACTGCCTGTCATAATTTACTCACTAAATAGTTATAGGCCCAATAGAAATAGGCCAAATAGAAGAGGCTGGGTGGTCTGCTTGTCACCATCCAAAGGTCACTTAGTATGGGAATCAATTTAATTCCAAATGCAATACATTCCATTGGGCCTGAGAATAACCAAGACTATTTTGGGACTTCAGTCTTTCTGCGGAGTTACCAAGATCAAAGTTAATGGAGGTAGAATTGGTTGACATAGCATCAGTCAAAAGCAAGTCAGTAACTTAGAGCAGTAGACACAATCCAGAGTGAAAAGTAGACCAGGAGTCAGGGCAAGAAGCATAGCTTCAGAGTCTTCTATACAGACTGCAGGTCCCAGGAGGGGGCAATCATTCATTTTCTAGAAACTGACCAAGATTCAAAGGAGTTCAACAGATTTAGATAAACAAGCGCTAGCTTGGAGAAAAGCATTAGGTAGCCCTGTATAATGGGGTATGGCAAAGGAGGTTTCAGAGTATGCTGGTCCTGCACCTACAGAAGTTACATGAATGCATTCACTGGCAAGCATGCCAACGTGTCTGCATTGTGTTGCCTGAGCACAAATTATTTTGTCCCTCTGCAACTGATTCTTTGCAAATAAGTCAGCAGGTTTGTGATAAATTAGGCAGTTATATAACTGCAGAATCTAAAGTATAGTAAACTCAAACAAAAGTTATTGTCTTCATGACTAAAACTTAGTGCCAACAATAAAATGAAAACTGGGTCTATACTGCAATAAATGGTAGTTGGAATTGCATACAATATACAACTATATAGTTTTCTAAATGCCTTTTTAGTCTGGAGGATAGTAGGAATTTATAAAAAAAAAATATCCATCCTTTGAAAGTGGCGTTCATGCAAAGTTCTTGCAAAAGATGATTACCTTTGTAACTTTAATTATGACTTGTTGAAATGTTATCGACAATAGTTTATTGTGGCATTGTTAAAGCTTTATATGATGACCAGCTGGTGGGCAACCGTATATTCTTTATTTGTTACATCACTGCAGGACATTTTTATAAAGTTAATAATTCCTTGAAGAACTTATATATCTACACTTAGTCCAGCTGCATGCCATTCCCAAATTGTATCATGAATATTCATTTTAATTAGTGTGCATTTTAGAGAAGGTAATGGGTATCATACTATACACAGATTTAGAAAGATTAAATAAAAACAAGACTTCACAGATGTAATTTGTTTTGCAACTTTTCTTTTGAATAATTTTAGAACAATGCCGTCTTCTCCCTTTTTCATCTTATACATAGAACTAAATCACCTTACAACAAAAAAGCAGTGCCCATTTCTGGGTTTTTTTGGAAGCAAAAAAGTAAAAGTAAAATATTTTTTTTGCCTACATGCATCATTAAATAGCAAGTTTGTGAACCTACTATAAAGAGATGTCATACATTTCCCTCTAATAATGCATCATTACCCTAACACTCACTCTCTCTCTCTCATTCTAAAAAATTAAATAATTAATTTTCCAATTCATTTCATGTTCTTTGTTTAGGATTTTAAACAAATGCAAAATGTAACTTGATTTAAATAGAATTTTTTCATTAGAATGTAGTACAGTGGATCTTCTTACAATATATATTAACTGTAGGTATGTGTTAAAAATGTATTTTCTGAAACCTCAAAAAAAATTGGAAGTTGCGTTTCATAACACCACACCTACAAAATTATTGTTTTCTATTATTTACAAAGTTCTGTTCTTCCACACAGCTGGCCATTGTGCAGAATTGCCAGTCATCCAAACCATAACACCACTCAGGTAATAACATTTCATTTGATCACTCAGCACTGAATACCTTAAAAAAATGTATATCATACTGTGATTTGAATTATTTCTTCAAAAAAACTCCATACTTAGACGGGTATAGATCTCAAGAGACCAGCATGAAACTAATACGATTTACTAATGGTTTGAGCTTTTGTAATTTGATGAGAAACGTCTAACAGAAGAATAAAAATAGCCAGTGTTTTAATTGGATATTGATTTCAAAAGATATTCTCTTCCTTGGTACCTGTGAGAATTAGTTATCATAGAATCTATGGATGCAGTGTATTTATCATTAATTCCTTATAATAGTTAGCGCTGCATAGTTATATCCTAATGCATTAACATAATTGCTAATTAATTGTTTAACGGATCAATTACATAAAGTTCTTTTAAATTATGAAGTCTTTGAATCCTACTTTAGGAGAGTCCATAGATGTTAAAAAGAACATTTTTTAAATTGGTTAAATGATCTATCACAATTACTTTTATATAATTGTAACATATTTATATGATAAATACAAATATGGATTTAGAACAGTTAAAAGTAAACTATACCCCCAGAATGAATACTTAACCAACATATTATTATATCACATTAAGTGGTCTATTAAAGAATCTTACCAAACTGAAATATAGATGTCAGTAAATATTGCACTTTAACATCTTTTACCTTGAACCACCTTTTTGTGATGGGATGTGTGCTCTCTGATTACCCAATGGCTCATACTGATTAAAAAGTAAATTTTTATGATGAAGGGTTTTACATTTGAGTTGTTTTATGTGATATATTTTTATAGAAACCTACATAGTTCAGGAATATAGTTTTTCTTTAGGAACATTGACACACCACAGTAAATTCATAATAGGCTAGGAAAGGAAGTTCCCACTGGGCAATCATAGATTTTGTTTATTTTCCAGTTTTAATATATAAATAAATGTTCCATTTGTATCCATGATTGCTCAACCTATGCTAGATATAAGCAGGAAAAGCCAATTAGAAGCAAGCATTAAATAATGTTCAATTGAGGAAGCCCTGCTTCAGAGCACATCCAGATCCTCGTTGTTGGGGTGCGATCCCTGGTCAAACCTAGATTCCAGATTTAAGACTGCAGAAGGCACATGAGCAAGTGGCATCAGGTAGCTCATACCACTCCAGGTACTGGATGCAGGGAAGCAAGTTCAAAGTTTTTTTTCAGGGGGTAATCAAGCATGCATGGGAACACATTATACATTAATTAATGGACGGTGAGTTACATGAACTTCTTGTGACCCAGCACTTACCTTATTTTTCTATTTAAAACAAAATCAACTAGTGTATTTCTTTAAGAGTAAACCACTTTTTTAGTGTAATTATTTTTTGGTTAAGGTAAAATATAATTTTAGGTCTATGATACTTTATAGTGTAGATATTTACAAATGTATCATGTTATTACATTCTCTTCTTTTCACACCTCGTATTGTTTATGTTTTTCAGTTTGTTATGCAAGTCTCTTGAGCCCCTTAGTTTTGTGGAGTTTGTATATGTATTCATCCACCTTCCTTGCCTGTTGTGGAACAAATATCCTGAAAAACAAATAAGAAATCATTGAATTACTGCATGGGAGTAGTTCAGGGCAGAGACCATCCGTGAGTACTTGCATATTGTACTACGAAAAGGGATGACAAAAATCAACAAATACATGATCTGGGATATACTGTATATAACCTCAATGGAGGTGCAATGGAAGCCTGTCTAGAACAGTGAAAGAAAACCAGACATAGAAAATATGAGACTTGACAGCAATACCAGTAGAGATACAGAGGAAACTATTTTAAGAAATACACTATAAAAACAACAGTATATTGTGCAAAAGCAACACAGCAAAACACAATTGCATGAGACTGCATTTTCAAAGTCACAGGGAATGCATTAAAGATTCAATTGTAACTGCAATAAACAATAATCAAGGAGAAAGATCATATGTTATAGAAAACATCAGGATTTGAATTACCAGAAGAATAGTAAATGCATAAAAATATAAAAAATTCTAAGGTTTAGAAAGAACAGAACAGAAACATCTGACACAAAATGGCACACAAGGCACCGCATACAGCCAAATAAAAGTGTGGTAAAAGGCAAAGTTTTACAGCAATTGTGATGCTCTCATTTGGAAAAGCAAGCTAGTAGTGATGGGTGAATTTGCGCCAAAATGGCGCCTGCGTCTCTTTTTTGAGACCAGCGTCCGTTTTTGACGCCGGCGTCTGTTTTTTTTTACGCCAGCGTCCGACGAATTACGCAAATAAGCTTCTGGAACATGTACTGCAAAATCCTGGAAGCAGCTCCTTCACATTTTAACAAGATTATTTTGAGATCACTAAACTGTGACATCTGTATTGTACTGTACTGTATGTATGTATGTATGTATGTATGTATAAGATACAAAAACCAGAAAGACAGGCAGAACAGTGCAATATATTAGCGTTCAGACTAAAACATGCGTAATACAACCATTTTTGAAAAATATGCGCTGCGTGAACTTTATAAATGACCCCCACTGAGAGGATGTGCATGGCATATATTGCCAGTATTGCCA
Source organism: Xenopus laevis (assembly GCF_017654675.1). Taxonomy (NCBI): domain Eukaryota; kingdom Metazoa; phylum Chordata; class Amphibia; order Anura; family Pipidae; genus Xenopus; species Xenopus laevis. The sequence continues at coordinate 120,689,458 of NC_054379.1, forward strand.
TTGGAGCAGTAGCATAATATAAAAAGTATATTACACAATGTTTTCATAATTATAATTTATTTTTTTGCTTTTTCATATAAGCCATTTTGTAGCCATCTGGAACAAACTGAAGAAACAAGATATTAAGAAGCAAGTCCATGCTGTATAACTGAAGATACTATAATTGTTAGTTTTCTTGTTGAAGACTTTTCAAATCATTTGCAACTCCTATAGCATGTAACGATTCCTGTCTTTTGTAGAATTAGAACTAGGAACATTGTGGATGCACCCCTTATTCTAGAATTTCTTAAAATGATTGATGAAAAAAACAAGGAACAGTCTAAGTGGAACTGATGGAAAAGTAATTTGTACATGAACATTTTCCCAGCGGCCTTATAAAAGTTTTATACATAGTATATAATATTTCAAGATGTGAAAAACAATATTAAACTCAGCTAGTGTCCTACTGGATGCATTAGGGTGATGGTAGACAATGTGCTTTGTTAGCCACGGGAAATCACCTCATCCATGGAGATAAAGTGACCACAAATACTTTTACCTCTTTATAAATGGTGCATCTATGTCAATACAGTGTAAGGATAGAGTTGTTAATCAGTCTGATTCACCTGGCACCATTTATTAATTGGAATTTATGAGTATCTTTGTCAATACAGTGTAAGGATAGAGTTGTTAATCAGTCTGATTCACCTGGCACCATTTATTAATTGGAATTTATGAAATATTTAATCTTTGACCCTTTTTATAGCTTATGTTACCGGCGTTCCGTAGTGAAAGTGCAGACAAGGGCCACAATACAACCAACAGCATCTGTTTTAAACAGAGGAGTAACACAGACATGTGGCTCAGTTGATGTCCAACTTTAATATCTTTTTTTATCATCATAATGCAATGATATACAACTAGAAAACAGACAAATCAACAGGCTGTCATAGTAAGGAACAAGTATTTTCGATCTCGACATATATATATTCTGCCTATCGTCATAAGAACAAGCCTAGATAAACCCAGAGACTAACATAGCAAACCGGCACAAGTATGTTTTATCTAAACATTCATACTCTGCCTATACTTATAAACACTAACCTGTTTTAAACAGAGGAGTAACACAGACATGTGGCTCAGTTGATGTCCAACTTTAATATGAGCCTCAGGCCCTGGATCTCCTCAGAACATTGCAATAATAACAGAGCTCCCTCTAGTGGCAGCCTTATCATTGTGCTGTTTGGAGGTCTGAGTTTAACCCTGTCACACACTCCCCCTCTTCCATTAAATGTCTCCTGACATTTCACAAATACAGTTCAATCATAGTTCAGATTATAGCAATCGGCATATGTTCTTGGCAAAAAGTATGAACAGGAGGGTATTGTTAAAGGTATATAGTTAGGCCTATCTGTTTCTGGGGAATTACAGTGCTGTTTGATCACATTTGCCTGAACATTCCATTTTTGAAAAGAGGGTTTTCCAAGGGTCTCATATGTGAATATCTCCTTTGGTTTCCTTGTTCTCTGGGGATAGTCTGATTGTCGTGGAGGACTGTCCTTTCTCTGTTCTTCCAGGACATTTGGCATAACTGTGTCGTAGTCACATTGTAACTCTGTTTGTTATAAAGATGGTGCTCTATTCCCTTCTGTTGATTCTACAGGCAAGTCTTGGACTTCCTTATCCGATAGGCTGTGGCGTTCCAGCTGTTCTTGTACAAATTCCACAGGCAGGTCTTGAGCATTTTCCTCTATCATTCTATGGTTTTCCAGCTGTTCTTGTGTGTCATTACAGTCCCTAGGATAAAATTCTTCAGCCTCAGCTCGTAGCTGCGGAGTAACACATTGCTCGCTATGTTGGAAAAGTTCAGGACAGAAGTAATACCCTTCATCTGAGGAATCTGACTCTGCGTTCTCTGAATTGTTGTTTACTTCAGCTCTAACCACTGGTCTGGTGAGAGTCTTCTTCTGTAATTCCTTTGTCTTATTTTCCAGGGGTAACTCTCTGACAGGAAGCAGCAAATTGCGATGAATCACTCTGGTTGGTTTATTACCTTGCTCTGATTCAACTTTATAAATATGTTCTGGCCCTATCTGTTCAATCACCCTGCATACTTCTTTCTCCCAGTAAGTGCGGAGTTTTCCTGGCCCTCCCCTCTCTGACAGATTTCTTACAAGAACACGGTCACCAGGCTGCAGAGCAACTCCTTTGACATGCTTGTCATAGTACCTTTTCCCCTTTTGAGATGACTTTTGGCTGTTCTCCGAGGCAATTCTGTAAGCTTCCTTCATTTTTGAAGCCCATTTCTCAGCATAGTGTTGAGGTGATGCCGCTCCATTCTCATCATCCAGGTCAAATATCAGATCTATTGGTAGACGAGGTGCCCTACCATATAGCAGGTAGTAAGGGGCATAGCCAGTTGCAGCATGCCTGGTACAGTTATACGCATGAACAATGTGTGGTAGATACTCTTTCCACTGAGCTTTCCTCTCCTCTTCTAAAGTCCGGAGCATTTGTAAAAGTGTTCTGTTCAATCTCTCTACTGGGTTGCCTTGTGGATGGTACGGTGTTTTCCTAGAATGGGCTATTCCTGACAACTGCCTCAATCTTCTAAAGAGGTGGTTCTCAAATTCTTTGCCTTGATCATGATGTAATTTTTCAGGATATCCAAATATAGGGATGAAATTGTCGAAAATCTTCTCTGCAGCTGTTTTTCCTGCTTTGTTTCGAGTAGGATATGCCTGGGCAAAGCGAGTGAAATGATCCATGACTACCAGTATGTATTCATAGCCACCTCTGCTCTTCTCTAGGTGAAGGAAATCCACTGAGACAAGTTCAAAGGGGGCACTTGTGTTAATAGAACCCATCGGTGCCCTATCCGGTACTGTTGGACGCTTCTGTTGAAGGCAGCTACATCTTTTAGTAACATAGTCCGTTATCTGTTTCTGCATGAAAGGCCAGTAAAATCTTTCTCTTGCAAGCTGCATCACTTTGTCTACTCCACAGTGGCCCATGTCATTATGTAAGTGTTTCAACACTATTGGAGTTAATTTCTCTGGAACCACTATTTTGTTCTGCCGTAGTAAGAGGTTCTCTTTCACACTCAGTTTGCCCCAATCATGTACAAGTTGTTTTCCTCTCCTGTCCAGGTTCCTTTTGTCTTCCTTTGAGGGTACTTTCTTCTTCATTTTTAGATCCATTACCACTTGGATAGCTTTGTCTTCTGACTGAGCAGTTCTGAGCTTATCCCTTGTAATAATTTCCTGAGGGTCAATAACTTGAAATTTTTCTTCAATTTGTGGTTCTAGGGCTAATGACATGGCCCAAAGATCTGCTTCATCACTCCCTGCCTTGCTTCCTGTCCATATAGCAGAGATAGTCTGTGGCGTGATCACGTTTATGAATTCATCTTCATCTTCAGCAGTGTTTAATGGCATTCTAGACAGAGTATCAGCATCCGCATTTTTCTTACCTGGACGATATTTAATATCAAAATGAAAATCAGCTAACTCCCCTACCCATCGGTGTCCCACACTATTTAGTCTTGCTGAGCTGAGAACATAGGTCAGTGGGTTATTGTCTGTAAAAACAGTGAAAGAGGGAGCATAGTACAGATAGTCCCGAAACTTATCACAAATGGCCCACTTCAAGGCCAAGAATTCCAGTTTTCCTGAGTGTAGGTGATAATTTTTTTCAGTGGGTGTCAGTGTCCGTGAACCAAATCCAATAATACGCAGTTTATTCTCCTGATGTTGGTAAAGCACTGCACCTAGCCCATCTTGTGATGCATCAGTATGCAAGATAAATGGCAGATTAAAGTCTGGATAAGCAAGAATTGGAGGTTTGGTTAGCAACACTGTTATCTTGTCAACAGTTTCCTGATGCTTTGCTGTCCACCGAACGGAGGTTCCTGATGGTAACTGTTGTTTCCTTCCTATCCGTTTCTCATTCACTACATCATTTTTAGTTATTTTCTTAGATTCGTTCTTTGTTTGCAGCGAGTCATACAGAGGTTTAGCAATTCTGGAGAAGTTCTGAATAAAACAGCGGTAATAACTTAGGAACCCCAGTAGTTTCCTCACATCTCCCACTGTCCTTGGTGTTTTCTCTCTGACTGCCTGAATTGCTTCTGTATCCTTTGGGTCCATTCGAATTCCTTTGCCTGACACAAGTCTTCCTAGGAACCTCACTTCTCTTTTGAAAAGTTCACACTTATTTGGTCTCAACTTGATTCCATATGCACGCATTTTCTGAAAAACCTTTCTTAGAACTTCAATATGTTCTGGAAATGTCTTAGAATAACACAGAACATCATCTAGATAGGGCGCGCAACATTCATCTCTCAAATCTTCCAGAGTCTCTTCCATACACCTTTGGAATGCTGCTGGGGCATTCGTCAAGCCAAAAGGGATTCGCACCCATTCATGTAACCCCCATGGTGTACTAAATGCTGTCATGTGCCTTGACTCTTCAGAGATAAAGCCTTGATGGTAAGCACTTCCCTGATCCAAGATTGAGAACCATGAGAATCCACTCAGATTATCTAGAAGATCTTGAACTCGTGGTAGGGGATGCTTATCAGGTACAGTCTTCTTATTTAGCTCTCTGAAGTCGATGCACAGTCTCAAGCTGCCATCTTTTTTCCGGACACATACCACAGGTGAGGAGTAAGATGATTTTGACTTGCGTATCCACCCCCTCTTCATTAGCTTCTGAATATAGTCCTTCACTTCCTGATATAAGGGTCTTGGTATGGAGTTGTAGGACTTCTGTACTGGTATCTTGTCTCTTAAATTAATCTGCAGATTCAGATTAGGAATACACCCAATTTCTCCCTCCTCTCTTGCAAAAATGTCAGACTCCTCAGATAACATCTGCCTAGCAAGCGTCTGCTCTTCTTCCGTGAGATGCTGTAAATCCACTGGCGGATTCCATTTCTTGCCCCGGGAGCTTTGGGCCTTTGCTTGCATCATGGATACTTCATGTTTACTTCTTTTCTGTACCGCTTGTTTTGCAGGTTTAATATAATCCACAGAGATCTCTTCCATAATTGGGTAGATCATGCCTAACTCAGTCCTTGGTTGAATGTATACAGTATGCTTAGTGGTATTCTGAACGGGAATTTTTATCTGTTTTGTTCGCCCTCTGTGCATCTTCACAAGTATAGGGAATGCTTCCAAACCCTCAGGACATTGACTGGGCAATAATGGCTCAAACAGCACTGTTTCCTCTCCCGGCCAGGAGCGAATATTACACAGAATCTCACATGATTTCCCTTTCCGAACCTTCATGCTTTGACTTCCCGTATATATGCTACGTACCAACTCTTTATCTTTACTCGTGGATGACAATACAAGACCCACCAAAGCATTTGCTTTACATTTTTTTACATGCAATGCCTCACTTAATAGTATTGTGACACTATTTTCATCAGAGTTAGCACGGTCAGCATTTTCTTTAATCAATTCTTCTATTGCATTAAACCCTATGATTGGAGTGAGCGAGCAGTGTTGGCTAACTAGCATGGGTACAAACATGGTTACCTTTTTACCATTATTCTCAATTTTAAGTTCCAGCTCAACCCACCCATCATAGGGAACAACAGAACCATTTGCCGCTCTAATTGTTAAGCATTCATTTTCTCCTAACAATTTTTCAATAGGTTGTACTGTAGTGTGCTTTTGGTATTGTTTTAGCCAGTTTGCAGCTACAATACTTATTTGTGACCCTGTGTCAACAAGTACTTTTGTGGACACACCTCCCAAATTACAAGTAAGCAAACATTTATTTCCTATGAGCCTGGCTACTTTCCTTCTGTCCCAACTCTTTGGTGGGTGAGGCATTTCACTGGGTTGTGTAATGGTTTGGGACTTGTCTTGAGAACTGATCACTGGTTGTCCCTCACCTGTGACCATTCCTCGTTTCCCGAGAACCTTTTCTGTTTCATGCAGCCACGTGCACTGTGACCATCCTGACCACATTTAAAACAATGCCAACATTTATCTTTACCCTCATGCACACATTGTTTACATTTATACACTGTCTTGGTTTTAACACTGTCATTTAATACCTTCATAGGTCCAGGTTCATTCTTTTTTTCAGCGCCTGCCTGTAGCAGAGATTGTACATGCTTTGTAAGAGCAGCTACTTGCGCTGTTAATTTTACCAATGAGGTTTGATCGTCACTAGTATGGTTTATGGACTCTCTTACATCCTGTACCTGAATAACATTTGTGGTAGTCAGCTTGGATCTGCCTGTGCTACTTAATCTGACTTGCCTCTCTGCTTCTATTCTGGCTAGTTTAGTGACTGTTTCTAGGAGCACTTTATCACTTGTTAATAAGTCTGAAATATATGGCTTAATCTCTCTTTCTAATGTCACTATATTTCTCACTTAACCCCTGATATAACGTGTGGAGAAACACTCCTTGCACCAAGTTCTTATCATAAGTAACTGCAGCACCAACTTGTTGAGAAGACCACAATACTTTCTGTTTTAGTCCCATAATTCTATACACAAACTGCTGCGGAGTTTCTTTATCATGCTGTTTAGCATTCATCAGTTCCTGGAACAAGTCAGTGCTGCTCCTGTCCTGGAGATGTGAGCGCAAAAACCTTTTTAAGCTCAGCAACAGAAAGATCCTCCTTGTTTACCAGCATTTCCTTAAAAGTTCCTGGTTTTCACAGCTTTCAGCACAGTTCTAATGATTTCTGACTCTGAGTATCTTTCTTGTATACCTTCATCAATCTGTTTGCATACACTGCTATATGTAAGTTCAGAGTCCCAGTCTGAAATTTGACCGCCATAAATTTTAAACTCTTTTCTTGGCAGGTAAGCTGCTAAGTCCTTTAATGTAAACCCACTTTCTGTCATTTGCAGTGTTCTTTCCTGTGTGTGGATTGTGCTGTGCTCTCTGTCCCTGCTTACATGGGGGGTGTCAGAGTTTCTTTCTCCTAGCAAAGACTCAGCCAGCTCTCTAATCTGGAGCAGATATGCCTTACCACTGTCCTCCATGCTGCCCACTGCTTCTCCCTGTATGTGTTCCAGAATGTACTCACAGATCTCCTGCTCACTTGAACCTGTAGCTTGGGGAACTTCTTTCCCAGCATCTCCCTGAATCTGTACAGCAAGTGAGTGCAACTGATCCTCAGACAATGTGTGCAGAAGCTTCTGCACCTGCCACTGCAGCTTCTTTACTGAAGTAGTGTCAGCCATCTCAGAGCCTGTGTAGCTTGCTTGAAGCCTTTTTCTCTCCCACTTTGCTGTAATGGCCACCTTCTCCCTCTGTGACTGCCTTGCACGATGATTACAGAATCCCGGACGAGCCCCCAAATGTTACCGGCGTTCCGTAGTGAAAGTGCAGACAAGGGCCACAATACAACCAACAGCATCTGTTTTAAACAGAGGAGTAACACAGACATGTGGCTCAGTTGATGTCCAACTTTAATATCTGCCTCAGGCCCTGGATCTCCTCAGAACATTGCAATAATAACAGAGCTCCCTCTAGTGGCAGCCTTATCATTGTGCTGTTTGGAGGTCTGAGTTTAACCCTGTCACACTTACTTTTATGGACTTGTATAAACATTTATGTCTGTGTTTACTGCCAGTCATTGCAATTTATGTAGACTTTAAAATATGATGCACTTCCTGTTCCCAGCCCCTGGACCATGGTTCTAGTGGCCCCAGGGGGGGGGGCAAAATAAAAATTGCTAAGAATGCTTTAGTATTCTCCATTTACATCTATTGTAAATCTGCCACTGTTAAAAGGATAAATAAGATACATAAATACTGGTTCCTTGATGAAATACCCCACATTACTAAAGAGCTGAGCTCAGTTTTAACTTTTATTTATTAACTCAATTTTCTTAGGTTTGGTTAGGAGTATGGAATTAAGTATGGCATAATTTTTCAAAAATAGACTCAAAATCACAGTATTCAATTATGAGCCAGAAGCAAGAAGTGCTATTAAGAAACCTCAAATGGGAATGCATCATCACCATCATCTTCAGTAAAGTAGTTTCAAGTCAGAATGGTTTTATAAATTAAACATCCTAGCAACCTAATACGGTAAGTTTGTAAAGAGAGTAAAGAAACATTTGAATTAGCCAAAGTGTATTGTATAGTTCTTATTAATAAAGATGTGTTTAATTAAAAAAATGGTGTAAAAGATAGTGTAAAATAAATAGTTTTTTATTCAGTTGTTTATGAAAACACATGCATTGAAAGAATATGTTAAAATGAGCTGACTGTGCAATTAATAAGGTTTCTTTTATATTTCTTTTTACACTTGGCTATGCATATAAATTAAAATAAATTCACAGCTTCTTAAATATGTATTATTTTATTGTAGCATGGCATGAAAGTGGCAAATGGTTGGTATAGTTTAATGCTGTTATTATTTTTAACACATTTTTCTAAATATGCTTTTGGTATTGTAGAGTTTCTTTGGAGAATACAAGAACTCTGTGGGCTACCATAGGATTATCATTAAAAACTACTGTTCCTGTTTCCATACAGTGATAGTAGACTAGAAAGAGTTACTTATATTGTACTATAAAATCTCTGGATATTGTAAAGAAGTAATCCCTATCCCACCCCCGTCCCTTCTCCATTAACCCCCTTCCAAGCTCCCTTTATGTTGAAAAGTTCCCCTATTTGCCGACCTGCTGCAGACCTGCACAGTGGAGTTTATAGGTGCAATTTTCCCTGTTCTTCTGACCCTCTTCTTTTAGACTGTTTAAAAGATTATGCACAGTTGAATTTATTTCCTAGATCAATTTCAACTGTGCATGCTCCTACAAGATTCCTATCTGAGGAATGACAAATGAGGATCTGAAGACAGGGGACAATGGCACCTTTGAACTTTTCTGCACAAAGCTGCAGATTTATGGAAGGTCCGCACACAGGGGAACTATTTAACAGAATAGCTGCTGCAAGGAGGGAGCTTGGAGGCAGTTTGAAATAGGCTAGGGTTGTATGATGGGGCTAGGGGAGATATCTCTGTTTGCTTTTGAAAAAATATTAGACATTCACATGCAGGGGCGATCCTGGCCATTTTGCCACCTTAGGTGGCCTTTGTTCTACCGCCCCCCTCCCCACGGCACTCACATTTTCAGTGCTGGAGGGGCTGCCCACGTCACTCGTGTAGAGAGCACAATTGCACTCTCTGCTCCAGAAAAGCCAAATTTCCTGGTTGAAAAAACAGAATTCGGCTCTAAGTTACCAGGAGTGGCATCTTTCACTTAATATGCATCTACCTTTTTTTGGGGTACTCCAAGGAATTTATGAGAATATGGTAGACTCAGGGAAGTAACTCTCTACTACTTGATTTTTCTCTCTTTTTCATAGATTAGAGATTTTCAGTCTAAGTTGTGTAGGAGAGTCATTTATTAAGGCTGTTGTTGCAGAAGCTAGTCTGTTGTATAGCTGTATTAGCACTAGATAAGAACATATCACAGCATTTCAACTGAACGACTTATCTTATGAGACAGTTACTGTAAATTTGTACTCATAAAGTTTTAGAGAAATGTCACCTTTTCCAATTTATATGTTTTGGCTAAGCCATTTACACCACTGCCCTCTGCCACTGTGGCTTATTGTCACCAGTATCTCAGTGGCTTTGGTATGGGAAACTCTTCCATAGTATAGCTGACCTAGAGGTTGAAATATAATGTGAGTTTTTTATGTTGTAGCTACTGAATGCCATAATTCTCAAATATTTTGCTTTATAAAATTACTTATCAAGCAACAAATTCTCTAAGGCCTGGTGCTCAAGGACTGAAGAGTCATTTATATAATGAATCCCTGAATTAAAGTAATTCATCTGGAGATTAAATGTACTGAAACTGAAATTAACAAGGGAGGCTCACACATCAAATACAAATCAAATATGTGCTTTGAGCAATGAGTTATATATAAAGTCTAAATGCATGATATTTTTGAGGCTGAAATGTCTCCAGTGGTTGCATAAGTAATAACGGAGGTTTATAGCTCGCATTCATTTTTGGTGCATACTGTGGAAATGTACCTACACTAGTGATGTTACTTTAGGGAAGAGGATCATCTAGTTCTATGTTTAATATGTGCATCTGCTGCTAATACAAAGAGGTCAGGAATTTTTGAAAATATTTTTGATGGTTAGTACTATTGAAACAGGGGTATTTTAACTCCTGCTGATCTTTAGGTAGAACACTGCTGCTCTTTAGGTAGAACACTGCTGCTCTTCAGGTAGAACACTGCTGCTCTTTAGGTAGAACACTGCTGCTGGGCCCTCTCAGGGATAGTTGAGGTAAATTTGAATTGAAAAAGATCAACCAAAATTAAGTTGACCTCAAATAGGTCAGTTTTCGTTCAAATAGGCCATTATTTGTCCGAATTCGAACCGTTTTTAGATGGCGAATGGTTGAAGTCGAATTTTTTAAAGAGACAGTATATGATAAATTTCGACATTCGAATTTTCGAATTTTGGACTATTCCCTAGTCAAAGTACACAAAAATACCTCGAAATTAGATTTTTTTTCAATTCAAAAATTCATCTCAGCCTTTGATAATTCTGCCCCTTAGTTAAGGAAATAAATTGTCAAACAAAATGTTCCTTACTTAGTAAACTGGATATTCAGAACAGATCACAGATTTATCACTTGGGTACTACTTACACCTCAGATGTCCAACACCCAGCTTAGTTTGACTACAAGGGATTTCACATTACCCTGGGCCTCACTTATTGGAGCACATACAGCCTGACACGTGTTTGCTGGGGAACTGTCGCCACACTGTAACACACTGTTTATCTTTCACCTGGAGCATGTTATGGCAGCTGTCTTTTTAACTTGGAGGTGATTTATCTAAACTGGCAAGATGCAAACTACATTCTGTGATGAATATGAATAATATACTAAAATCTGGTTTGCATTGTGAGTTTGATAAACATGGAAAATATTGAAATACAGTATTAGATATCTTCAGCATATTATCATCACTGTTTGCCACAATTCTAGAATAATTCCATTCTAGGATTCTATGTAAAAGAGCAATGAAAAAAGTAGAAAATTAACATAAAAATGTACTATGGACACCAATTTAAAAGGTAAATATTTAAAAACAGGAGGGACACTAAGGGCTCATTTATTGGAATTAAAAATTGTGAGAATGAGAACTTTAACACTAATGGTGATTTTCTCTAATTTACTAATGTGGCCCCTGACATTTTCTGAACTTTAGGAGAACAAAACAATGACATTTATTTAGAGCAAGAAGCCCAGAGAACAGCATAGTCTCTTTATCTATGGGCAAATTCTTTAACGGTGTGAACCTGATCATGGTTCAACTTACCACACCACCATATTGAAACTTATGCCCTGGTTAGGCTGGAGTTCAACCAAGTTGGCATGCAATGCAACTTTTCAGCAGGTCACCGGTATAAGTCAGCCCACCATCAGCAGGATCCTAAGAGAAGTACAGAGGGGAGTTATTTTCTTCTCATCAACCAAGGTGGACTGAAACAATATCATTTTGGAATTCATATTGCCTGCTGGATATTGATTTCACTTGTGTTAAGGTCACGCCACCTCAACATCGATAGTCATTCTCGCTCTATCAATATCCAAATGAGATGCAATTTCCGACTGTGAGACTATAGCTGGGTTCTCCAGAAGTGTCCACAGAAGTGTTCTTGATTTATTTAGTCAAGGACATAATTTCAAGAGCAGCTATATTTAAAGGACATGTAACTCCAAAAAAATTCTTTAAAAAATCACACCATGGGTTATTGCAAACATTGATGATGATCTGTAAACTGGAACTAACAGCTACATTGCTTTGCACAGAATACCACATATGAGAGTTTGTCGTTGCCTTATTGCCTCACACACAACAAAACATCAAATTTTTTTCTTATTGCTAATTAATCAATACTGCTAATCAATGCTGACAGATTAGTAACAGAATCTTTGTGTTTATAATGATGCTTTGAATCTGTAAATTGGGTCCAGTGTTTTCTGACAGTAGAAGATGATGTGCTTAATGTTAATTCTATTGCTTCCCATCAGAAGTTTGTTTAAAGGACAACTAAATACCCCCAAAATTAGGGGATATAGGGATATCTATTCTATACCTGGGGAATCCAAAAGTGTTTTCAGCTGTTCAATCTATTTTGCTCTTTATCAAATATGTTTTAATGAAAATTCATATTTAATGAAGCCTGTTTATTGATACCTGTGTGTGTTTGCTTTGTGCTTTATAAAGTGCATGATCCAGCTGTCTTGGTACATATTGTTACTAATGACCAAATTAATAGTAGATGGAGGACCTCACAGAATTAGTTCAGGGAGCTAGGCTCTAAAATTAAGGGAATGTCTTTTTTTGGAAATGTTGCCTGTGACACATGCTAGTATCAGAAGATAGAGGGAGCTTAAATGAATAGATAAAATCTTGGTGTAGGAAGGAAGGATTAGGGTATCTAGAGCACTGGGCTGATTTTTCCTTGGGGTGCAATCTATATAGCCACGACAGATTGCACATCAATAGAAGGGGGTCCGGATGGTCTGTGAAAATGCGCTTAAACTTATTATATAATTGGTATCACTGGGACCTGGTGGGAAGAAACATTTGACTGGGCTGTTCATTTAAATGGCTACACCATTTAAGAAGGGATTAAAAAGGGTGGAGGAGCCTGCCCTTATGTAAGGGCTGAATCAAAGCCACGCTCTGAAGAAATAACCATGGATTTCACTGGAGAGGGTGTGGAATCCCTTTGAATCCCCTTATTCGAATGGAATAAAGGTTACAAAAAAATTATCATTGATGTGCTGTATCTGTATTAATAAGCTTTTTTTGTGTAACTTTTATACAGGTCTCGGAATTCTGACGTGACTTTTAATATCCTCATATTTAATGAATCATGTGACAGAAATTCCATCACTAAGGACCAATTACAACTGACATCAGCAAGCACTGTTTCTAAGCAGGGCTGGATTTACATAGCGGGCACCCCTAGGCCCACTGCTGTTTGTCACCCCTATCCCCTCCTCTTTATTCGTGCAAATTTTCATCATCAGGACCAGAGCAATGGACATTGGGGCATGGGAAATTAAAAAAATTATTGGATCTCCATCACATACCCATTGTTTTTGAACCAATGTGGGTGTGGTTGGGCAGCATGCCAGCCTCTAAAATCCTGCCTTCTAGGCCTGGGCCTTGGTGGAATTTCCACAAATCTGGGCCTGTTTCTAAGGGTATAATTTACAGGATATGTGTAGCTCTTGTGTTTTATGTGTTTGTGTGTGTGTGTGTGTGTGTGTGTGTGTCTGTGTATGTATTTGTACATCTATTCTCATTAACATTAACAGTAAGTCACTGGGCAAACCAGACAACAAAAATTTAACTATTTATGCAACCAAAATGTTATAAACATGCACAGATTGTGGTTAAACATTATTTAGCAGTATATTGGCAACTTAATATAACTTTTTTGTTTTTATATCAACAGTATTGTCCTTAACTCTTAAATCTGTAGATATATGACTTCATTCCTCTCACATTGCCAATAACACCTACAAGGCATTGTTCCTGAAGCAGAGAGATGGCAAAGGGCCTCCACTGGCCTCTGTGAATTGAAGTGAATATACAGCTTCTTGTAACTGAAGCATTTGGAGCAGATCAGCATATCCTTGCACTGCCCTGAGCTTGTCCCCTTTTTGTGTCATAATCCTCCAACATCACCACAGTTCTCCTCCAAAGCAGCTTATCCCTCTCCTCTTTCCCCATGACTGTGCTGACTATTCTCCTTATTTTCCTTCTTCATCACTATCTCTGTTTTACAGCCAATTCTCAGGTATCTTGGACCTTCTGCTCTATATGCCCAGCCCTCCAGCCCTATTCACCTATATCATATCATAAAAGTGACTTTGTAAATATGATACTCAGAGCAATAACACTCTTCTCTAACCCTATGGCCCTCAGCCTCATCCCGTCATCCATCAAAAAAAAAAACATTTCTATGAAGATTTTCATTCATAAAGGTCATTATATACAGTATCTAGCAGAATAAAGTAAAAATTAACTAGACATTTCCAGTCCAGGGAAATGTTTTCTTGAAAACATTTCACCTCTCAAAAACATGTCTATGAAGATTTTCATTCATAAAGGTCATTATATACAGTATCTATCAGAATAAAGTAAAAATTAACTGGACTTTTTCAGTCCAGGGAAATGTTTTCTTGAAAACAGCGGCCTCTTCAGTTCAAATGAGTGGTAGAGAAATCCCCAAGATCCCCAATCATCCTTAAGGGTAGTACAGTCAAAGACAACCAATTACAATGGTTCTATTGAATTTATTCAGCTGGTGTTATCTGAAATTCTCTGATGTGTAAGATGTGTACCCAAAACACTGCAAAATATTTTATCACCTCCCAAAGTCCTATGCTAGTAGGCAGAATGCCTACTGATATCACTGGGACATGGAATCTTATGATGTAATAATGCAGCACTCTGTCAATTAAGTTAAATAAGTTTGAACTGTCTTATGATATATTCACACATTAAGCTTTTATCAGACTGAAATCATTGGAACAACTGAAGGATTGTGACTAATGGCACGGCTTCACACAAGAAACTTTTTGTTTTCACCCCACCTCATCCTGTACCCTCTGTTCTATATGCCCATGGCACTAACACCCCTTTTCACCTTCTATGTTGGGCATCATTCTTAAAGGGTTATTAGAAAACAGTGTCAATGTAGGCACTCCCAGTACCAAGATCAATCTTTCAGTAGCCCTTTAAAAAGACAGAGTTGTTCTTAAAAAGACTTTCAGGGCATTACATATACACATTGTATACCACTAGATGAGTTACTAGATGACTAGGTGATCAAACAGATCGCTTTCTATGTTATCTTAAACCAATGGATTTAGTTACATGTACTATTTTTCGGAATACATTTTGATTATAAGCAAATGTGCTCAGTTTATTTGAACAAAATAATAATCGCAAGTCAAATCAATTATTAGAAAGTCATTCCATCCCCATCAAATCTAACCTTTAACTTTGTAGAAGTCATTTATAGGGATGTAGCGAACAGTTCGCCTGCGAACTTCGATAGTTCGCGTCCGCCTAATGTTCGCGAACGTTTGGGAACGTTCGCAATTTGAGTTCGCGACCATTCGACCGCTAAAATCGAACGATTTCCATTCGTTCGAACGATTTCCATTCGTTCGAACGATTAAAATCCCTCGACCGTTCGATTCGAATGAAAATCCTTCGATCGAACGATGAAAATCCTTCAAACGTTCGAATCGAACGAAAAATCCTTCGAACGTTCGAATTGAACGATTTTGCGGGTGTTCGAAGCTCGCGAACGGTTCGCGAACCGTTCGCATTTTTTGCCGGTGTTCGCGAACGGCGTTCGCGAACACCAAAACGGCGGTTCGCTACATCCCTAGTCATTTATTGATCAGATCCTGATGCTAATGCAGCCTACCATTTAACAGACTATATTTAAGAATAGTAATTCAAACAGAATTGTGGCACATCAAGGCTAATATTGATCTACTGACAAAACACTATCACAAACACATTTTATCAAACAATTATAGTTCCTATAGTTAATATTTTTCAGATTTAAAGCAAATGTTTTAAGGAATAGCTTATTCCTGTAAGATAAAGCTATATCAAACAGAGATGTAAAGCATATTAAAATCTAATAAACTTCATTTAACTAATGGCAGAAAGTCTACAGATCTTTTTAATATATTTATTTTTGGGTAACTAAGGTAAAAAAGTTTTGTAAGATTTAATTTTCCATTTCCCTATGGAGTTTTAAAGACAAATCTAATGAAATTAATGTTTGTATGCTACAGTATTTATAAAGCATTTTCACTATTTCTTTTCTAAATATTATCAACTCAAAATTCTTATTTCTTTTAAAAAGCTAAAGGTTTAACTTACAGAAATTACATTCTGCTCTTTTCACCCACTGCTTTTTGGGTTGCAGACAATTTATTTCTAAGCAGACCACACAATCTCTTATGAAGTCCATATCTGGAAGCAAATGACTGCTTGCTGTACCAACTTGACCTTCAGCTCAGCAAGGTGTAGCGTTTTGACCTAAGCTGCAATGGGAATTTGAGAAGATCGGTACAGTAAGCAGTTGTCTCCCAATATGAGCCATAAAGTAGACAGTGTTCATTGCTTGGAAAGAAATCCAAAGGAGCCTTAAAGGACCAGTAACATTAAAAAAAATTGTTAGTATACCGTATATACTCGAGTATAAGCCGACCCGAGTATAAGCCGAGGTACCTTATTATACCTACGAAAACTGGGAAAACGTATTGACTCGAGTATAAGCCTAGACACAACTACAGCCCTGTCTCCCAGAAGCGCACATTCCGCCAAATCGACCCCCCCCCTGCGATCAACCGGACTTCTTTGCAAAGTTGATGGTGACAGAGAAATGCCAAATGGATTACTGTGTGCATTGTCCCACTACCATATGCAGAGGGCGCAGTGTGATATTGCCATCACTGTTAATCTTTCATATAACCAACAGAGGGCGCTGTGTGATATTGCCATCACTGTTAATCCTTCATATAACCAACAGAGGGTGCTGTGTGATATTGCAGTCACTCTTATTCTTTCATATAACCAACAGAGGGCGCTGTGTGATATTGCAGTCAGTGTTATTCTTTCATATAACCAACAGAGGGTGCTGTGTGATATTGCAGTCACTGTTAATCTTTCATATAACCAACAGAGGGCGCACTGTTATTTTTTCATATAACCAACAGAAGGCACTGTGTGATATTGCAGTCACTGTTATTCTTTCATATAACCAACAGAGGGCACACTGTTATTCTTTCATATAACCAACAGAGGGTGCTGTGTGATATTGCAGTCACTGTTATTCTTTCATATAACCAACAGATGGCGCTTTGTGATATTGCAGTCACTGTTATTCTTTCATATAACCAACAGAGGGCACTGTGTGATATTGCAGTCTCTCCCCAAGCGAACTGTTGGTATAGGAATGATTAAAAGTGACTGCAATCTCAGCTACTGCCCGCTGACTCGAGTATAAGCCGAGGTAGACTTTTTCAGCACATTTTGGATGCTGAAAAACTCGGCTTATACTCAAGTATATACGGTACATCAAAAAAAAAAAAAAAAAAACACCAAGGCAAATGAAACTTTAAAATAGCAAAGCCTTTATTAAGAAATAATTCACAGAAACTCTGCTTTCCCTCCTCTTCAGAAAAGGCAACAGGGTGACCATCCATCCTGCTGCGCTTGATTTCTCCTCCCTGGCTATTCTACTGACAGCGTGTCCTCTGCCCCCATCTAATTCTCCAGCTCTTCTTCTCCCTCATCCAAGGTGTCCAACAGCAATGGGAGGTGCAGGTAGGTAGAGGACGGCAGCGCATCCTTTCCGGCCTGGTGACATAAGGCATGCAGACACGAACGTGCAGCCTGTGGGGAGAGCCGGGGTTGAACCCAGGCCACCAGGAACTTACAGGCTTTGTGTAGGAAGGCACCAGGCAGGGCGGCTGTCACGTTATATACGGGTAACAGCGACTCTTTCATTGCCATTTCATTTCAAAGCCAGGACAAATAGCCCTTCAGGATTACCAACCTAAAAAATTACGAGTAGCGCCGGCATCGTAGAAGGAGGTATCGGCACCAGTTCGGTCTTGGCTCACCACGCAGGCTGCACGTTCATGTCAGCACGCCTTCTGTCGCCAGGCCAGAATGGACACGCTGCCCTCCTCTACTTTTCTGTCCCTCATGTGCAGCTAATCGGGAGCCCACCGACATCACCTTCCTACTGCTGCTGTTGGACACCTGGGAGGAGGATGAAGAAGAGCTGGAGAAGGAGATGGGACAGAGGACATGCTGTCAGTAGAAAAGCCAGGGAGGAGAAATCAATCGCCACAGGATCGATGGTCGCCCTGTCTCCTTTTCTGAAGAGGAGGAGAAGCAGAGTTTCTGTAAGTTATTTCTTAATAAAGGCTTTGCTATTTTAAAGTATAATTTGTTTGGGGGTTTTTCCATGTATACAAACAATTTTTTTACATTTTTTGATGTTACTGGTCCGTTAACATTTGTAAGAATGGAGGTTCCTGTAAGTCAAGGGTTTAACCAACATAAGAAGGCAGGGAAGACAAGTTAATGGTAGGTGAGCTGTGAGAAATGGGAGGTAAGGTTTGGTTAATGCACATAAGAAAAATAAGTAATATGTGAAGCATACCCTTTTTAAAATGGGCAGCATACAGTATAAAGCAACATCCATCAAGATATAACTGTAGGGCTTTGGGTTGGGTATAATAAGCTTTCGTTGTCACAGGAGGATAGTAGTGGGGGACTGTTAGCCCTGAATGGATTTGGAATTCCCCTTTTGTTGTTCTGTTGTGTCTGTTCTTGGTTAGTGGTACCAGGTAGTGATGTACTGGTCAGTAAAAACTCAACCTGCACCCCACTGAAAACATGCAAATCCTTAACCTGCACCTGACCAAAACCATCAAAAAGTTGCCATTATTGGACCAGTGCCCAACTGGTACCTATGTACACTACTTCAGTGTACACCTATGATTTAAAGAAAGGGGATCTTTGGGAGCAGTGGAGTGTACTTCCCCAGTCTGACCCCCACCCAATAGTTGGCCAAATTACCCTCCAAACCGGCCAACCAGTGGTCAACCCGCAGGTCACCACGGGTTTCTGGTCAACCCAAACATCAATAGTACCAGGCTGTAAAGGTCTGAATGTTAATTTTTATGTTAATATAGATGTGGCCCTATTACTGATTGGACATTTCATAATGTGTTTATAGTTACCAAATAAGCATCTGATTGATGTCAATAGAAAGTTACCCCCAGTTCAACTATTCTAATTTGTGGCAGAAATCTACAGAAATAAATGTATCTTTCAACTCCAGTTTTAACCCTTAAAGTGTCATGCAACATACACTGTAAGGTGTCCTCATAAAACATCAAAGTTTCCTCTTGGCTTTTCAACTGCATCATGAATTGCATTGGGACTAAACATATATTGTAGATAGAAGCACTTCCCACCAGCACTGTAAAGGTTAAATGGTGGTGGATACGGAAATACTGACTCCAAATGCAAAGCATATATTTTTGTGTGTGTATGGTCAATATAGGGGTTACTAGTATCCGTTACCCATAAACCAGTAATCCAGAAAGCTACGAATTATGCAAAGGCCTTCTCCCATGGACTCCATTTTATCCAAATAATTCTAATTTTTAAAAAATATTTCCTTTTTCTCTGTAGTAATAAAACAGTACTTTGTACTTAATCCCAACTAAGATAGGATTAATCCTTATTGGAGAAATTCTATTGGGTTTATTTAATGTTTATATGATATTTTAGTAGATTTAAGACATGGAGATCCAAATTACAGAAGATCCATTATCCAAAAAAACGCCAGGTCCTAAACTTTCTGGACAACAGGTCCCATACCTGTATAAGGAAGATATTTTCAAATAAACTGGGTTAATTTTGTCTCTCTAAAAATTACAATTTTAATTTTGTAAAGAGGTAAAGTAATACATCCTATAACGAATCATCTGGAAATACTCAAGGCAGTATAGAAGTACAGGTACATTTCAATTATACATTCAGATGTTGTTTATTTCAGTTTTTCCATTTGGGCTGTATTACCAATAAATAAACACGACTTACACACTATATTATTCATATACTAATGATGTTTATTTACAATGTAATTGTTTCCATACATGTGGTGGAAAAGCTGACAATAAATGCACAGTGAAGTGTTGGTTTAATGTGCACGACTATTTGCAGTGCTTTCAATAAATTGCCTTATGCTTTATTTGTTAAAAGTTCTTGAAACTTGCTAAAATAAAATCCAAACATCTGGTTTATTGAGCTCCTGGGGAGGAAATCCAGAATCTAATTTACTATGTCATTAAGCAGAAAGAAGTATGAATGTTATATACCTGTTTTATTGTTGACGGTGGTTAAAATTGCGATGTACTTATTAGTCTTTGAAGAAAAATATAACTTCCACGTAGATTAATTAAACGGTTAAGATGACTGCCACTTAATAGTTACATATTTAATACCTTACACCCCTCAAGTTCTGTGTCACAGCTTATATTGTTAAATCAAATACAGTTGGTCTTGGCCTTCATTTATATCTATTGACACATTTCATTCTATTGCACCCTGCTGCACATATATTGTCTTCATAATTAGGGATGTAGCGAACCGCCGCCGATGTGTTCGCGAACGCCGTTCGCGAACACCGGCATAATTTGCGAACTGTTCGCGAACTGTTCGCGAACTTCGATCATCCGAAAATCGTTCGATTCGAACGATCGAAGGATTTTAATCGTTCGATCGAACGATTTTCGTTCGAATCGAACGAAAATCGTTCGATTTTAGCGATCGAATGGTCGAATGGGCGACCGATTTTGACGCGAACGCCTATTGGCGAACGTCGCGCGACGTTCGCGAACTTGCGGCGGACGCGAACAGTCGAAGTTCGCGCGAACTAGTTCGCCGGCGAACAGTTCGCTACATCCCTATTCATAATGGCTTTAGCATTAGCATAAAAAAAAGAAAGTGAGTAGAAAAAGGAAATGGTGCCCTGTATTAATATTTAGGTGTTCATAAATGAGTAGACACTGATTACTGATTTGGCCATTCCTGACTGAGCTAGCCACCTACTAGGCTTCATGAACACCTTTCTGATCAATGTCAGAAATTGGTCATGTTAGAAAAACATCTGTTAAGCAGATGATGTGTGTGTAGACTCAATGACCAAGCTGTATCTGGGTGGACACATTTGGCAAAGATCCACATGTTTGCTGACCTGGCCCAACAAGCTGATTTCACATTCACTTTTCATCCAAACATTTTACTAAATGTAGTTGTGTGCCTATTCCCCCTTTTCATTGGTCATCAAGGCTTTCAGTAAAAATGTATTAACTCAATTATTATTACATATTAATCTGCCTCATGTCCACAATTTGACCTGCTTAACAAGCAACATTGGCATCATACAGGGATCTTATTAATTCTTAGATATCTGTTTATACACAGAATAGCAGATTTAGGCTAGAGTTTTTTCAGTTTTGTGTTTCTGTGAAAATATTTTAAAATATTGGCTGTTTTTTTATACCACAGAATATGTTAGCTAACGGTATATATATATTAGTTTTGCCAATATGGAATCTGTTAAATAATTTCCTCAATGCTTGATAAAAACATTAGAGCTGCTTGTAAATAACATGTGCCTCTGGCTCCATAACTAAGCTGCAGCTTTCTTAATCTGTTATTAGCCTTTTCCACTTGGGGCTTAATTCAATTAAGTTGAACCGTTTCTCACTTTTTTGCATTTGAAAGCACAAATAAAAAACACATCTATCTGTCTTTTTAGCAATTAGCTTTCTGTTTTCAATCCCTACTGAATCTGATGAACATCACAAAATAATCTTACTTAATAATGGGGGTCAGTTTGGTATCATTATTGCCTAATGCCTTTACTGTATGTATGCTTATAACTGCAGATTAATGGGACTATATACCCTAACATAGAACAATATAAAATTGCTTTTCTGAACACATTTTCAAATTACATTATTATTTTATTTGACTTGTCATGATATTAGCAGTTTTTACAATGCTATTATCATGAATGTTTAACCTGTGCACCCACTTCTGTTCTGGTATGCCTCATGACTTTTTCTATCACTTAATAGTAATATCCACTGAATCCAGAGTAGTGTGGCAAGGCTAATACCTGCTAGATTATTATAGGTTAATTATGAAGATAGGCTGGTCCACATATCAGAACACAGGGATACTTAAAAAAGAGCATATTCATTTTCATCTTAATGTATGATTTTTAAGGGCAGAGACACACGGTCAGATTTGGGAAGAATCACGCTAGCTAGAATGTAAATCACCAGTGGGATGGCACTCGGAGCACTTCGTTTTCCAAAGTCGATCAAATTTGTCTCACGAGAAAACTTCTTGCGACTTCAGAAAATGAAGCACTCCGAGTGCCAACCCGCCGGCGATTTACATTCTAGCCAACGGAAAGGCAGTTCAGGGAGATTAGGCGCCCCGAAGAAGAGATTTGTCACCAGGTAACTAATCTCCCCAAATCTGACACGTGTCTCTGCCCTAAAAATAAAAAATGAGAGCACTCTTATACAAGTAAGAAAGTAGAAGGCTATTTGTAATAATACTGTAGGGTCTGTTCAGGAGACAGAGGATGCTGTACAATTTGGTTTTTCAACATCAGCTGCTATATAACCATATGTATTTCACAGCATAGGAGATAAGTACTACTCTGGTTATATACTCATGTTTAAAGGTGTTTTTGTTGTTGCAAGGTTACCTTTTAATTGAAATATATATACATCCTCAACCTGTTTGCTTGCATGAGTCTCTTGTCTTCTGTCTTCCATATGGAATGAGGGAAGCTTGAAATCAGTGTTTACCTGTGTGAGCTACTTAAACCCACTTTATTCTGTTTCTCTTCCATCAGATCCATAATCAATCTTAAGAAACATATAACACAAAAAGCTTACAATTGAAAAATTACGATCAAGTCCATGTTAGCCAATGGCATTGGTAAGGATCTCAGAAGCCTCTTATAGCACAAAATTCACTTTGTAACAAAATATGCAAACTTTTTTTTCTGCTTTAAGCAGAGTGACACTTGACAAAGGGCTCCGCCCGAAACATGTTGTGTAACTCTACCTCCCAATAAAGAGTATTGCAGTCAACTTGCTGCCTTGGGTTTGTTCCACAACTAACTGCATTATTGATACATTGATTTGGGATATCGAACACAGGATAACCCGTGGAATTAAACCAACAAAGACTTTTGGTGAGCCGCACCCATTCCTTTATTCCTAATAATACCTGTACAGGTTTACACTCACCACAATTAGTGATATGCTAAATTTTGCGCCTAGTCTCGCCACAAAATTATGCCCATAGACTCTAATAGGTACAAAAAAATTTGTCAAAAAATTGTCTCTCAATTTGTCATGCATCAAAAAAAAAGTTGTTGTCCATAGACTTCAATGCATTATGGCCAATTTTCACCGTTTGGCAAACTGTTGGAGAAGTGAAACAGGTCAGACTAACCCATCACTAACATTGCTAAGATGAATCAAAACTGTTGCCATTGCAAGTGTGTGTTGTTGCAAATGGGATGCAAGCTGCAGTCAACAGTTTCAGTCAGCATTGAAATTACATTAGTGTGTGATTCTTTTGATACTAGTATAACCCTTTTGACACTCATTCTGTCGTTGTTACACTCCACTTGTGCGGTTTACTTGATGGCATGGGACAAACCTGAGCCACTACACAGTGGTATTGGGAGAAACTGGGTACCTGGTAGCGCAGTGCATCCACCTAGTGGGATGCAGGAATGCATCTAGGGATAGCCCCACTAGGACCAATAATAATGCACACAGACTTTGGTAAACTAACTAAATCTTTATCTAAAATAAAAGGAAGTAAAGGTGAAATTAATACATACAACACTCCTGACAAGTGGCAAAGGGGGCCTCACTAACTAACTAGGGCCAATGCAAACTATCTTTCTAACTCAAGTAATTAAGTACTTTCTTCAGTCCCAGAAACACAGTCTATGTAATCTTTGAGCTCTCCTTTGCTATGGATAATGATAATGTTCACGTTCCAGGCTCTTAGGATACTTTACAATCACTACTCAGGTGAGTCTAGCACTTATGGATATGCAGTGCAACTCCAGCCCCTTTGGATGCTCAAATGGGAATCCTCTGCAAGTTCCTCCAGTCAGCTAGTCCTCTCTGGATCTATATCCCTCCAGGCACAGTATATGACCACTTCTGGAGGGGCCTTCCAGCCCTCTGGGCCCACTGGCAGCTCTCAGGTGTCTGTCTTTCTTGACCTTGTTGCTTTCTCTGCCAGGCTTTCCTCTGTGAGGCCTTCCTGTTTCTGGCTCCTGCTGGCCACTCACAGGCTGCTGTGCAACTTCCTACAGCCGTGAGATCATTGCGCAGCTGGTGCTAGGCAATGGGTTACATCAGACACAGACTCAGTGCCTGCTCCACTACAAGGGACTAGGGATGTAGCGAACTGCCGATTTGGTGTTCGCGAACGCCGTTCGCGAACACCGGCAAAAAATGCGAATGTTCGCGAACAGTTCGCGAACTTCGAACACCCGCTAAAATCGTTTGATCGAACGATCTAAGGATTTTAATCGTTCGATCGAAGGATTTTCATTCGAATCGAACGATCGAAGCCATTCGATCGAATGCTTTTCATTGGATCGAATGCTTACAATCGTTCGAACGAATGGAAATCGTTCGATTTTTAGCGGTCGAAGGAATTCGAATGGTCGAATGGTCGAACGATCGAACGCGAACTCAAACTGCGAACGTTCCCAAACGTTCGCGAACATTCGGCGGACGCGAATGGTCGAAGTTCGCGCGAACTAGTTCGCGGGCGAACAGTTCGCTACATCCCTACAAGGGACTGCTGCAGGAGGGTGGTAAGTGCAGGGATGTGCACTACAGTACCTCCCTACACTAGTCTGCTTTGCATATTGACACAAACTGCAATGGGAACCATAAGTTGAGGATGGAGGTAGTTCCAGGGTTCCCCAGCATCAATAGGCACACTGACAGACACAATGCTGTTTGGAATTTGAATTAAAAGAAGCATATTTGAATAAAAGAATAGCATCATTAAGCACAACATTTGCTTTCATTCTAGATTGATCACACTTGCAGCTCAGCTGCATAAATGTCCTGTATGCTGTTTTAAAGACTTTTATTTTACATTTAAATATTTACGTTTATTTACATATAAATATGTGTATCTTGTGTGATGAATACAAATCATACTATGAATAATTGCATTTAGCTGTATTGCTTTGGAAATATCAAGGTGTATCTCTTTATTTGCTCAGCTGAGAT
This sequence comes from Xenopus laevis, assembly GCF_017654675.1. NCBI lineage: Eukaryota > Metazoa > Chordata > Amphibia > Anura > Pipidae > Xenopus > Xenopus laevis. The sequence continues at coordinate 120,714,394 of NC_054379.1, forward strand.
TTAAAATGTAATTTCAGGCTGATCTATTAAGACGCAACATTGAATATCCCTTGTTGGTGTGTGTTGTTCACGGAAAAAAACAGCTGCCCCAAATGTGACATTCAATCATTTTCCTCAATAAAAATAATGTTATAATAAAGTTTATTTTACCTGTGTGTTCACACTCTGATTAATATTTTAAGTTCAGATCAGAAGAATTTAATTTAATTTATTCATTACTAAAGAGAACCGTATCTGGCTAGCTGTAATGTCACTTCCACTGCATGTGCTCTGAAAATTAAGGGTAATAGAAATCATATCTAAGGTAATATTATATCCCCTCAGGCTAGTTTTAATATGAAGCAGTTGTTTTTCTCCTGTCATTTCATCATAAAAAGCAAAATACCTCCTCCGGGTGGTTGGAAGAAAAGCATATTACTTTCTTCGCTATAGGAAACATTTGCGATTTTAATTGTTTTATTCATAAACTTTTCATTACTCGACTATATTGAATTTCTTTGTTATCTGTAATCATTTAAATTTGATGCTAACATCCAAACCAGCTCAAGAAAAATGAGTACATAACATTACCACTATTATAGTTCTACATTCAGTTGTTGTACTACGCTATCAAGACAAAAAGAGCTATGACTTTAATAACCAACCAATGTTAAAAAGGATATATGAGCATAATTAAATCTCAATGTAACAGTCTATATGGAATTTATAAAACAGGATTCTTAAAGAAATAACAAAAGCACTAAACATAGATTACAGGCTCGTTGTAAATATGGAGTTTCTCTGTTGAGTTGAAGAACGTTGGAATTTTTTTTGTTAATCTGTCATTACCTTTGTACAATCTATCATTGTCAGCTGCTCTAAACAACACAAGTTGAGCGCATCTGTTCAAAGTACAGAATAAGTGCTAATAGCAGGAATTATTGTATTTTGAAAGCTGAAAATATTTCTTTCTTCAGAACAAATGTTGAATATGTTCTTGTGTTATTCACCACAGTCTTTCACTATTGTATTTAATAACAGTCTGCCCTATACATATCTATAGCATAGAATGTGGTCCAAGGTAATACCGGTCCATTGCGGCAAACTTAGTGAGTGCAATGCATACGTTCCCCTTACTGACAATCTTTTTATTATATTTGAAGCCATTTTTGAAGCCATTTAATGGATAAATGTAATTTTAGTATGCATATGCAGTGGAAGAAATACAAACATTTGGAAACAGAAATTCTTATGTTTTATGCTTTTTAATTTTTTATACAGCAAGTATGACTGGTGATAAGAAGATACTACGGGTTTCTTTTCTGATACATTAAAAGGTAAGCTTTTACTTAAAAACATGTGTCTGTTTGTTGAAAAGGCAAATAAGTGGGACATGAAATTTAAACGGATGCAATGACACTTTCCAGAATGCTCAGAATTGGGAAGGTCATCTCCCCTTGACTCCATTTTAATCAAATAATTAAAAAAAAAGTGTAAAAAGATTTTCCTTTTCTGTGTAATAATAACAATCTTTATTAAAGGCAAACAATCCTAAGGGCTAGTCCACACGGGGAGATAGCGACGCGTTTGCGGTCGCGGCGACAAAGCGCCGCGACAGTCGCCGCGACCGGCGCAGGCGACAGTTTTGTATGGGCGCCTATGTAAAAACGCCTGTGCTAACCACACGAGGCGATGCGCTTTTCAACAGTCGCCTGAAAATGCCTCGCCAGGCTTTTTCAGGCGACTGTTGAAAAGCGCATCGCCTCGTGTGGTTAGCACAGGCGTTTTTACATAGGCGCCCATACAAAACTGTCGCCTGCGCCGGTCGCGGCGACTGTCGCGGCGCTTTGTTGCCGCGACCGCAAACGCGTCGCTATCTCCCCATGTGGACTAGCCCTAATAGGTTTAATTAGGGTGTTTATTACTAGAACTCAAGTTTATATACGAATAGAACTAATCAAAAAATGTCTCAACAAAATCCAGCTTCAATTCAAATCACATGACTGATGCTCAGAAAACTCAACTTCATCTGACAAAGCCCCCGACTTTATTGGATTATCCTGCACAGATCATGATGTCAAGGCACAACTTCTGGGCCATCTGCCATTGCCTTCTACATGACCTCAACAGGTTTTAGATGGAGTATTTTTAGATTCGGATTTTAGCAGCTTTATAGTATATATATAATAAATCTCTAAAAATTTAAGTATTTTTTTCCTTGAAAAATTTGTGTTTTCCCCTTTAAAAACTCAACCAGATAAATTTAAGGTTTAATAAATGGGCCCCTTAATGTTTAAATGATTTTTTAACTGACTTAATATATGGAGATCCACCTCACACAGTCGCAAACACCAATGTCATTTGCAAGCCATTTGCTTTTTTGAGCAATGCAAATTGCAAAAAAACAAAGGCAATACAACCATTTGCAAAAAAATGTGCACTGTGCAAACTTTATACAGTAAATGATCTGCAGTGACTGTAGAAAATAAGGATAGAAAACTATCAAAGTTCATTGCAGTAATAAAGGAAATAAGAATGGAATAATGGAATTAAATTAAAATGGAATATTGTGTGGTTTGTGCATTTTGAAAGCTTGTAGGCTGGATTTGCCATCCTTATCCACTGTGGTTTAGGTATTGAGATCTGTAGGTCTTGTTCCCATTTTTCGAAATTGGTTTTTCGTATTGTTTGTGTCCTCTTCTGTAAGCAGAGCTCATTAGCACGAGAATTAGACAAATAGCGGAAAAGAAAAATAATTTCTTAGTATAGATTTGGTGCACCCTTGGTGAGATTAAGATATTATAAAAATAGTGCTGAGTATCCTTTCCCCAGTTCTATTATTATTCTCTGTGTGCCAATCCAATTCACACAGTGTAGTCACTCTTATAGTTGGGTACTCACAAGCATTTAAAAAGAAAAAAGCGTTGAAAGGAGTTATTAGTGATAATCTCTCCAGACGGCTTCAGATTTAGTGATGGGCAAATTTGCGCCGTTTTGCTTCGCCGAAAAATTCGCAAAACGGCGCCTCTGCGTCTCGTTTTTGACGCCGGCGCCCGTTTTTGACGCCGGCGCCCGTTTTTGACGCCGGTGCCCGTTTTTCCGATGCCGGCGCCCGTTTTTGGCGCCGGCGTCCGTTTTTTCGGAAAAAAAAAATTCGGACGCCGGGGAATTTTTGCAGCGAATTTTCGCGGGCGTTTTGCGAATTTATTCGCTGGCGGCAAAACGCGCAAATTCGCCGCAAATTCGCGCCTGGCGAATAAATTCGCCCATCACTATTCAGATTCCACAGTTCTAAAGAAAGGCGCTGACATAGTGTAAAACCGTCATTTTTTAAATTACCAATAGAGTTAAAATTACACTCACAATGTTACTGTTAAAATCGCAAGTACATTTTTTAAAAATGTCACCACTTTGCCATTTTGTCTGTGTAGTTGGAGTTGCCGGCGCCTTGACTGCCACGTGTATCCTAGGCTCCTGTCATTCTTTTCCCCTATTTGTCTAATTCTCATGCTAATCAGTGCTGGTCCTCCCCACAATACGATTTAATCTCATTGCGAGTCTGAGGGAGAACACACGATTTTGTGGACAGGCAGAAAAAGCGGACCACCAGGACCTTCAATATCCTTTTTTGTACTCTTCTATAAGTAGTTTATAGATCTTTGTTATACCTTTTGGGCTATGTGGGTTGTGGGCGAATAGAATTTCATATGCTGTGGGCTTTGTGCCTAATACTGCTCTTGTGGCGCCCAGTAGATGTTTTGACTATACCTGTAGACATTGTGATTGGACAGGTTGTATTCCGTGGTAAGCTTCTCGTATGATTTTGTTTTTGTGCTCTCAAAGAGCTGATCTATTTTTGTTAGGTTGTTGCTTCGCCAATTTGCTAGATTTAGGTTTGGGATGCTTATTTCTAGAATTACCATCCCTGTGTGTTAGGCTGGGTAGTATTGGAGTGCTCTCTTTTTGTTGACTTTTTCCCAACTATTTTTTGCTGCTTTAGTGGTTTGGTGGGCTGCGTGGTGCGTTGCCTGATTTCTTATGCTTTTTTGTGCGAAAACTTAGAAAACTTCAGGGTATTGCACGAAATCCAGTACACATCAAACAATCATTGGGACTTCTCCCATTGACTTATATGCAACCTCAACAGGTCTGAGATGTCCGATTTTCTGATTCAGACTTTTCCATCCTCTGGGTTTAATAAATTCTAAAAATTTGTGATTTTTTAAAAGTCAGATTTTATAAAAAAAATAATTACTAATTTTTTCGGGATTTTTGCATCTTTGTCTTAGGGGTTTTTACAAATTTTGTATTCCATTATATTTGATGACATATTTAGCCATATCTGACATTGTTCTTTTCTTTGCTATTTTAACCTACTCATCTACCATGACAAAAACAGCCATGAAGCCTTATTTTGTATTATTTCTTTAACAGTCTCTGTTACCTTATAATTTTGTTTTTGCTGCAGTGTTGTTTATATTACTGGGTTCTATAGAGGACAAATAGTAATTCACAGATCCTGAGAAATAAATAAGAAGATACAGGTAAGTATTTAAAATAAAAGAAATAAATCCTGGCAAGGGATACATCAGGGCCTAATACTTACACACAAAATACAAAGACACATTAATAATCCAATAAGATAGGGTTGCGGACACCTCCAAATAGTATAAACACGTGCGAACCGAAATGTTTAAAAACGATCCATCTTTATTGAATAAGTTAAAAAGTAGCGGGCAGGGGAAAAGGGAAAACAGGCTTTGAGCCTGTTTTCCCTTTTCCCCTGCCCGCTACTTTTTAACTTATTCAATAAAGATGGATCATTTTTAAACATTTCGGTTCGCACGTGTTTATACTATTTGGAGGTGTCCGCAACCCTATCTTATTGGATTGTTGTCTGCCGCGGCCAGAGCGGATCTAGCGGTTACACCTGCCACGCGGCCCGCTGAGGTGCGCTCACGTATCCAGTGTTGGATCGCTCTCCTTCAATCCTCAAAGACACATTAATAACCCTCCTTAATGAATAAAATAAGACACAGGGCTTTTAATAATCATAAAGCCCACAGTGATATTCTGGCAAACAGTAAACTAGACATGGTACATATACTGTAACTCCAAAGCAATGTTTGAATTATACTAGCAACTACAAGGAAAATGTTTAAGTCTGAGCCACTGTCCAGGTCTCATAAACGTGCAGACCATCTTCATTATTTTCTAAGTGATTCTGAATTTTTTTTGTTCTGATATTCTAGTGAGTTGACCTCGTCTATTCCTTGTTCTGATTCACTTGATAAGCATCTGTGCTATTTATTGTATTTATCCACACTACTTTGATAATTTTCTGCTCTGCCTTGTTTGATAACTGGTCTGATCTGTCCAACTAACCCTTTATCTGTGCACCCTTCCTTGTGACCAGGGCTGTCTGGACTTTCCTCTGCTTTGCTTGTTATCAGCCCTATCCTCAACAACTTCCAATATCATTCTTGCTTCTTGTTAATATAGGAAACACATTGACAGATAGTGGAGCATCACAAATGCATTATAGTACAATTTATAAATTATAAATAAGCAGTAAAGCTTATAAAACTTAAACTCAAACTTGGCATCAAATGTGGTTTTCCCCACACTGTAAAACACCAAATTCTAAATAATTTCCTAGTATCAAATCAAAAACACAGTTTTTTGTTTTTACTTGTTATAGTAATTTGTCCATGTCCATGAATTTTAGGAGGTATAAAAGACAGGTTAAAAAAAGTTTTTCTTTGAATGACAAAATAAATGTACAAATTTGCCATTCTCTCATCAGTGTGGAAATTCTGTGCAGATAAAATCTTGCTCCCCAAATCCATGGCCATCCATTTTGAGTGGGATTAGTAAACTATAGAAGGCATTACATTTTTACCTTATGTATATTAATATTTAAAAAATGTGGCATTTTAAAAGTCCTATTTTTCAATGGTGCTCACCAATGGTGATGATTAGCTCTTCCTACATCCTCTCAAAGGACAAAAAAACTCATTGTGGTTCAATAATTAATCCTTCCAGATTTCTCACATATTGGCAGTAGTAGACACAAAGAAAACATCAGTAGTGTTTTAAACTATTTATTGGTGTAATTATCGTAATTGCTTTTCATGTTTTTAGTGTGCCTTCATGATTTTTTTTTATGCTGGTCTGGGCTCGAAAACCCAATACATTCGAGGTATTTAGGGTTTTTAGCCTATAAACTTGATAAAATCGAGGTATTCAGGTTTTCCCCCCCAGATTGCATTCAATCAAGTTTTTTACATTCAGATTTTTCATAAATAAGCAAACATTCAAGTTGTGAGTTTAGACGAGGTAGAAATAACCCCACAAACCTCACCAACTCGACTAATAAATAATCCCCTAAAGTTCGTAGCCATGATGTTAATAATCCACATATCACATCAATCATTTTTAAATCTATTATTGACCTTGTTGAAATCAAGGTAATGATTGAAAAGTAAGTTGTAATTAGTGGGCTGCATTTAAAAATAGAGCAAAAGTAGATATTTGGCATTGAAGGTTTTCTGAGGTTTCACTAATTAGTTAAGATAAACACCCCCATCTAAACATTTGTAACATATACTGCTGCAAAAAAAGCTGAAGTTATACCCTTTCAATGTTTTTTCTCATAGGGCGCTGCCATTCTGGATGCTTTGATCATTGCTACTTGAAATAAAATCAGAATGGCAGTAACTTGTTGTGGATTGTGACCTACTGACAGGTAGGGTCGTATTTATCAAAGGTCAAAGATCGATGTTAAAAAAACTTTGAACTTCGAATTCAAAAAGACCAATCAAATGGAGGTCGAAGTTTTTTTGTTGTCGAAGTCGGCTGAATTCGGCCTACTTCGAAACGTACTATCGTACTTCGAATCGAACTTCGATCTTCCAAACTCCCCCAATTGCCTCCATACAGGTTGTAGGAGGTCCCTCATAGGCTAAAACAGCACTTCGGCAGCTTTTAGGTGGCGAATGGTCGAAGTTTTAAAGAGACAGTACAAATTCGACCTTCGAATTTCGAAGTTTTTTCAAATTTGAATCGAAGTATGACTATTCCCTAGTCAAAGTACACAAATAATAGCTCGTAATTCGAAGTTTTTCACTTCAAAACTTCACCTCGACCTTTGATAAATCTGCCCTGTAGTGTGCAGTTTCAGGCTCAAACTGTGATCAAATCATTATTGGAAATCAAATCAGAGCTCTAATTGCTGAAGGTGTTACAGATAGTGATGGGTGATTCTGACCCATTTTGGTTCGCCAAAAATTCACGAAACAGAAAAAAAATTGCAAAAGGCATTCAAGTCTATGGATGACAATTTTTTTTGACGAGCAACAATTTTTTTTGACGTGCAACAATTTTTTTCACCCATTTGAGTCTATGGGTGTCATTTTCACAGCGAAACTTGACAAAAAATTTCACGCATCACTATTACAGTTATATCTTGTAAAGAAGGAACAAGAATGTTTATCACATGGGCATGATTGGCAACCCAGCACATTGAAGGCACACTAATTGATCTCTTTCATTTCTCTACAAGCAAACTTATCTAGATTGTTGAGACATCTTCTCTTCACAATGATCACCTAAAACACTTGGTGGTACTCTTGGAAACACTATATCAGGAATCAAGTTACTGTACTACTAGTGAACAAACAATCTCTAATCATTAAGAACTATTGTACTATTATTAATGTCTAATTTATATATCTGAACATGCCTCATGAAATATTTGGATAGCTTCTTCAGCTAATGAACCATATAAGCATACAGTAGTTTTTCTATTTAAACCAGTAACAATGTTCCTAGCCTAAATATTACCTGGAGATGTCAATGCATAGTAATGTATAATCTATAATTTTCTGTTCTGCTCAGTATGATAGATATGCTCATTATTACAATGATGTACATATCTGACACTGCAATAAAAAGTGGAATAATGTTAAAAAAAATCTTTATCAGGTTGAAAAAAATCAGTAATCAAAAAATGCCCCAAACATTTGCACAGTACTAGCATTTTACAGATACCTAAGAGTGAAGAGTGTCCACGAGTCCATGCTATATAGTTACAGCAATATCAGTAGGAAAAGCTAATTTAGTATAATTATATATATAATATGATATTAGTATATACATTAAATCATAATATTGGATTACCGTATGTGTGGGCTTTGTTATATCACATAAAATCCTAGGTCTAGGAAATTAGAAGGCTCACTTATTAACTAGTATCAAACACAATGCATGCCCCTGGATTCAAAGTTGACCACATTAGTTAGCATGGGGCAATTTAAGAATACTCAAGCCTAAAACCACATGAGAGTTCTTAAACTTGTTTCTTCATTCGAATACCTTAGCTTCCTATCAATCTTTTTAATTTTAGCAACAAAAAATAAAAAGCTCAACATGTTTTAGGTGGTGACCTTATAATTTTTTTTAAAAAAAAACCCACTTGGGGAAAAAATTATCGTCAGGAAGCCAAGGTATTCAAATAAAGAAGCCATGCAAGAGTTTAGGAATTGGGAAGACAAGAAGAGTCACCTCGCACACCCTGGCCGTCCGAATTTTGCGAAACCTGGTGCTCGATGAAGGAGGTATTGGCAGCCTCCACAATAGACAGAGAAGTGGAAAATCACCGGCACAACAGGATATTTCTGGCAGGGAAACCCTTGCTTGTTTAGATATATACTGCATTAGCTGAGCACAGGTTGCTGAATTGCAGGCATTCATTTCTGGCGAGAGAGAGAGAGAGAGAGAGAGAGAGAGAGAGAGAGAGAGAGAGAGAGAGAGATAATATGGTGGAAAGGCACTCATCTTAATATTTGCTGTAAAGGTGTCTGCAGTATATAACACCAGAACACCACACTCACAGGAATTAGGCAAACATAAAAGTCCACAACCAATGAGCTAAACCAGGGCTGTCCAACTGGTGCCCCCCTTGTGTAGCCCCCCCCGCATGAAAGTCAGCCTGTTGTGTCTGCTTACCATGTGTAAACTATGTGATCTATGCTCCCTGTGTGTGCCATCCTCTGCCTGTGTGTGCCATCCTCTGCCTGTGTGTGCCTTACTCACATATGAGTGATGATTAGTGAGCACCAACCATTTGGTTTTTTGGTGTGCTACCAGCATTAATGAGTGCATGGTCTTGTGGTAACATGGGTGTGCTTTAAAGTGGGTGTGCTTTAAAAACGGAGTGGTTAACACTGACTTAAATTATCAGCCCTCCACCATGTAGGCCATAAAAATTCCGGCCCTCGGTAGCACAGAAGTTGGACAGCAGTGAGCTAAATAATGGGCTTAGTCCAAGTTGTCCATTCACATGTTGAACTCTACAGTATATAGTTAGTTATTCCTATAAACCAGCTTAAGCCACAAGGCTGCCTATTGTACTTATCACAGTTATCATCACACATAGTTAGTGAAACAAGAACAAATCATTATGAGTGGATTATTTGTATTTTTCAATGTTTTTCTTGTCTATTTATTGCATGAAGCAACACTCTTTTTTATTGATGTTTAGGATGGATCCCTGTGGCTAAAGACAGAAAAACATTTTAAGAACACTTTTTTGTCTTCACTTCCCTCTGCAGGAACTCAATAAAAGTAGTGTTTTGAGAAACACTGATGATTTTATGTTATGGTCAACACAGATTTGTGAAATATACAAACTGACAAAAATTATTGGATTTCTTGGAAAAGGTTTTCATAACTTTAGATGAATCAGAAACAAAGGATGTTTTGGATTCTTTTAAAAATAATTATAAATTGCCATACAGGAGATTGGGCTGTAAGTAAAAGTAATGTAGAAAGAATTAGAAAACATTTCTGAATGCATAAAAAAAATCGTTGATGGAAGTATTTCAAACGAGGTTTTAGTTCACCAGTAGGCAGTGTAGCACTCATGTACCTTCAGTTTTGGTTTCTTCTGTTTTGTAGTGAATTGTGCCCAGTAACCTTAAAGTCAATATGTGCATTAGAGCTTTTTAAATCCCAACTGCACAATAATTTTGTGCTCTTCCTTTCTAGTATTCATAAGTAACAAGAATTCCCTGTCTGTATACAATGTACCATATATACTTGAGTATAAACCGTCCCGAGTATAAGCCGAGGTACCTACTTTTACCTCCAAAAACTGGGAAAGCTTATTGACTCGAGTATAAGCCTAGGATGAGAAATGCAGCAGCTTCTGGTAAGTTTCAATCAAAAAATTGAGGGTTTCTGCTTCTATTGGAGGTGCCGTGTTTGGATGCCGGCGACCATTCTTGGATGCCAGAGAATAATCTTGGAGACTATTCTTGGACGCCGGCGACTATTCTTGGACGCCGGCGACTATTCTTAGACGCCGGCGACCGTTTTTGCTCTTGACCCGAGTATAAGCCGAGGTAGTTTTTCAGCTACTCGGCTTATACTCGAGTATATACGGTAAGTGCCATTACTACACAGACTCCCAGAGATATACTTCTTCACTATGTTCTGAAATTAATTTTGACCAAGTAAAGTGTAAGAGTTTCTTCATCATCATGAAGAACCTCATAGTAATGTATTACTTTCCTGGTGACTGCATTTATTTTGAAGTGTTTTAGTGCAAATATGGCTGCTTTGTATATAGAATATAAAATATGTTAGTTAAAAACAAAAATAAGGAAGCAAGAGAATCACTCCTGTTTGTTTAACCACTATCAACCATATAATATCCTTCATTGTGAGTAAAGGCATCTAGTGCATTTTTATCCTCACCAGTAGAGATGGCGCGAACTGTTCGCCGGTGAACTTGTTCGCGCGAACATCGGGTGTTCGCGCTCGCCGGAAGTTCGCGAACGTCGCGCGACGTTCGCCATTTTGGGTTCGCCATTGTTGGCGCTTTTTTTTGCCCTCTCACCCCAGACCAGCAGGTACATGGCAGCCAATCAGGAAGCTCTCCCCTGGACCACTCCCCTTCCCTATAAAAACCGAAGCCCTGCAGCGTTTTTTCACTCTGCCTGTGTGTGCTGAAGAGATAGTGTAGGGAGAGAGCTGCTGCCTGTTAGTGATTTCAGGGACAGTTGAAAGTTTGCTGGCTAGTAATCGTTTTGATACTGCTCTGTTATTGGAGGGACAGAAGTCTGCAGGGGTTTGAGGGACATTTAAGCTTAGGTAGCTTTGCTGGCTAGTAATCTACCTTCTACTGCAGTGCTCTGTATGTAGCTGCAGTGGGCAGCTGTCCTGCTTCTGATCTCATCTGCTGACTGCTGCAATAACAGCAGTCCTTGTAAGGACTGCTTTTATTTATTTTTTTGTTGTTTTACTACTACTACTACTACTACTATAAGAGCCCAGTGCTATTAGTCTAGCAGTGTTGGGGAGTGGGACTGGTGTGCTAATCTGCTGCTCCTAGTAGTTCAGCAGCACCAACTTTAATTTTTTTTTTTTAATATTCATTTTTTTTTTATTTTACTTTTTTTTATTTTACTACCGCTGTAGTAGTGTATAAGTTGACCTTTTAGGCATTATTTGCCCTGTAGGCATTTTTTGCCCAGTGTGTTATTCAACCAACTGCCATCTAGCTGTGTGACCTTGTTCACATTCTGTCTAAATATCCATAATATTACCGTCTCCAGAAAAAACACCGGAGTGACTTTTTTCAAGCAGCCATAATATATTTTACGTAATCCGTATCCATCGCTGTAGTAGTGTATAAGTTGACCTTTTAGGCATTATTTGCCCTGTAGGCATTTTTTGCCCAGTGTGTTATTCAACCAACTGCCATCTAGCTGTGTGACCTTGTTCACATTCTGTCTAAATATCCATAATATTACCGTCTCCAGAAAAAACACCGGAGTGACTTTTTTCAAGCAGCCATAATATATTTTACGTAATCCGTATCCATCGCTGTATTAGTGTATAAATTGACCTTTTAGGCATTATTTGCCCTGTAGGCATTTTTTGCCCAGTGTGTTATTCAACCAACTGCCATCTAGCTGTGTGACCTTGTTCACATTCTGTCTAAATATCCATAATATTACCGTCTCCAGAAAAAACACCGGAGTGACTTTTTTCAAGCAGCCATAATATATTTTACGTAATCCGTATCCATCGCTGTATTAGTGTATAAATTGACCTTTTAGGCATTATTTGCCCTGTAGGCATTTTTTGCCCAGTGTGTTATTCAACCAACTGCCATCTAGCTGTGTGACCTTGTTCACATTCTGTCTAAATATCCATAATATTACCGTCTCCAGAAAAAACACCGGAGTGACTTTTTTCAAGCAGCCATAATATATTTTACGTAATCCGTATCCATCGCTGTAGTAGTGTATAAGTTGACCTTTTAGGCATTATTTGCCCTGTAGGCATTTTTTGCCCAGTGTGTTATTCAACCAACTGCCATCTAGCTGTGTGACCTTGTTCACATTCTGTCTAAATATCCATAATATTACCGTCTCCAGAAAACACCGGAGTGACTTTTTTCAAGCAGCCATAATATATTTTACGTAATCCGTATCCATCGCTGTAGTAGTGTATAAGTTGACCTTTTAGGCATTATTTGCCCTGTAGGCATTTTTTGCCCAGTGTGTTATTCAACCAACTGCCATCTAGCTGTGTGACCTTGTTCACATTCTGTCTAAATATCCATAATATTACCGTCTCCAGAAAAAACACCGGAGTGACTTTTTTCAAGCAGCCATAATATATTTTACGTAATCCGTATCCATCGCTGTATTAGTGTATAAATTGACCTTTTAGGCATTATTTGCCCTGTAGGCATTTTTTGCCCAGTGTGTTATTCAACCAACTGCCATCTAGCTGTGTGACCTTGTTCACATTCTGTCTAAATATCCATAATATTACCGTCTCCAGAAAAAACACCGGAGTGACTTTTTTCAAGCAGCCATAATATATTTTACGTAATCCGTATCCATCGCTGTATTAGTGTATAAATTGACCTTTTAGGCATTATTTGCCCTGTAGGCATTTTTTGCCCAGTGTGTTATTCAACCAACTGCCATCTAGCTGTGTGACCTTGTTCACATTCTGTCTAAATATCCATAATATTACCGTCTCCAGAAAAAACACCGGAGTGACTTTTTTCAAGCAGCATTCATATATTTTACGTAATCCGTATCCACCGCTGTAGTAGTGTATACGTTGATCTTGTGGGCAGTATTTGCACAGTGTTTTCTTCAAACCGCCATCTAGCTGTGTGAGCTTGTTCACATTTTGTCTAAATATTGATAATATTATCGTCTCTAGAAAAACCACTTGAGTTACTTTTTTCAAGCAGCATTCATATATTTTACGTAATCCGTATCCACCGCTGTAGTAGTGTATACGTTGACCTTGTAGGCATTATTTGCACAGTGTTTTCTTCAAACCGCCATCTAGCTGTGTGAGCTTGTTCACATTTTGTCTAAATATTGATAATATTATCGTCTCTAGAAAAACCACTTGAGTTACTTTTTTTCAAGCAGCATTCATATATTTTACGTAATCCGTATCCACCGCTGTAGTAGTGTATACGTTGACCTTGTAGGCATTATTTGCACAGTGTTTTCTTCAAACCGCCATCTAGCTGTGTGAGCTTGTTCACATTTTGTCTAAATATTGATAATATTATCGTCTCTAGAAAAACCACTTGAGTTACTTTTTTCAAGCAGCATTCATATATTTTACGTAATCCGTATCCACCGCTGTAGTAGTGTATACGTTGACCTTGTAGGCATTATTTGCACAGTGTTTTCTTCAAACCGCCATCTAGCTGTGTGAGCTTGTTCACATTTTGTCTAAATATTGATAATATTATCGTCTCTAGAAAAACCACTTGAGTTACTTTTTTTCAAGCAGCATTCATATATTTTACGTAATCCGTATCCACCGCTGTAGTAGTGTATACGTTGATCTTGTAGGCATTATTTGCACACTGTTTTCTTCAAACTGCCATCTAGCTGTGTGTATTATCGTTTCCAGAAAAACCAACTGAGTTTTTGTTGTTGTTGTTTTTTAAAAATAATGCCAGGCAAAGGCAGGCCGCCACGCAGAGGCCGTGCTAGGGGCCGTGCTGCTATGCAATCCTGTGGCCCTAGCAAATTGCCCAGTTTTAAAAAGCCAATGACCCTGAACTCCCAAAATGCTGAAGAGGTAGTTGACTGGCTTACACAGCACACCCCATCCTCTACCGTTTCTAACTTTACCACAACATCCTCCTCATCCTCCACTGCTATGGCCACCCCACGTAACACTTCCTCCACCACCGGTGCCCCTTCTTCACTGGAGTCAGAGGAGTTATTTTCCCATGAGTTTCTTGAACTGAGTAATGCGCAACCATTATTGCCAGAAGAAGATGAAGGAGATGAGGACGTTACACCAGATTTAATTCTGGCAGAGAACACGATAGAGATGGAAATAATGAGTGATGAGGAGGAGGTCCCCGCTGCTGCTTCCTTCTGTGATGTGTCAGAAGAAATTGATGCATCTGAGGAGAATGATGATGAGGAGATTGATGTTTTGTGGGTGCCTAGTAGAAGAGAGCAAGAGGAGGGTAGTTCAGATGGAGAGACGGAGAGTCAGAGAGGCAGTAGGAGAATAAGACTTAGAAGAAGCAGGGAGGACAGCCCGCAGGGATCAGTAGGGCAACAACATGTATCGGCACCTGTGTTCAGCCGGCCAACGCACCCGCCATTGCCGCCAATGCCGCCAACTTCTACTGTTACCGCCAGATCGCACACTTCCAAAAAGTCAGCAGTGTGGGATTTTTTTAATGTGTGTGCCTCTGACAAAAGCATTGTAATTTGCAATGAGTGCAGTCAGAAACTGAGCCTTGGTAAGCCCAACAGCCACATAGGTACAACTTCTATGCGAAGGCACATGAGCGGCAAGCACAAAGCACTTTGGGAGCAACACCTCAAAGGCAACAGGCAAACTAAAAGCCACACTCCTTCTGGTCCAGCATCTTACTGCTCTACCTCTGCTCTCCTTGACCCGTCTGAACCACCCTCCACTCCGCCTTCCACCTTGACCACCTGTTCCCATTCCCAGTCATCTGCCACCAGCCAAGTTTCTGTGAAGGCCATGTTTGAGCGTAAGAAGCCAATGTCTGACTGTCACCCCCTTGCCCGGCGTCTGACAGCTGGCTTGTCTGCACTCTTAGCCCGCCAGCTTTTACCATACCAGCTGGTGGACTCTGAGGCCTTCCGCAAATTTGTAGCAATTGGGACACCGCAGTGGAAGGTACCCAGCCGCAATTTTTTTCTAAAAAGGGAATACCACACCTGTACCAACATGTGCAGAGCCAAGTTACCGCATCTCTGTCACTTAGTGTTGGGCCAAAGGTCCATATGACTACTGACGCATGGTCCTCCAAGCATGGTCAGGGCAGGTATGTCACCTACACTGCCCACTGGGTGAACTTGGTAATGGCTGGGAAGCAGGGAATGGGTAGCTCAACAACAACAGTGGAGTTGGTGTCACCGCCACGGATTGCACGCGGTTCTGCCACCACCTCTACTCCTCCATCGCTCTCTACCTTGTCTTCTTCCTCTTCTTCTTCTTACTCTGCTGCTGGGTCCTCCTTCTCCTCCTCCACACCTGTGCACCCCCAGCTCCCCCTAGGCTATTCGACGTGCCAGGTACGCCGTTGTCACGCTGTCTTGGGGATGACGTGCCTGGAAAGCAAAAACCATACCGGATCTGTACTCCTGTCATCTCTGCAGTCACAGGCCGATCGGTGGCTGACCCCACACCAACTGCAGATCGGAAAAGTGGTGTGTGACAATGGAAGCAATCTGTTGGCAGCGTTGAGACTGGGCAATTTAACACAAGTGCCCTGCATGGCACATGTGTTAAATTTAATAGTCCAACGTTTTGTCTCCAAGTACCCAGGATTCCAGGACGTTCTCACCCAGTCCAGAAAGGTGTCGGCCCATTTCAGACGTTCCTACACAGCCATGGCACGCCTTGCTGACATTCAGCAGCGCTACAACATGCCAGTCAGGCGTTTGATTTCTGACAGCCAGACTCGCTGGAATTCAACGCTCCTTATGTTGGAACGTCTGCTGCAACAACAAAGGGCCGTCAACGAGTACCTTTTTGAACTGGGTGGTAGGACTGGATCTGCAGAGCTGGGGATTTTTTTCCCCCGTTACTGGGTGCTTATGCGCGATGCCTGCAGGCTCATGCGACCTTTTGAAGAGGTGACAAATATGGTCAGTCGCACCGAAGGCACCATCAGCGACCTAATACCCTTCGCTTTCTTCCTGGAGCGTGCCGTGCGACGAGTGACAGATGAGGCTGTAGACCAGCGTGACGAGGAGCTGGAAGCGCGCGATTTCTGGTCGGAATCACCAGAACGAACCCAGGCACCTGCTGCAACGCAGGGAGAGGTGCCAGAAGTGGAGTCAGAGGAGGAAGGTGGCTTTGTGGAGGAGGAGGACCAACAGGAGCAGGCTTCCCAGGGGGCTAGTGGTGACCTTTTGGGGACCCCTGGTCTTGTATGTGGCTGGGGGGAGGAGACCGTGGATGATGCAGTCCTTGATAATGAGGAAGCGGAGATGGATAGCTCTGCATCCAACCTTGTGAGAATGGGGTCTTTCATGCTGTCATGCCTGTTGAAGGACCCCCGTATCAAGAGGCTTAAGGAGAAGGACCTGTACTGGGTCGCAACGCTACTAGACCCTCGGTACAAGCATAAAGTGTCAGAAATGTTACCAACATACCACAAGTCCGAAAAGATGCGGCATTTACAAACCAGCCTGCAAAACATGTTGTACAATGCTTTTAAGGGTGATGTCACTTCAGGAACTCATCAACATTCCAGGGGCAGAGGTGCCAGTAATCCTGCCACGAGCACACCTGCAAGGACAAAGCCCTTTGGCCAGTCTGTAACGTCAGACATGCAAATGTTTTTCTGTCCAAGGCAGCGCCACAACCCTTCTGGATCCACCCTCAAAGAACGCCTCGACCGGCAGGTAGCGGACTACCTGGCATTAACTGCAGATATCGACACTCTGAGGAGCGATGAACCCCTGGACTACTGGGTGTGCAGGCTTGATCTGTGGCCAGAGCTGTCACAATTTGCCATGAACCTCTTGTCTTGCCCAGCCTCAAGTGTGCTCTCAGAAAGGACCTTCAGTGCAGCAGGAGGGATTGTAACTGAGAAGAGAACTCGCCTAGGTCACAAAAGTGTCGATTACCTGACCTTTATTAAAATGAATGAGGGGTGGATCTCGGAGGGTTACTGCACGCCGGAAGACTTGTTCTGACTTCTATGCAGCTGTCCTTCTCTTCAAGCCTCATGACTCCACACACAGCTGTCCTTTAGCGTCCTCCTCCCTCCGCCACCGTTACAAACTAGGGTGCAAACCCTACTGGTTTAATTTTTTCTGGCCTCTGTGCTTCAGTGGCTGCAACCAAAAAAACTGGGCAAACAATGTCTACAAGGTCAACGTATGGCAAAAAATGACTATTTTCAGCATTTATATGGCATATTTTTTCTGGCAACTGTGCTTCAGTGGCTGCGTCCAAAAAAATGCATATTTTCTGCATTTATATGGCATAATTTTTCTGGCCTCTGTGCTTCAGTGGCTGCAACCAAAAAAATGCATATTTTCAGCATTTATATGGCATAATTTTTCTGGCCTCTGTGCTTCAGTGGCTGCAACCAAAAAAATTTATATTTTCAGCATTTATATGGCATAATTTTTCTGGCCTCTGTGCTTCAGTGGCTGCAACCAAAAAAATTTATATTTTCAGCATTTATATGGCATAATTTTTCTGGCAACTGTGCTTCAGTGGCTGCGACCAAAAAAATGACTATTTTCAGCATTTATATGGCATATTTTTTCTGGCCTCTGTGCTTCAGTGGCTGCGGCCAAAAAAACTGGGCAAACAATGCCTACAAGGTCAACGACGTTGACCTTGTAGGCATTGTTTGCCCAGTTTTTTTGGCCGCAGCCACTGAAGCACAGAGGCCAGAAAAATATGCCATATAAATGCTGAAAATAGTCATTTTTTGCCATACGTTGACTCAACGTATATGGCAAAAAATGACTATTTTCAGCATTTATATGGCATATTTTTTCTGGCAACTGTGCTTCAGTGGCTGCGACCAAAAAAACTGGGCAAACAATGCCTACAAGGTCAACGTATGGCAAAAAATGACTATTTTCAGCATTTATATGGCATATTTTTTCTGGCAACTGTGCTTCAGTGGCTGCAACCAAAAAAACTGGGCAAACAATGTCTACAAGGTCAACGTATGGCGAAAAATTACTATTTTCAGCATTTATATGGCATATTTTTTATGGCAACTGTGCTTCAGTGGCTGCGTCCAAAAAAACTGGGCAAACAATGCCTACAAGGTCAACGTATGGCAGTTGTTTAAAGAGAACAGTAGATTACTAGCCAGCAAAGCTACCTAAGCTAAAATGTCCCTCAAATCCCTGCAGACTTCTGTCCCTCCAATACAGAGCAGTATCAAGCAGATTACTAGCCAGCAAACTTACTATCATCTGTCCCTGAAATCACTAACAGCTCTCCCCCTACACTATCTCTTCCAAGCACACACAGGCAGATTTTTCAGATACATTTTTGCCCTTGATCCCCCTCTGGCATGCCACTGTCCAGGTCGTTGCACCCTTTAAACAACTTTAAAATCATTTTTCTGGCCAGAAATGTCTTTTTTAGATGTTAAAGTTCGCCTTCCCATTGAAGTCTATGGGGTTCGCGAACCGTTCGCGAACCGCTCGCATTTTTGCGCAAGTTCGCGAATATGTTCGCGAACTTTTTTTCCGACGTTCGCTACATCCCTACTCACCAGTAAATCATTCTTTGCTACCTCCTACATTTTGGTCCTTACTGGCTACCAGAGAAGACTTAAGTTGTATTGTAGGAGAAATAGTGGGAAACAAGTTTATTTTATTGAGGTATATGTGTTTCCCAGATTCCTTTCCTACATATGGTAACATTAATGAAATCTTGTTGGCAATACACCAGTTGTATGGCATGGGATAACCTGTACTGTACCTCTGTTTTAGGTGTCTGGAAGTGAGTGCAATGGTCTACCCCCAGGAGACCAAATCTGAATTTGCTGCAGTATGTATTTGTGATTTCTTTCAAAAGTCGTATTGCATTCACATAATGTACTTAACTCACATATAATGTTATGTATACAATTATGCATGCGGGCATTAAATCATCTAGCTAATTGCTTGTTTACATACATACTTTTAAATGTTTGACAGTATTTTTTTAAAATAAATAACACTGGAATCAATGTAGGCAGATACTGAGTAAAATATCTCCTTAGAGCATGAATGAAAAATAAGTTTCAAGTTTCTAAACAGGTCAATTAAATTTCTGGGGTTCACTTATTAGATGCAGAAAATCATTAAAAGTCTTTGTATATTGTTGATTGGGCTATTATTGTCTGTAAAGTGCCCATGGCACAATTCATTCCCTAGTAATTATTCCATGGAGTGTTTTATGTTTGGTACAATAGCTATTCAAATATTCTGATACTGTGAAAGATCAAAACGTGTTAGTTCATTTAAGCTTTGGCTCTAAAATATTTATGAGGTTTTAATTTTGCTGGTTATTTTTGCACACAATGACAACTTTTTCACAATAATAAAGTGCATATAGCTGTGCAGAGTTATGTTCTGTGCAGTATTTGTTTTGCTATTTTGCTAGAGGCACGTCCCTATCTTTATACTGATACCTTTAACTTTTTGATATTATTTAATACTATCTCAGTCTGTACTATACTGAATAACCTTAATTACACACTCAAATTCCTACAATTATTTGGATTCCTCATTCAGTGTTTTCTTGTACAGTATAGCAGTTCAATAACTAGGTTATTACAGTATATTTTTTACACATCATCTCACTATAGTCATAAGGTTATATCTAAAGTGGAGTGCAAATTATGGGGTTCATTTATAAACTAATGACAAACAGCAACCCCTGCGCTAAGACCTGTTAAAGATAAAGTACAACATTTTTTTTATGACATGGGCTGTTTAATTAGGACTATTGTCTGAAAGGTTAACATCCCATTTAACATCCAATATTTAACTAACAAATGTTTATTGATCTGTTTCTTTAACACTTATTTCTTTATCTTTTATGCAACTGTATGATGAATGTATTTCTATTTATCATTGTAATGACCCCCTGTTAATTTATTGTTCTGTTGTACTGTGCTCTGTTTATAAATAGTGAATGATTTAAGTTGCAAAGAAAAGTAATCCTGAATCAAGAACCATGCTTGAATATGTGAAAACATCAAAACTCTGTTTCCATGGTAAAAGTGCTGGGTTTAGCCTTGATCCTTTGTGGAGCAACCCAAATTACTTATAAGAAATTGCTAAAAACAATCTCTACAATAATACATTTCAATAGCTTTGTTTCTGTTCTGCACATTTGTTTATCCATATCATACAGCTTTTTATTACATTCTTCACAAGTAGAGGAGAATTTAACTTCCATAATTACACAGTGGCAGTTGAGGACATTAATATGGTGCAAATTGCTTTTGCACGTGATTTGATATTTAAGGGAACATTTATCAATGCAGTAGCTGTAAAACATTGTGCATAATTACTACTAAACTCCATGGTATAACAACTGAAATTACACTTTTCTGTTCTTATGTAAAAAATATCACAAATGGGTTATGATCATGTATTTTACAGTTATTTAATGATTGCTCATTTAGAATTTTCATGGGGGGGGGACATATTTATTCACATGCTAAAAGTCAGATGATCCAATGTCAATTGACTTCTACTGCATCTGATCAATCTAAGCTGGCATGACTAAAGTTTTTTTCTATAACTTTTTTTTATTTTAAATTGGATTTGGAGTCTTGAAAACATGCATCACAACTTACAGTAGGTTATCTTAAATAGAACACTGTAATAATTACAGCATATACACCTACAAAAAGATATAGGGGCAAATTCACTAAGCGCCGAATCGCCGAACGCTAGCGTTAATTCGCTAGCGTTTGGCATTTTCGCTACTGCGCAAATTCACTAACGAACGCTGGCGTTGTTTCGCTAGTGTTACTTCGCACCCTTACGCCAGGCGAATTTTCGCTAGCGACGAAACTACGCAAATTCACTAACTTGCGCAGTGTACTGAACGCTACCTTTTACGCTAGACTTCCTTCGCCACCTCAGACCTGGCGAAGCGCAATAGAGTAGATAGGGATTGTTTCCAAAAAAGTCAAAATTTTTTCTAAGTCCCAAAAAATGCTGGCGTGTTTTCTACATTATGGGTGATAGGCTGAAAAAGATCGAAAAAATTTTTGGGGCTCCCCTCCTTCCCCCCTACATTTCCTGACTCATGGCAACTTACCTACACAGTGGGCACATGTGTAGGGCAAAATAAAATTTTTATTTGCAGATTTGAAGGTTTTCTTGGCATTTGTAGTGCAGATACGTATTCCTCCATTGAAATTTGAATTTCGCGCCGTATGCAAATTAGCCTTCGGTAGCGTAACTTCGCTTTACATAGCGAATCAACGCTAGCGCAACTTCGCAACCTTACGCTACCCCTGTGCGCAACTTCGGATTTTAGTGAATTTGCGGAGCGCTGGCGAAACTACGCCTGGCGAAGTGCGGTGAAGTGCGGCGAAGTTACGCCTGGCGCAACTTCGCATCTTAGTGAATTTGCCCCATAGTGATTTTGCAGTCTTGACTGCAACCATTGATTAATGTGTTAGTACTTATCCAGACAGCACTTTTTCCTTGGTCTGGCAGAGCACTAAACTTTTAATGCAGTTAGATGCAGCCATTGCTGTATTTGTGGCTTTTGTTTTTAAATTGCAGAATTGTGGAACAATTTATGAAATGCATTGGAGTCACTGGGCTTTTTTCTTGTACCAAATGAATTGGAGTTAATTGAAATTTTTCTCATGCTTCTTTCTCATGTTAAATGCATAATAGTTAAGACTTTTTTCTTGTGTTTTTTTCCTGCAAAATTTTTTTTCACCTAGCAAAAATGCATTACAAAATTGTAGCTCAGCCTCTCCGAAATTGTCACCCCTCTGCAATCTGTATTAGGCTTATCCTTACCTAATATCTTTCACAAACTTTTTAATAATTAATATAATGAAAAACGGTTATATTGATTGATGTTTGTTGTATTTTAAAATTCTATCATATGTGATAAAAGGTACAGGTACATGATCTATTAGCAACCAATATGATTTTGCTTTAAAACATTTAAACATTAAGGGGGTTATTTATCAAAGTCCGAATTTATCTTTTTATATTTTGTACGCTTATTTATTATTACATTTTCCAGAAAATTTGCGTTGCAGAAAAAAAAAATCAGATTTTCAAGCTTTTATCGGACTTTTCCATCCGATTTACACGATTTTCACAATTTTTTTCTTCAGGATATTGCACGAAACCCATCGCATATCAAAAAATCATTGGGACTTCTCCAATTGACTTATATGCAACCTCAACAGGTCTGAGATGCCAGATATTCACTGATATACATTGCTCGAATACGACCCTATCTCAGTTCAGAATCAACTAAAACACTGATTCAGTCTCTCATCATCTCCTGCCTTGATTACTGCAACTCACGCCTCACGGGTATTCCAAAAAGTCACCTTTCACAACTCCGGCCAAGGAGTTTAATTTGCCAAGGTATTGAAGTTGACGTTTTTTTAAAGAGACAGTACTTCAATTATCGAATGGTCGAATATTCAAACTATTTTTACTTAGAATCAAATTCGAAGTAAATTTGATGTCGTAGTATCCTATTCGATGGTCGAAGTATCCAAAAAATTACTTTGAATTTTTAATTTTTTTTACTTCAAAAATTCCCTCGAATTCACTTGACCCTTGATAAATCTGCCCCTAAAAGTGTCACAAAATGTATTTAAAAAATATATAAAATGTATAACATTCATTACATTCAATACATTGTTAAACAGAACCTGTAATCCACCCAGCTCTTGTCCTAATCCTCAACTGATCATTGTAGTCTAACATCAACAGCAAATCTTTTCAATGGTTAAAGATAATAAGTGCTTCTGTAAAGTAGTGATGAGTCACATTTTTAGCCAAGTTTTGCTGCAAAAATGCACCCATAGGGTGCATGGGTAAAAACATTATCGCCCATAGACTTCAATGCATTTCAGATAATTTTGACAGTTTTGTGAATTTTATGTAAAGTAAAACAGGCCAAATTCACTACCCAACAGTTTAGGTATCCTGAGAATTGGTTGAAGGAAGTCAGGAATGGTATTTGAAGTAGAATTTCTGTGTCGTTGTTAATTGTCACAATCTGCTTTGTGGCTCATAATTTTATAACCAGAGAACACTATGGGGGTTATTTATCAAAGTCCACATTTATCTCAATATTTTCTGCTACAAACTCTGATCAAATCCGCTCAGTTTTTTTACGCTTATTTATTATTACATTTTCCCGAAAATTAGCTTTGTGCAAAAAAAAGATTTTCACAATTTTTCCATCTGATTTTAACAATCATTTTGGAATTTTCACTCGAAAACTCAGTAAACTTTGGGGTATTGCATGAAACCTAGCGCTCATCAACAAATTATTGGAAATTCACCCATTGACTAATAAATCTCTTTATCAGTCCCTTCCTCTTAGGCACTTTTTGAATTCCCATTGACTTATATGCAACCTCGACAGGTCGGAAATACTGGATTTTCAGATTCAGACTTTTCCATCCTTGGGGTTTAATAAATTCCAAAAAATTCAAGATTTTTTGGAATTTTTCATGACTTTTGCATTCCGGGTTTAGTAAATAACCCCCTATATGTTTGCCTTTACTCTAGGAGAGCAATGACAAAGCATACCAACCTACATACTGTAGTAACATAGTAAGGTAGGGTGAAAAAAGACATGCTCACCAAGTTCAACCTTTTAGGTCTATAAATAACCTGCCTAACTACTAGTTGCCTGGACAGGAAACTGATCCAAAGGAGAAATAAAGCTTCACAATAAAAGACTTATGATAAGGACAGTGGCAGGCAGCAAAAAGCAAGATGGGAAACAGACTGAGCTAAGACTCAAGGAATCAGGAAAAACCTTGAACCTGTTACACAGCAAATATTAAGTAATGCTGAGAGGTTGAAATAGGTGGAAAAGCTCATGTACTTGGCTATTAGGGGAACACATGTAAAATCAGCTAGTTCATAGAATCCAAAAATGACTTTTTAGACTAATTAGGCAAACAAACCTGTTTTATTTTATCAGCCTGTTGCTGCAAAGTAAGATCATAGACTGTAAATGAAGAGACTAGGGTTTGAAATCCTGGGAGTAATGCATCTGTTTGAAAATGGCAAAAGCGATAGTTGGTAAAATCTGTTTTTGTGGGTCTGCACTGAAAACTATGATGGTAAGGGTCATAAGAATGGTCAAAGTGGAATTTGTGTGCACTCCCTGGCCTTTCCGTAATGCAATAATCTGGTGCTCAGTCCTCTAGGAAGACGGCACTCCCCTGGGTCCACAGGAAACAAACAATTGAGGAAACGGCACACAGAGTTGAATGCAAAAGGGGATATACCCCTATGGATTTATTGTGCCAAACAAGCACAACGTTTCGGGGGCAGGCCCCTTCGTCAGGTGATGTGGCAAGCTAATACAAACAGCCCTTAAATAGCCTAAAAGGCCCTCCCACCAACAGGAAAAAAAACATAAAAAAACTTTACACAAAAAAAACTTTTTGTTCTTACAAAAAAAAGAAAATTTTTTCTCAAAAAAACATTATTTGAAAAAAATGTCCATTTAGATCAATAAGTCGATTCACATTAATAATCAAAAAAATGATAAATTAATAAAAGGACAAAAAGAAAATCAATAAAGTGAAACGAACAAATAAAGGTACAAGGCACAAAAAGGTTATACTTTCCCTACTGATGTGTTACCTTTCCCTTGGAGAATACTCATGCACAGAAGTTTATCTGAAAGATAAAAAGATACAAAGTCAGTTATCAATCTCCTGCAATATTGAAACATTTATAACCACCATAGCGGATTGTTACAAAAGTTTTAGGTAACGATACTAGGGCATTCTAAACAAACATAGTGGATTGTTACAAAATTCAAAAGTAGCAGACATAGTGAATTGTTGTCAAAGTTATAGGTAGCAGGATAAATTGAACTCTTCATTTAGTCCCCTTGGCATTTGTGTTTGTAACAACCAAATCCAATAACTTTCATGTTGTAACAGTTTTTGTTTTAAATTTTGCCCACTGCTCATCTCCACCCTTTCCAAGATCTGCCAACGTAGTTGTGAAACTCCATGTTGTTTCTCAAAAAAATGTTTAGCCAGTGTTGTTTCGTGTTTAGTATGTTTAATCAATTTATTTTTATTTCTTTCCTCTTCTGTTGCAGGTTGAAAGTTTCGTTTAGCTGATTTGTGCTCATTAAGTCGTGTTTTAATTGGTCTACTTGTTTGGCTAATGTATGCTAATCCACATGGACATTTAATGTAATAAATAACATTCAAGGAATTACAAGTGTGGAATCCCTTTGTATGATGTTGTGTGCCTTTACAAGGGTGTGTAACACAATCACCCCTTATTATGCTGTTACAATGCCCACAGTTATGACAAGGATAAGAACTCAAGGGCCATAAGAACTCATGTCCTATACATGATCAATGCAGGATATTGAATGTAAAATGTCACTGTGCCAAGACTTGCACAATGAATGCTAAAACAGTTTTGCTTCTTATATATGTTGTCCATATGTTAAGGTGATACCTTTTTTATGATCGCCAATCTGCATACCCCTAACCATGATCCTTTGATCTTGCAGACACACTGGTATATTTGTTTGAACTGTAATATGAACAGGTAATGGGAAAAATGCAGAGTGTTCTGGTTTTCCCTTTTGTAACAACAATGTGGCATTGGGAACCTAACTTCTGAAAACAACCACTTTCTCATTGTGATTCTGCAAACTTTAGATAAAGAGGTTTTCTAAGATGATGCCTGGTCAGCATTGCTGCCTCACACCACTGTGGTCTTGAGTTTCATTGCTGACAGGGCATTATCTGCAGGAGCTTGTATGTTCTCTCATGTGGATTTCCTTCCATGCACAAAAAACATACAGGAAAGTCAATTAACTGCTGATAAATTGAATGTAATAGGGACCTTAGATTGTAACTCCACTGGGCATGGAATGATGTCTAAAGCTCTGTGAAAATGTGTTGGTGCAAAATAAACACCATTAATTAAAAATGCTGTTGTGGAGGGTATCTGCAGATTAAAGGAAATTTACTTGTTTTGAAAAGCAGTTAAAAAATGGCTTTGAAAGTGAATGGGCATGAGAAGCAATAACACGATTGGGGGTCTGTAATCTGCCAGCTATGTTAAGAGTTACCACATAAACCATTTTAAAACACCAGCCTATCTTTTGTCGTCTGCATTTTTTGTAATAATTTGCAGTCCTCTGAAACATCACAATATAAAAATAGTTGTCATACTTATAATTTTCTTTTCCTGGCCAATATTAATGTCAACATAAAACACTGGGTAATTCCCCGCCCCCCAGGCAAAACCATAGAACTTCTCCTCCATCAAAATTTAAAATGTACCTCCCCCTCCTGGAACCAGTAGTCTAATATAGCCTTAGTGTAAGGTTTACAACAGGGAACCACTGTAACTGAGTATAGCCACTCCATGGGGACTGTATATGGCGGAAGCCCAGGGGTGTACCCACAGGTGATTTGAGGCAAAGACATGATGATAGAAGATTGAATATTTAATGGCAGCCAGAACACAGAAAACAAAAGGCAGGAACAAGCAAAAGGATAATCAGGGTATCACAAGGTGAGGGGAAAAAATGGGGAACACAGGAACTAGAGATACTCATTCAGGAACAAAGTAAAAGGTATTCAGGAACAAGGTATACAAAGACAAGGTTTCTAAGAATAAAGGTTTCAGGTATCAAGGTTTTCAGGTAACAAGGCTCAGGTCGGCAGGTCAGGAACAAACAGAATACATTAAATGACTCAGGCCTGAGCAAGCCTCAGGGCTGGGATTATAAAGGGAAGGTGATTGGGAATAGGAAACACGTGAGGGTAATGAGAAGGGAGGAGACCAGGGAGGAGACAAACTGGGAACAGGCAGATAAACAGGAACATCAAAGACAAGAGTTCAGGATCAGCCCCAAGTCCCCCAGTGGCTCACAAGGTAAATGCAGCAAGTGTCCAGAAGAGCATAAACAAGAGTTAGAATCCCAGGCTGATCCTGACACTAAGGAAGGGAGGGTATGTTGACATTAATAGTGGCCAGGAAAAGACAATTACATATGACAACAATTTTCCTATAAATGGCCACCAAGAACACTGATTCTGTGAAAAAGAATCTCCTGATCACAGGAGCCTCTGCCCACCTAATGCCAGAGATTGCTGATAATGCAGACACTTGAACCTTCAAAGTTCTGTAATGTAACCCTTTATCCAGACCGTTCTGAAGGAAACTCAAAATGTGAGATAAAGAGATCTCTGAATTCTTTAACCCTTGCTGAGATCGCCATGTTGTAAAAGTTTCCCAAACTCTGTAATAGATCTTGGATGTAGATGACTTTCTTGCTTTCAAAAGAGTTTGGATTACAGAATCCGTAAGACACAAAGAACTTAGACCTGCCTCCTCAGTCTCCAAGCCATCAAAGAAAGAGCTGCCAGATCCGGATGATACAATGGACCCTGAAGAAGAACGGCCATGGATCCTCCCTCCACATATTCATTAAAAGAGGATACCAAGGATGCCTTGGCCAATTCGGTGCAATCAAAATTGCTTCCACTTTCCCCTTGTATATCTTCAGAAATGCTGAGACTATCAGAGGCACAGGAGGGAAAAGGTACACTAGTGGAAAATCCCACCTCTGTAGTACAGCATCCAATGCTGCCGCCTGTGGATGATACATCCTCGAGTAGAAAAGAGACAGTTGAGCATTCTTTGGTGTGGCCATAAGATCCACACTCTGCCTCCCCCACCTCTCTAGTATCTGATGAAAGATTAGGGGGTTGAGCTGCCACTCATGTTTGCTCACCCAGTTTTTGCTCATAAAATCCGCTTGGCGATTTAACATCCCTGGAAGGTGAACTGCTGATATGGCTTTGAGATTCACTTCTGCCCAATTCAAAATTGGAGCCACCTCCTGCAACAACTGAGAGCTTCTCATGCCTCCCTGTTTCCTGATATATGAGATGAGACTCTTTGCCATTCTGACTTAATTAAATCTGAGACTTCAGAGAAAAAGGGAAAACCCTCCCTTGTCTTGGCAGAAGAAGGCAGAACCTTCAATCTATTTATCGATCCAGAGGGTGGCTCTACTCCTAGAATAAGCTTTGGAAAACCCTGTGCAACTGCTTCCAATATTTAAGCCAAAAGAGATGGAGACATGTCAAACTTTGCAAACTGCAAAGAAAAAATAAAAATTGAAGCCACACAAATATAATATAAAAAAAAAATCTACCTAGTTCCTGGAGCAGTTTTTGTTATGGCAGTGGGATCCATTCTCTGGTGCACTGGACTGCTGAATATATAATAATAAAAACTATTAGAGCCCAGGCACCAGACAATGAAAAAATGATAAGCTTAAACCCAACTTTAGCATTAAAAAAAACTGACACCAACCTGCAGCTTTAAGTAGAAAAACCTCTAATGCAGTTACTGCAGCAGTGGCAAGCCGAGCACTCAAATTCATGACCTTTTAACCTGATGCGCATCCTGGCGTCCAAAAACTTTGTTTGCCCATGCGCAAACACGCCATGCGCAAACACGCCACCTAGGTGTATTCTAATAAAATCCCCACATTGCAAAAGATCCATTAGCATGACTATTAACATTTAAACTAATATACAGTACTAAATAGTTTGATAGATTTTTCAAAGCATTTGTTATTAGTGATGGGCAAATTTGCGCTGTTTTGCTTCGCCGGAAAATTCGCGAAAACTGCGAGAAATTCGCGAAACGGCGCCGGCGTCTTGTTTTTGATGCCGGCGCCCGTTTTTTTTACGCTGACGCCCGTTTTTGCCGAATTTGCGCGATTCGCCGCCAGCGAATAAATTCGCGAAATGCCCGAAAAAATTTGCGGCAAAAATTCGCCGGCGGCAAAATATTTTCTTTGAAAAAACGGATGCCGGCGGATTTTGGCTGCGAATTTATTCGCTGGCGGTGAATCGCGCAAATGCGCCGCAAATTCGCGCCTGGCGAATAAATTCGCCCATCACTATTTGCAAGATTTCATATAGAATTGCTAACACAAAAAATAATGTAGCCTCAAATACTCTGTTTAAAGCCATTAATTGGTTAATATATTTCAGTCTCTCTTTTGTTTTTTCCTCTTGATTAGGAACATTTTAATACTACTGCTGAGAAGTATTAGCTGGCTTTTATCTTCTTTTCATTGACACTTATACACAGTTTTCCCCTGTAACCTGAGTTGTTGGGAGTTTGACCTTGTAATTCATCACGCCATTTCTGGCTGGAATGTTTGGGCCGACAGCTATGATTAATTGTTCTGTAATGAACTGAAACTTTTGAGAGTTGTGAGAATATTGGCAAAGTGTTCACTTCTATTATCCCTGCTAACAGTGCATCAGAGAATGGTACTGGCCAAGACAATAGCAAAATGGCCACGCTCATTTATCTAAATGATCCCCATGGTACTGTACCTTCAACAATGTATGCAAACCATTTGAAAGTCACAAGATTATCTGTTTAAAAAGAACCATAATATAAATTCGCATAATCCAATATTGCTTAATGCCTCAAAAAGTAACTCTTTGGGGCAAATTCACTAAGCAGCGAAACTGCGCTAGCGACGGCTTTGCCGCGAAGTTTCGCCAGGGCGCCGCTAATTCACTAAAATCCGAAGTTTCGCTCAGGGAGGTGAACGGTTGCGAAGTTGCACTAGCGTTAATTCGTCAAGCAAAGCAAAGTTACGCTAGCAATACCTAATTTGCATACGGCGCCAAGTTAATGTACAATGGACTTATATGTAGCAACAATACATTACACTACACAAGCCTGGGAAAGCATCATAAAATAAAATAGAGTTGTTATTTTGCCCTATACATGTGCCCACTGTATAGTTTAGGTGCCATATGTTAGGAAATGTAGGGGGGAAGGAGGGTACCCCCCAAAAAATGTATGATCTTTTTCAGCCTATCACCCTTAAAAAAGGAAAAGACGCTAGCGTTTTTTGGGACTTAGAAAAAATTTCAACTTTTTTTGAAGCAATCCCTATCTACTCTATTGCACTTCGCCTGGTCAGAGGTGGGGAAGGCAAGTCTGGCGCAAGAGTTAACGTTCATGAAAATCCGCAAGTTAGTGAATTAGCGTAGTGACGTCCCTTCACCATAGCTCAAGTACAGTATGTGCAAAGTACAGTATTTTAAAGTAGGGTTTTTTATTATACCTTTTTATTGATACATTCACAGTATGCTTACATTTAATTGAAACGTAACAAGATAACTATCTTAACTTCATTACATAGTAAAAAAAAAACTCTCATTGGCCAAAAATTGCCTAAAATTTTTATGAAAAAAACAATAAATGAAAAAAAAGGTAATTGGAAAACATAATTTTGTGGTCATTCTTACCCACCACTTTTTTGTGCACACATTTTTTTGAAGAAGCATTGGTCTGGATTTAGTAAAGTCGCACTAGGGTCTCACTATAAAGTGAGGATGCACCTGATATAATTGAAATCACATCCAGTGACTAGATTTTGTCAATTCTAGCCATCGGCTGTCAGTTGTTACAGAGTGCTGTGAGAACCTTGGAGCTACCGCCACCTTTAAGGGCTCCCCAGCATCAATAGGTCCACTGTGCATGGTTCACATAAGCAGGAGGGATAGTTGCACCTGAGGAAGGGGTTGACCCCGAAAGCTTGTGCCAACACTGCTGAATAAATGTCCTAAAAGGCAAAATTATATGTTTGGTGTGCTTCCTCCCTATGGGAATCGTTGTATGAAAACCAGGCTTGGAAGTAGCTGGAGGAGTTGAATGCACCCTAAAGAAAAAAGGAAAAGTAAGTGGTGTGCCGAAGAATATGTATGCTGGGATAGTCAACTTGCCAGCATTGAGAAAATCTTGGATATAGGTTTGGTAAAAATATTCTATAAAAGATATATGGCAACAACCCACTTGCTCATCTAACATTACATTTGCAATTTCATTTTATCATATTTAATAACAGGTTTTCCAATAAGAACAGTACTAGATTCAGGGCACCAAACAACTTTATTATCAAACCAATGTATTCAGTTATCAGCATTGTTTCTTTGATTAGGGTTTATTGAGCACAAAATAAATGAGGCAATGATGCCTTTATGGAATCTAAAGCTTTGACAGAGAGCCAACACAACCCTGTGCAGAGGTAGTCTAGATTAATATCTAGAAATAAACAATAATCCAAACATTTGAATAATTATAGTGGCTAGTCAGTGAAAGGTTGATCCAAGCAACAGGTAACCAGAGAGACACACAGCCATTATTAACAAGGTATAATATCAGACGAAAACCTAGTTAGTAGAACCACATTATGTCCCTTCAATTCCTCAGATACAACAGGATGCCCCCTACAGTATAAAGTCTCTAATTTTCAGTTTTAGATCTCCTAAAACATATACAATTTACTGTCTGGGGTAAGGTACTTACAATGACTTTTGATAACAAGAGCCCTGACATAAGTGACAGGTTAATAGTTACAAGAAACACTCAATTAAATAAATAGCTGCTAATGAACTATTGAATGAGTATTTCTCCCAGATATGTATGTACCCTCAAAAGTATAGATGTATGCACCCTCAAAACTACATAAACAGTAAAACTTTAATGTTTTTAATAGTAATTTTTTTATATAATGCAATTATTTCTTTCAGAAAACTGAACAAACATCCTTTATTGAACTTCTTGTGATGGGGATTTTGTTCACAAAGTCATCAAGATCTATAATCCTCTGATCTATATCATTGTGTTTGCATTTCTGATTCTGTAATTCCCAGAGGGGCTGAAGCGCGTAAAAGACAACACCAGACAAAGACCAATATTGCTTGGTGAGCTGTTTTACAAAGTGCAGAGCTTGAAATATATTTACAGTTATAATTTTGCCCAACACCAGTGTGATTCATCACTATAATATTAATCATTATATATATATATATATATATATATATATATATATATATATATATATATATATATATATATACAAAATTCAGTTTAACATTTGCAGTTCTATAGATATCATTAAATAATACCAACTAATGCCAGTATTGGTCCATAAGCATGCTATTCAAAACATAGAAAATAATCCTATTTCTTTTAGCCTCCTAGTTTTTTTGTTTAACGCTATACTTACAACACAGGAAAAAACACCAGATGCATTGCTACACATGTATTGTTAGCTTTTTTAAAGATTTGCTTAATTACTATACAAATAAAATATTTCAGCTGAGACATGGTTTATATTCATTGATAGTTAATGCTCCCAGCCTGCAAATTCTTGTAAACTTTCTGCACTAGCTCTGTCCTAAAGCCATTTAATTTTCTTAATGTTTAACACATTTTCTTTCTGCCAAGGGGAAAAAAGATACCGCAGTCATGCGAATTTCAAACTCATGTTAAATTTTAACATCCCCTACTCCATTCACTCTCGCCTTCTGTTATTTATGTTAAAAGCAAAAATTATTTTATATACTAAAATGTGCTGTATATAAATATTATTCTGTAATTTCATCATTGCTGCTGACCCTAGGGATACATTAAATTGCCATCAAACCTATGCACAAAGGCTATGACAATAGTGTCAGGCATAACTACTCCACTTTAATCATAAGGTAATTATGAGTAATAGTTCCTGAAGGCAATGATAGTGCAAAAATCATGCCTAGCTTTAATTGTTTTAATGATTTTGATTGATGACTGAAAAGTTCTTGAAGGGCAAATTATTACTTTAATCCACCAGCAACTGTCATTAAAGATGGTTTTGTGATCAAAACTGTACATATTTGCAATGTAATGTGAAAAGATACTGAGATAAGTATGGTCAGATCAGTTGCAAAAAGAAGATCCTGGTTTGTTTAGAAAAAACTGATCTATTACAGACTATTTAAGATGAATAATCTAAAGGGATATACCTAAAATTCAGCTGTAAAAGCCATTATTACTGTGTAAGGCACCACTGGACGCAGCTAAGTCGTTGCCTGTGCGCAGGCACAGGGGTGTGCAGACTTCTGCGCATTCTCTGCGTTTGTAGCCTGTGTGCGCGTCTTCTCACACGCACAACCGTTTATTCGGAGGCCCGTGCATCGTGTCAGACGCAGACACGCTATATTTGATGCTCAGCGTCATCACGCTGCACCCTGACGTTTGGCGCCAAAATCATCCCTTTAAATAGACGTCTAAAGTAAACGACGCTTGGTTATTTCCTGGCTTTGTGATCCTGAATTTGTGAATTATTCTTGCTTTAACTGCCCATAGATACTTCTGATTTTCTACTTGCCTACCGACCTCTGCCTGTCCCCT
This sequence comes from Xenopus laevis, assembly GCF_017654675.1. Lineage (NCBI taxonomy): Eukaryota > Metazoa > Chordata > Amphibia > Anura > Pipidae > Xenopus > Xenopus laevis. The sequence continues at coordinate 120,747,912 of NC_054379.1, forward strand.
GACAATCTATATTCTGGTTAGTGCACTTTAATGATAAAATATGAATCTGTGTTCCTAGTTGGGGCCTCTGTGGTGTGTTCACTTTGGCAATATAATCCCTGGTGGTTTTAGGTAACAGGGATTGCTTTCTTTCTGGCAAATCATCCATATATGGCTCAATCTGTGCACCATTGTTATATACTTAATTCTAATCCTGTTAAATTCTGAGGCATTGAAAATATAATGTGTATAAATGGTGTGTACTCCCTAAAACAGTGCCCCCCAACAATTGGCTTGTGAGTAACATGTTGCTCACCAACCACTTGGATGTTGCTTCCAGTGGCCTCAAAGCTGGTGGCTACAGAGAATCATCAGATATACAGGTAGATATACAGATAGAAACAATAGAATTCTACCTGTATCTGACAATTCAGCACTAACAATGTATGATGTTAGGGTGCCTTCAAAGGCACCCAATCAAAATTTTCTGTCCAGCCCGATCGACGAGCCGACCGATATCCAAGTCTTTTGCCGATATCAGCTCTTTTCCCACCATACACACACCGAATAACGTATGAAAATTAGTTTCGTACGATATTATCTGTGTGTCTATGGCCACCTTTAGCACAAAGAAACACAATGGGAACAAATATCAGAAGAAACAAGGTAGCATAAACGTTTTTTTTTTTGCACTTACAGACATTCCATTAACTTGGCAAAGGTCCTGTAAATTCAGATTCACATAGGTCAAAAAACGAATTCTGTTCAATCATCTGTATATGTACCAATCAATAATTTTATATATATATATATATATGCTGTGGCAAAGCAAAGGGAAGTGTTCCGATAAAAACACGATCACAGGGCCAGCAGGACAAAACAAAGAAGAAAGCTTGATCTGCAATCTCTCCTCCTACCAGCTCACAACTGCAGAGGAACGACTATTACAAAGAGAATTAGGATTTCTCTCAACAGTGAGTGGCACTCCTTACTTACATACTATAGACAATTATACATTTTCAAGACAATTACACCTAAAGGATCAATTTGGGCCAAGAGGGGGGCCAGAAATGGGGGATACATCGGGTATAATGAGAGTTGAGGCCAGTGGAATAATGAGTGACACTGATCCCATCTGCAGCAGATTTACATATTATTTTTTACAGATACAGATTTTACACAGAAGCACATATGATACTGTCAGCAACAACATCTTAATGAAAACATTCAACCACATGCTCAATTTGGATATGACTGCCTGGCATCAGGCAAAACACAAGTGGTAACTATCAGTGGTGGAAAGAGAAGCTGTGCTCTCCCTCAAATGCAATAAAGATATAATAATTTGGCAAGCTGATAAAGGAGGGGCAGCCGTTATACTTGATTATAGTTATTGTAAAAATTAACTTTTGTCACAGCTAAATGATGAAGGCTGTAATGGTAAATTAACATTTGATCTGACAGAAAGATTCCATGAGTAGTTGTGAGGTGTGTTGGATAATGCTGTCAAAAACGGTTGGATCTCACCAGATATGTTTGAATATTTTTTACCCTTTGCCCAAGGTACACAAAAGCCTATCCAAACCACCAGGGAGGTCCATAATATAATCTAATGGGTCCTTTAATGAAGCATAGCTGAATATGTGGACTCATTACATCAACTTTATATACAGCAAATGAACAGTTACTTGAGAGATACCAATGAATTTTTGAAATTAATACAGATTATCAATTTAATGACATAAAATAGTGCTAGTCACGATGGATGTGCATCTATAGCGAGTCTCTATACCTGCATTTCACATAAGTCAGGTATAGAGGCTACCCATGAGCTACTAAATAACAATGTTTAGTATACAGGACCAGCCATTGAATTTACACTGGCATTGCTGAGGTTTATATTGTTTAATAACTACTTTAAATTCGAAAAACAATTCTTTAAACAGGGAACAGGGACTGCAATGGGTTCAAGGGTAGCCCCTGCTTATGCAAATTCATATATGTATAAGTATGAAAATGAGATGAATTTGGCACACCCCCTGTTTAGGCAATATGGCACTTTCTGTAGGCGCTATTTATACGACGAGTTCTTCCAGTGGCTGTCCGCTATAGAATAGGAACATTTTGTAAATCAATTGAATGCACTGGAAAGTCCAGTTAGGTTTACTTTAAAATATGGTGTGGACAGCATAGAATTTTTGGACGTAAAGGTATACAAAGAATGTGACAAATGAAACACATTTATTCATGTGAAAACCATGGACAGAAACAGCATAGTGCACAACCATAGTTACCACCCCAAACATTTATTAGACTCATTACCCAAGTCGCAGATGCTCAGGGTGGTCTGCATGGATAGTGACATGCGAAAAAGGAGGACTTGGCAACCATGTCTAAAAAACTCTAAAAAGAGGGTATCCCCCCAATGTAATACAGGAAGTTAGAGGTTGGGCCCTGGGACTGGATCGTGAAGAAATTCTCTATAGACAAAAGGGCATAAGAAAAAATAAAAAGAGGATGCGTAAGTCAGTATGGGGTATCAACAAGTCATATTCGGTAGTGTGTGAAAAAACATTGGCGGTAGAATCCAATGACAAGAGTTTAAACAAAAAAATTCAGCTACAAGAGAGGTAGAAACTAGTGATGGGCGAATTTATTCACCAGGTGCAAAGATGCAGCGAATGTGCGCGTTTTGCTGCCAGCGAATATTTTTTTTTCAATTTGGATGCCGGCGACAATTAAACGGATGCCCATTGACTTTAATTTGCGTCAATTGTCATTGGTGTCAAAAATCCCGTTTCGTGAATTTTTCACCCATTTCGCAGAAAATGTGCAAATTTCGTGGTGAAGCGCAACGTGACAAATTCGCCTATTCAGAAACCTGAAGGAGAGCCTGAGCCCTTCAGTTCCTGTTGCTAAATACACTAAGCCCCAGATACAGCATCATCTAATTCAGCACCCTCGTGTATATAGATGCAACTGATGTGTCATGTTCAGCAGTTTAATTCAGGGTACCAGCTTCACATGCACAGGTAAAAAATATGCAATAAAACAGAGGATGACGTGCAACACCATGTTAGTTGTATATATTATAAAATGTCATTGTGGCCTCATTTACTGTGGAAAAACAATAAGACAGCTCAAGTAGCAGATTGGAATGCATAGATCCAGTATAAGGGCAGCATTAAACCCAGAGAGGGAGGAAAGGGGCAAAGAAACAGGTAAAAAACAAGACATTACCCGGCAATTGGTGGCCAAGCACTGGGCAGAGGCTAAGCATAGCCCTACTACCTTTAGATGCATGCCAATTGAGCATGTTCCTGTGAGAGCTCGAGGTGGAGATTTTGATAGGGCTTTACTTCAAAAAGAAGCCTATTGATCCACAAATTACACTGTGTGGCACCCAATGGGTTAAATGGGCAGTTGGTCTTGAGCTGCTTCTTAGAATAAATTCTCTAGACACGAATGGGATCAAACAAATGATGATACATATAATGGTTTAATTGTACATACGATCACCCATACACTTGTAATTTGTCCTTGATAAAGGCCCTATTGTGAGCCGAAACATTGGATGCACAAGTTTGAAGAATGAGACACTGATGTTTCACTAATCTTGGAGTGCAGGTCCTTTTGAACTTTATATATATAATGTTGGTAATGTTATGCAGGACTCTATGCCTTCATGTTTTCCTTGATCGTATGTGTTCTTTGCACTACCCCCAGCTGGATGTATGCAAAACACTTCTTGGGAGCTAACTGTTCTGCACATGCTCCCACCTTAACTTGCCAAAATTAACACCTGAGAACAGGGAAAAACATGGTGGAACTCCATGTGGTGGTCTCCAGCATCAGATGAACTGGTTTACGGTAAAAGATCTGTAATTTTAGTTAATAGGAAATAGCTAACTAATTGGCATCCTCCTATTGTTGCCACCTGTCTGGTTTTCACACAGATAGCCCTTTTTTGGGAGGATATGTTGGAAGATTATTGTAAAATTTATGTGGACAATGTATGATTTATATATTTTGTTACTTAATATTAATTAATATCTCTTAATCTAAAAATACTCCATCTTAAACCTTTCGAGGTCATGTAGAAAACTCAAATTTTTAGAGGAAAAATAAATTTTTTAGAGATTTAGTATACCCCAAAGCTGCTAAAAGCAAAAATACAAAAATACTCCAGCTAAAACCTGTCGAGGTCATGTAGAGCTCAATGGCAGATGTCTCTGAAGATGTTTCTTGATATTACCATCCACACTGGTTTTGTTCGATAACCCGATAATTTTGAGTTGTTGTGGCGACATGTGATAAAGTCAAGTTTGAAAAAGCCGTATGATTAAAATTGACGCACACTTTTGTTGAAATGTTTTTTCGCACCAACTTTTCCAAGCTGATTTTTTTACTAATGAATTAAATTTGTGGATGGGAGTTAGGATGACTTTGTTTGACTAAAAAAAAATGAGATAAATATGAATATATTTTATTATATGAGTTGATGTGCTTATTTTAGGTTTATTATGTAAGAGCTTTCAATTCATTTAAGTTTTTGTTAGTATCTTTCCAATCAATATAAACCATTTTAATGCATGATTGTTTGGTGATCTCTTTGCCACACTATACTGCAGAACCTTCTAATCTACAATGTCCACGTAAAAAATACCTGTCCAGATTTCTAAATTAGTAGATTTGGACAATGCTCTGAAGTAAGGTGGCTATCAGCCAATCATTGATAGCCATGTCATAGTCCCACTGCCTGACCTTACTGGCCCACTCACCACCTGCCCCCCATGTCATTCCTCTGCTGCCCAAAAGCAAAAAGCAGTAGCCCTGCCACCCGCCTGGACTTAACAATCCTCCTCCAGTGATTTTACTCCTTTAAGGGACATAACTTTAAAATATCAATACAAATTTAAACAAAACAGCAACCTTTAAAATTTATTTTAGTAAGTAATATGCTGTTAGACATTATTGATATGGATAAAAAGAACAAGGGTTCAATTGATTGTAACATTTATAGTAAAAAGAACAGGTAGGTCTCAATTGCTTCCGACTTATTGTAACACACCCAAAAGTAATATTTTAAATTACCTAGTGAAAGCCAAAATGAAAGATTAGTATATGCTTTAATGAGATAGGAGAAAGTTAAAAAAAACTCTTAAAATGCAGGGATCAGATGTTTGCAATCCACAGTTTGTTTAGCTCTGAATTAGTCAGACCATTATATTAATCTTCGAGGATTTTTTTGATGGTTGGTACAATGCCAAAAGTCTGGTGGATTTCACATGTGGTGTCATACACAAAAATAAATATTATCTCGTTTGGGAACCTTTGTTGATAAAAACTTGATACACAGAGTATCGATTCTTTGATACATGACATTAACAAGGGTTAGTAATATCAAACAAATGTAGTAGCTTGTATGAAGTGTCCATTGTGTTGCAGTATAAATGATTGGGATCTTGTTATTTTTATAGTGAAGAAAGGGCATTTGCATGGGCCACCAGTATCAGCAAGGCTTCTTGGCAGAAGGACAACTTATATTGTGTCATTATGTAACAGGGTAAAAAAGAATTAAAGGGATAATGTCTTGGGTAAATATAACATTTTAAAATGCATCAGTTAATTGTGTTCCTGAGACATAATTCTGTACTGAGCAAAGGTCAAAATGCCATTGTGCCTCTATTTTCCCAGGAAGTACCTTTAACGAATGGCATCAAAATGTGCAATAACTGCATCCAATATTATGTGACTGCTAATGTGGTTGAGGTAATAAACGAGCCTGCTGTCTGTTGAAAAGACTATTGAACTTGGCAGCAAATTAAATATATTTATTTATGGAGCAAAAACAGATCCTTCTCAAGCAAGTAGAGAGGTTCACTGCTTTATTGAATATATATGTATGTACGGTATTTATCCTCCAAAAACAGTAGCCACGTTTCATTTTAATAATCTTCAGAACAGGCACTATTAAGGAACATGTTTAATTATGAATACATTAGCAGATTATTGATTAACTGGGTTATGTAATGCTCCCTTCATACAATAAAGCAGCTACAGAAAACTTTTAAATATCATCTACATTCATAAATGAATGTAATTGATGCTGAGTAGAGATGCTGTATAAGATTACTGTAGCGTTCTGCAGGACAATTCAATAAATTCTAGTGTGTGTTCTGAGGAATCTGTTTAAAGGAAATCCTATTTTGAATATCCCATTTAGAGTAGACAGATGGCTCTACAAGCAATTTCACCTAACTTAATCATAGGATGTGTGCACTCATCATGTCTAATTGTTTCTGAAACAATGGCAGAGAAACTACTTTATCTAACATTCCTGATCGCATTCACCTAAAACATGAACTATCCTTAAATTTTCTTTAAGGTTGCTTTTCTGAATGTATTTATATCACTTTAAACTGCTGAGTAAATGAGCATTTTTGGATAAAGTATGTTTTAAAGCAAGTTACTTAACATATTACATCTGCTGAGTGTGCACTGTCTTGTCCTGTCCCTGCACTGTGCATATTTTTGCACTTGCACTTTTTGTCTGTTGTCCAGTACATCTATGTTGTGTTGTGTAGCACCATGGTCCTAGAGGAACGTTGTTTCATCACACTGTGTACTGTACAAACGTATATGAATGAAATGACAATAAACTCACTCTTGACTCTTGACTTGAGATGCACCCAACAGATAAAACATTTTGCAATCATTTAATACAGGGAAGTCCTGTTCAGTTTTTATGGCACCCTGCTTTACTAGTAACTCCACAGAAGTCCTTGTAGGACATCAGTGGAGCAATTTGTCAGGATTGCTTCTGTCTAGCCCAACCATTCATGGTGCACAGACATTCTTAACAATGGAATTCTTATGTCAACATTAAATACAGTAAATAACTTAAAAAAAATGACGCGCTTTACACAGAACCTATATGTTTATATACTAGCTTGTTTATAATAAGTGTTCTAGTATGCATTTATTTTGAATATTATAGATGTGATCTAATAACACCAAGGCTGCAATATATCAGAATATATGTGACATTTAAAATTATATCTTATTCCAGCCTACATTATATTATCTATAATTTCTGAATTACGCAAGTGTAATGTCATCATCATTTTGTAAGTTTCATTTTTCTTGAACCACTCTATTTTTTTTCTTGTCAGTGTCTACGTCTTGGCATAGTTTCTTAAATATCTATGGTTAAATCCAGATTCATTGACAACATCGGCAGATGCTGTGTGTGTTGGGTCATTGTCCTGGAAAAGGCAATGGTCCTCAGAGAAGTATGCTTTAATTTACACAGCCACTGTTCTAGCAATAATTTCATCTTGAAAAATGGGAGTGCAGAATTCATACTCTGAACCTCACTGAACTAAAAAATCATAAAAAAATAAAGAATATTTTTTGAAAAATACGGACAAATAAATAATGATAAACTATATTCCCTCAAAAGAGTCTGGCCCATGGTTGCCAAACTATCCAATCAATAATGTTTACAAAATAATGTAATCAGTGCCCTGCAATATGGTGGTGCTCTACAAATACATGTTAATAATAATAATAATTAGGAAAATCCTAATATGTACATAATAATTTGCCATCTTCACTGAGTCGAAGGTCAAAATATCTACAGGTGACCTCTCCAATTGTAATAGCTCTGACAAAAAGCACAATGCCCTTTATTTTACATCTGCCATGAACAAGAATAAGGTATAGGGCTCTGGGGGGTCTTGGGTTTCCCTGGTGCTCCTATATGAGGTTTTAATAATGAATTGCACCATATCTCTATCCAGGATGGATACACTAATGCTTCAGAGAATGTGGTACCTGTTAACCCCCCTGCCCCCTCATTGGCATAGCATTTTAGTCTCTTCCATAGTCAGCACTCCGCCTGCTCATGTAAAATCTCATCAGGCAGTGTCACCAGCTGGGATGTGATCCAGCAAGGTGGGAGAGATCCCAGGATGCTAGGAAGCCTACAACACAGATGGAGTCCCAGACGTAAATAGCTTTAATCCGAAAATACACAATCTAAAACCTGTAGAGGTCATGTAGGAGTAAGTGGCAGAAGTCCCTTGAACCATTTGAAGATGTTAATATCCTGCATGATGCTTGAGGTTTCTTTTGGAGGGTTTTGCCCAAAAACTCTAATAATTTAAGCAATTTGAGTTTTTTTCCTGTGGAAAACTCAAGTTTTTTTGATACCATTAGAGGTATTAATAACTCTAACATTTGGCCTTCGATAAATATGCCTCATAATGAATGCTACTATATAATGTGAAAACTTGCTTGCATGTTATTGTTTTTCTTCTATACTCACTGATTTATGAAAAAATCCTATATCTTCTCCATTTCCACGTTACTTTAAATTGAGGTTTACTGAATGCTTGCTTATAAACAATGTGATTCTTGCTGTTAGGTTGGCTTTTTTTCTTGAAAAAAACACAAACTTGAGTATTCCGTTTGTGCATGGTATGTGCATGCACAGGTTGGGGGGAGGTCATACTGAAGGTGGCTATGGATTCGGAGAGGGATTTGTAGCAGGGTCAGGCTCGGGTGGGGGGCCCTGAGACAACAGCCCTTGTGAGCCCTGGGCCCTCCAGTTCGACCCTGCTTGTTTTTGGTGCGTGTTTTTTCTATACTCGCAGATTTGTCAAAAAATCCTATTGCTTCTGATGTACAAACATCTTTTTCACGTAAATGGAGGTTTACCAAATTGAACGTTTGCTTATAAACAAAGTGATTCTCACTGACATGCAGCTTTTTTCTGAAAAAAAAGGAAAGCTGAGTATTCCATAATGTTTATTTTTAAATAAGCTAGCATTCAAAAAAAATTTGAAAAGTTGCTTGCTTGTTGTTGAGTTTTTTTTTTTCTATAGTCGCGGATTTATGAAAAAATCCTATAGCATCTCATGTACAAATGTCTTTTCCACGTTGCTTGTTGACTTATTCTCTAGAAATTCAATAACATTCAGTTTCTTAAAGCATTTCATTCTAACTGACAAACACAATTTAAGCAAGAAATGCGTGTAAATGTTAAGGTTTGTAGAAATGGATTCCTGTTTGTCAGAAAACTGTTAATAAATGTGATAGACTTTACATTGCTGGGAATACATTAGGAAAGTTTTGGACCAAAGAACAGTATGTAGGAAGCTAATAAATGACCATAAATCATTCCACTGCTATAAATTCTTTACTTTATATTAAATTAATTACATTGCATAAAAACTCATAAAGGCTCATTTACAAGCACAAATGCTGTAAGATTTGATATAATATTAATAATAGTATTCACCCTTCTTACCAGAGTTAAAATTCTATGGAGCAAGAAGACAAATAATCCCAATAAGTGAATATTAAAGTCATTATATACTGAATAATAAATCAAGTGATTGTTACAATATTAGGTAGTTACACTAAAAAACATACATTATTTACAATAAAGAAATGCTTATGCCCAGTCTTCATTATATTTACCAATAACCATACCATATAAGGAAACATGGAGGGAGACTTCCTTTCATCCTGCAGGCTCATCATGGCTATCTCCAGGACCTCTAGTCTACATTCCTCACATCCCTTTTCCTCAAAGTCTGCCCCTTCGCTACTGTCTAAACTTTGCCAAGTTTTGCTGCGGATATGACGCCCATAGATTCCAATGGGAGAAAGAAATGTTACATGTCAAAAAACATGATGCCCCGTCAAAAAAATACTTTTTCGCCTATAGAATTTAATGCATTTTGGTGAATTTTCGCTGGCGGCAAATTTTTGGGTCAAATTCACCCATCCCTACTTCTGTCCAGAGTTATTTTATTCTTCAGCAACTGCCCCCACAGCTCATGACCCAATTGTTCAGATGGGGAAGATAAAACCCTCACAACTTGCCCACTGTCCACATTCCGTTGAACGAGTACAGACATCAGTTTTATGGCTCCTGTAGCATACATTCAGCCCAACTACTATTACTAGAAAACCCTTTGATGTGGATAATTTGGATCTTAGTGTAACTTGGAATGTAAGCTACATGTAAAACTGACTAAAGAATACAACTCCCACATACACTATATAACACATAAATATATATAAGGCCACAAACACATGCAAAAAATAATGACAACCCAAGATAGATATTTCTTACAGTGCAAAATGAATACACAATTGTGCACTCTTGAACACTATTCACAATGTAACTTTGCTCTTTTACACATGCAGTAATGGACTTATTCCCCAATAAAAACTAGGACTAGGATATTATCATATACAAATCCAAACAATTAATGGGGACAAAAATGTCATATATTAAAAGATATCACTGAGCACAGCTATGAAAAGTCTTCGATGAAAGACTTGCGTAACAGGATTATGATAGGTTATTTTGTTCTTTTTTTTTTTTTTTTAACAATTTTTCTTTTTTGTACTTACCCTACACTGCACACTGTGACATTGGACACATACTGAGATTCTTTGCTCTTGTTTTCTCAGTTCATGTAGTTAATTTTGCTAATACCCAATAAGGGATAATAATGGCATGATTACAGAAACTCCCTAGAGTGAATATAGTTAAGTCATATTTTCTGTATCTTCCCAAGGGCCTTAAAAATGCATTAAATGAAATGATTCCAACAAATCTTTACTTTTGCTGTAATGTTTCATATTATATGCTCAGTGAAATTTATTGTTTCCTTTCATTCTCTGCCAGCAACTATCATTTGCCTTTTTATGTCTCCAAAGCTGCTAGTGGAAGCATAAATAGGGTTGCTGCGTAAAAAATTATATTTGGTAGTATTGGTTCATATAGACTAGCAGAGTTATGTCTTAATGCTTATTCTTTTTTCTCTGAAGCAAAAATAACAGAACACAAAATGCACCTTAGGATGAGCATATCTTTGTAATGATGTATGAGTATAACATTGTCATATTATAAGCTAGTACCGGTATCTAAAACCAAAGCATTTTGTTCTAGTAATTATTGTTTTTTTTCTCTATTTTCCAGTTTTGACCCTGGAGACATTCCACAGATACAAAAAGTCATGTTTTTTTCACTATTAGAAAACATAAGATTGTTTAATTTGACGTCAAGGTTCTACTGAACAGTTTGATGCCCAATATGCATAGATTTACATACTCTGACGAATTCAAAAAGCGAAAAGGCACCTGTGTATACCAAAGTACCAAACTGCAACATAAGGAACAATAGTGGAGGGAACAAATTGCAATAAAACTACAAAAATTGCCCAAACCAATGACACAACAAAATACCAGCGTATTTAGGGGTCAAAATACCTGATCCAATAGTCACGCTGCCAAAATTACCAGTTTTTAGGTGATAAACAAAAGATAAGAGTAAAACGGATAAGTAAAAAACAAACAAAACTGTTTGTGATTTTTTGTGTATACATGTATGTACTGAGTGTGGAAGTGTGTTTATATATATATATATATATATATATATATATATATATATATATATATATATATATATATATATATATATATATATATATATACACATGTGTGTGTGTGTGAGTGAATAAGTGTGCAAAAGGGAGCAGAAGTGTACAAAATAAAAAAGGGCAATTTTTACTAAAATACTTGTGTAAGTGTATAAATGTATGCAAGTGTATGTAAGTGTGTGCAAGTGTGTAAAAATGGGCACTTACCATTTTTGTTTCAGGAGGGTCGTTGAATAGGGTCCTGGAGGTTCTGGGGGTCCAAAGTGCAGAGCATTGCGCAGCAGGAATGGGTGGCGCAGTAAGAGGAGGAAGATGCAGACACAATCAGATTGTGTGTCTGCTGCTGTGGAGGGCAGCTTTGCGACGATTGCATTGCAGGACCGACAATGCAGAGAGAAGGGCTCAGACCGCCATCACACGCTCCTTGGTAGAAGCCCTTGCCTGTCAGCACGTACGGCGTACGTGCTTGGCAGGAAAAGGGTTAATTGACCAGATTACAAAATGCTTGTAGACTGATTAATTGAGCAGAATGAAAGAGGCATGTGTGCTTCCAGGGAAGGCTACAAAATCATTCATCAAATGCATATTTGTGTTGATTGCACCCATGATGTATGGCAAACCTTCTCGGACATAGAATTCCCTTTTTACTTTCAGCCACTCCTGTCTGATGTTGGGAAAGTGGGTGAATAAATGGCCTTCTGATAACTGAAAGCTGAGATTCCAGATTCCAGAAAATGGCAGATGTCCAATAACTTGGTGAAGCCCAGAACTGTCCTCTCTATTTTGCAGATATTGAGAAATTGAATCGATTTGTTGCAAAGGCAAGGTAAAAAATAATCTTTTGATGTGATAAGGTTGAGGGCAAGATAGTGTTTCACGCCTGGGCAGAATGCTACAATGCTTTTAATGGTTTTAAGCTTTATCAAAGGAATGTTTTAACGTTTATATTGATATACTATTTAACTTTTTTCACAGGAATTTTTTCAGTATTCTCCAAAAAACTACTTCGACCATCCAATGGGCTACTTCGACCTTCGACTACGACTTCGACTTCGAATCGAAGGATTCAAACTAAAAATCGTTCGACTATTCGACCATTCGATAATCGAAGTACTGTCTCTTTAAAAAAAACTTCGACCCCCTAGTTCGCCATCTAAAACCTACCGAACTCAATGTTAGCCTATGGGGAAGGTCCCCATAGGCTTTCCTAAGTTTTTTTGATCGAAGGATATTCCTTCGATCGTTGGAGTAAAATCCTTCGAATCGAATGATTCGAAGGATTTAATCGTTCGATCGAAGGAATAATCCTTTGATCGTTCAATCGTACTATCTGCGCTAAATCTTTCGACTTCGATATTCGAAGTCGAAGGATTTTAATTCCCAGTCGAATATCGAGGGTTAATTAAACCTCGATATTCGACCCTTGGTGAATAGGCCCCTAAGTGTTAAGTTATCAATCATGTGTGGGTAAATTCATGAATATGCATTAAGGAATGTTTAAAAGGTTCACTTTGTGGTGTGATTTGCTGTCTGACGAAGGGGCACGCCCCCGAAATGTAACGTTGCAATAAACACGCAGGGCTTTGCCCGCATGCATTGAGCTCTGAGTGCTGGTTTTCTTCTTGCTAACTTGAAGCCCAGAACTGCCATATTTGTAGGTGCCAAAGGATCCATATCATTTTGGATATCTATTAAGCTTACAGAGATCCATGAGGCACTGGCTATTAAGCCAGGAACTATCGACAACATCAGCCTCCCCTAAGCCAGCCAGCAAGGCCTTGGCTCTATATAACCTTAGGGGATGCTGAGGAACAACAGGTAGTGATTGTCTATCACTAAGTTTGATGACAAATGTTGAAAGGCCTATTTTGGATTTGTGTGGCGATGTTTTAGTTAACATACAAGATACAAATTTTTGACATTGATATATTTTTGAAGGTTTGTCTTGATATTTTTAGAATATGACCAATAACTCAGAAAAATAAATATATTGAGGTGTGAGGTTGAATATTATAGCGTTTGAGACAGCTGAATAGAATTTGAAGTTGATGTCCATTTGCAAGCCAGATTGTAGTGTGGTGTTTCAATCACAGTATGGTTGGTAGGGTAAAAATAAAAATAGTGATACAGTACTCAGGTGAAGTGCTGAACAGCCAAAGTCCTGAAGCCGTGAAAAGACCAAAGCCGAAGTTGAAGTCCCCAAGTGGCGAAGTCACAAAGCGAGCCGAAGTTCTGAAGAGGCGAAAAGAGTAGACCCAAAGTCATGAAAGGAGCCAAAATTCCAGTCCAGAAGCCATGAGTTCAGTTTTACTGAACACCATAGTGTGTGTGTTTTGTTTTTGAACCCCTGGCCACCAATGTATTATTTTAATACTCTATAGGCCCCTGCCACCAATGTTTTTTTTTTTTTAATATTTTTAAATATTTTCTGGGGCCCATTTTTTTAACTTGTAAGGGGGGCCATGGTGCCAATGTTTTTTTTTTTTAAAAAAAAAAATTTTTATGGGGGGGCCCTAGCGCCAATGTTTTTTTTAAATATATTCTCAAGGGCCCCAAAAAAATGTTTAACTTGTAAGGGGGCCCTGGCACCAATGTTTTTTGTTTTGTTTTTCAAAAACTTTTATGGGGGGCCTTGGCACCATTTTTTTTAACTTATAGGGGGGCCCTGGAACCAATGTTTTTATTAAAAATATTCTCTGTGGCCCCAATTTTTTTTTACTTTTTATGAAGGGCCCTGGCGCCAATGTTTTTAAAAAAGGTTTAAGGGGGGGCCTGGTGCCAATGTTTTTTTAAAAAATATTGTCTGGGACCCCAATTTTTTTTAACTTGTGAGGCAGGCCCGGAGCCAATCTTTTTAAAAAAAATTATGGGGGGCCCTGACGCCAAAGTTTTTTTAAAAAAATATTCTATAGGGCCCCAATTTTTTTAACTTGTAAGGGGGGCCCTGGCGCCAATGTTTTTAAAAAAAACTTTTATGAAGGGCCCTGGCACCAATGGTTTTTAAAAAATAATCTCTGCAGCCCTAATTTTTTTTAACTTGTAAGAGGGGCTCTGGGGCCAATGTTTTAAAAAAAAAACTTTTATGGGGGCTCTGGCGCCAATGTTTTTTAAAAATATATTCTCTGGGGCCCCAATTTTTTTAACTCATAAGGGGGCCCTGGTGCCAATGTTTTTTTTTTTTTTTAAACTTTTATGGGGGGGCCTGGCATCAATGTTTTGTTTTTTCAACTTATAGGGGGGCCCTGATCCCCAATTTATTTTTTAACTTGTAGGGGGGCCCTGGCCGCCAATGTTTTAAAAAAAAACTTTTATGGTGGGCCCTGGTACCATACTTTTATGGGGTGTCCCTGGCGCCACAGGTTTTTTTTTTACTTATAAGGGGGCCCTAACCATCAATAGCTTCTTATAACGTGTGTGGGGGGGTTACCATTTTTAGCGTTGATGTCTGTGTGGTCTTTTCACTGTGGTGTGAAGTGGGTGGGATTTGGGTGTGGCTTGGGGGAATTTTGTTGTACCGGGCCCCGTGATTTATAATGGTGGCCCTGGCAGTACTAGTCAAATGTAATACAATCTTATTTGCCAAAAACTAAGCTTAAATGAAAATGTCATAAATACAAATACGACAAATAGTTGATATATTTGCAATCAATGTACTTTGTATAAACATGAAAACATGTGAAAGTACTTTAGTTGTTAAAATACACATAGGTATAACTGTAAATGCCCTTAAACACTTTTGCAATGAGGTGTGATAATAGAAGGAAATAGGGCGAAAATCTTTAGCGAAATAGTAAGAGCATTTCCACCAGATCAAACCGGAAGATATCACAAAAGACTTCAGGCGATAATCTTATTTGGGCTGAATTGAATTACTTAAGGTAAATGTTACTGGTACTGGTACAATGGGCCGTTAAGTTGTGAAAACTTAGATTTTGGTTAACGCAATGTGTTTAGCGCATGGAATTAAATTGCAAACATGCAAAAAGCACCACTTATCATACAAAAAGAACCATATTTCATTGGATTAAATCAAGGCCAAAGCAGTCAAATATACATTTATTGAAATACCATTACATTTTATGGGCTAGAATACACTTATTGGTGTGAAATTATAAGTCACCTCTAATATCCTCATATTTTGCAACAGGGGTTACTTTATTTATTATAATACAAAAGTTTCAGTGAGTCATGTGACAGAAATGATATCACTAAACTCAGATTATAACCAATGACATCACTAAGCACCTTTATAAGGATATAATTTACAGGATATTCAAGGCTCTTGTGCTTAATTAAAAGGATTTAAGTTGCATTTTTATATATTCTGGAAGCCTGATTTTACAGAATTTTCAGAAATAATCAGCAGCAACACATCATAGAGCTCAAATGAAGTCTGTAGAAAGAAGCCAGTTCAGAAACTTCATACTATGTATCTTCAACCCATGGGCTCTGGAGTCAGCATTGTTTGATTGTAATCGTATAAAACTAATGTATAAGTCATTCAATCTTACAGAACATATCTAGCTAATAAGTGCCTAAAATCATTTTTACAATAGATACCGTGGGAACAAAGGAAGATCTTATCTTCTTTTGGATTACAAAGCAATACTCATGCAATTACAATAAGGGGAAGCGATGTTAAAATTAATCTCTTGTGAAATTGGAATTCTGTAGACAGTGATCAGAACATTTAAAATATGAAAAATAAACGTTTGCCGAAATATATATTGCTAGTCACACAAAAACATTCTATAAATTTAGAATGAAAATGCTAAGCTTGTTCGTTTGTGTAAAGAAAGCTGAGAAGGTTATCTTTGATCCTGTGTTAATTCTGTTTTGACCTCACAAGCTGGAAGTGACATTGACAGCAACTGTAGAAAATGAGAGTCTTTAGTAAATATCTATCTTATGTTTTAACATACCTTAAACCAGTATTTAAACAGTAAAATGTGTATTATATCCATGAAAGGATGTAAAGGATGTAGATGCATTAGTAACTATTGTTTTTCGTTTCATAAATGACCCAGTGGTAGTGTCTGTGTGTTTGTGAATGATAATAAGGGGTTTATTTATCAGTCTCAATATTTTCTGCTACAAACTCTGATCGAATATGCTCAGGTTTTTTATGCTTTTTTTATTATTAAATTTTTCAGAAAATTTGCTTTGCTGGGAAAAAAATCAGATTTTCATGATTTTCCGGAATTTTTGCCCAATTTTTGGAAAGTTTTCACCCGAAATTGCACAACACCCAGCACATATCAAAAAATCATTGGGACTTCTTCCATTGACTTATATGCAACCTCGACAGGTCTAAGATGCCGGATTTTCAGATTCAGACCAAAAATAATTGTGATTTTTTTTTTAAAAAAGTCAGATTTTTCGTGATTTTTGCATTCAGAGTTTAGTAAATAACCCCCCTAAGAGTCCTATTTACTAACATTTGGAATTCCTTTTTTTCCTTAATCATATTTTTCTCTAGAATTGTAAAAATGTGAAATTTATTAACTGTGAAAACCACACAAAACATCTCCAAGAAAAAGCGGTCGAGGACCCACAGAAGTCATTGGGAGCTGTGCTGATCCTATTGGACCTTTTTTTAACCATTTGGACCTTTAGAGATTTTCAGTTTTTTTTTCCCCTTGTAATTGTCCTAAAAACACATTTTTAGAGGTATTCAGCACTTTTTTCCAATCATACTTTTTATATTTGGATCTTAATAATTTTCATGTCATTCATGATTTTTGAGCAATAGAGTTTAATTTCAAAAAGCCCTAATGCCACTAAAATCCAGCCTCTAATAATTGGGCCCCATAAATGACATAAAACAATAGGTTCCATGTGAATATTGTTATTGTGGAAACAGATCTATGCTACAGCTCCAAGATGCATCAGTCATTGACTGCTACAGTTAATAAATTACTGTCTTGTAAAAAAAAAAAAAAAAAAAAAAAAGGACATTGATTTGATGGAAGAAAAGCATAATTTTATCTCTTCATATATTGCTGGTAATACCTTGCTTTGAGTATGCAGTGCAGTTTTGGGCAGCAGCCAATAATAGTGATATAAATGACCTGGAAAAAGTGCCATCAAGTTACAAGGACAGACTATCAAAATAATTTTCTTCTATTTAGAAGAGCTGTTTTCAATGGGACATCATAATTCTTTACAAACCTCTTTAGCAGGGGAGGACAGGCAGAAAATTATTTTCATATTAAACATCTCAAATGTTTCTTCACAGTGAGGGCATGAAGACTATGCAATGTTCTGCTCAGGGATGTTGTAATTGCAGATTCTCTTAATATAAGATACGTATGGATGTCTTCTTGGACGTGCAAAATATCCAGGGCATAAAATGAAGAACTCTGCTGGATAGTTGTCTTTTTTAACCCCAATTTAGATATGTTAATATGTACTAGTGATGACCAATTTTTTTCGGCAGGCATGGATTCACCATGAAATGGATTTCACCATGACAAAAAAAGTCACTGCAAGTTATATGCCCATTGACTTTGACTAATGCATTTGGACAAAAAGTCACCTAGACAAAAAAGTCAGCCCAAGAAAAAACTCCCATTGACTTTAATTCATTTGGAGTTAAAAAAAAAGTCACAAGCGTAAAAAATTTTGTGCTTCAAATAAAATTGTTGCACATGTGTTTCGAAGATTTTTCGTCATTTCGCAAATTTTTCAGCAGTTTTGTGAATTTTTCAGCAAAACAAAACAGGAGAGAAATGCTCATCACTACTATGTACCTAACTATACCTAACTACACAACCACACTTACTATCTCAGCTACCTACAGCCAACTATTATATTTCCACTCAGCACTCCCAGCATGCAGAGCAAACTCCTTTAGCTTTCTAACACAAACTAAACACTTATTCACATGCAACGTGGGAGGCCAATTTTTTTTGAAACAAAAACAAACACATTTTCTCTAAAATCATATAATTTATTAAAAGATCTGAAAAAATGCACTAAAGAGATACAGAAGCCTCTCAGAATTCAAGTTGGTTCAGACAATTACTAGCGAAAAAAATCCAAAAACCTCTAAAAGTCTGAAAGGTAAACAAAAGGTTTATTAGGATCAGCGCATCTCCTATTGACTTCTGTAGAACCTCGTGGAGTTTAGGAAAAAGTCAGCAAGCACTCCGGAAACCTCTTGTAGTAAGTAAAAATAATCGCTTTATTTCAAATACATTAAAACCATAGCATCCTGACGCGTTTCGTATCTAAACGATACGTAGTCATAGGTGCCTATGATGCCTATGACTATGTATCGTTAAGATACGAAACGCGTCAGGATGCTGTGGTTTTAATGTATTTGAAATAAAGCGATTATTTTTACTTACTACAAGAGGTTTCCGGAGTGCTTGCTGACTTTTTCCTAAACTCCACAAGTGCATACACCCTTAGCTACGGGTTCGGTGCGATGCACCCGGACCACTTGAGACGTCGGGTGAGTGCTTTTCCCTTATCTACATGAGACTCCACACCGTAATTTTCACTTATGTGGTTGAGTGCAGAGGAATCTTGTATTTGTCTATATGTATTTTGTGGTCACACCCTCATTGCACCCCCGCCTAATGATTTTAAAAACTAGTGGTGAGCACAACTTTCCCGTTTGTTATAGTTCTACAAGAGCAGTGACCAGCTCCATGTTGTAGCTCCCACCCCCTCCAACTATAGTCAGGTGATCCCACTGGTGTCTAATAAAAGGGCAGCCAAGTTTGGGAGTTTTACTTTGAAAGCAGCTAGTAAGTTGCAGGTAAAACGTATTCGTCCCTTTTATAAAATGTATAATTAAACCATAAAATTCTTAATGAATCAGATGAAAATTGAGCATAGGACTGGCCAGATATGGGATGACTTTGACGTAGTTGGCCAGCTTAAATATATTGCAATATATGGACAAACAATCCCTGTTTTGTTTAAAGGGTAAGGCATTTTTCAGTAGCAGTATGCACAAAATGTCGCTGTCTTAAATATATTGATAATGGGTTGAGTGCAGAGGAATCTTGTATTTGTCTATATATATATATATATATATATGTTAATTATAAACAGAATGTAATTTCCATGTTCATTTTATTTTAACAATTCAAAAAAGACAAACAAAAATGGTATTTCCTATATATTACTTACAGTATATATGAAAAACCGTTCTTTGTTCAATACACATTTCAGTTTTTATGAAGCTTGAATTCAAACTTTGCTTAACTATGGAAAAACTCTATAAAAAATGGAGATGAAACCAATCCACATTTTAAAATGTCATCATATTTTAAAAATATTTTATGTTTAGGTGTTATAAATCCTTTGCTTTTAATGGATATTCAGGTCTATCAAAAGCATCTATCCTCAGTATTTCAGATGACAATGTTAACTTGCAAAGTGTAATGACCTGTTAAAATATTATCAAGCTTTGCTTATTTCCATAAAGAATATGTTGTGTCAAGGAGCAATTGACTTGTTTATGTACACATTTACAAGTACAGAAATTTGAAAATACAACATAAAAGCAACAAAATGAAAACAAGATCATAATGTCTGGTACATTTGTTCCCCTCCTGCTGTGCATTTAGTCATCACAATCCAGGAGATCCATTATTATTGCCTTTTTTCCCACAGTACAATATATCTCCAATGAATCAACGGAGTTGCTCTTAAAGAAACAATTTAGGAGATATGCTTCACCTGTCTTAAGACTTATCTACAACTGAAATTCAAATAAAATAGTTTGAATGTTAAAAAATGGAAATTCCCTTGCAACTGCAAATGTCACTGTAGTGGTTACAACTTTACTTAGATGTTTACTGTTGTAGCTCCAACAGCAATAAAGCCATTCCTTGGGAACACCAGCCCCTCTGTCCTAATATTAATATATACTAATATATACTGTTAATATATTAATATATATACGCTGGTGTCCATTTTATTTTTGACGCCGGTGAATTTTCGCTGCGGTTTTCCTGGCAAATAAAATGTAATAATAAGCATTCAAAACCCAAGAAGATTTGATCGGAGTTTGATATTGAGATCAATTCAGACTTTGATAAATGACCCCCTTAGAGTCAGTTATACGTTTTGTATATGATTGTTAGACCCCACTGTCTCCTCCTCAGGGGTGATCCTGGCCCCTCCGCCGCCTGAGGCAGCAGCAGTTGCTGCCGCCCCCGCCTCCCCCGTGCGCTTATCTTTTTGCGCCTGAGGGGGTCCAGGGGGGTCCACGAGGGCAGCAGAGAGGGCCAGTGAACTAGCGCAGAGAGCCTATCTGCGCTCTCTGCGCTAGAAAAGCCGAATTTCCGGTTTGAAAAATGGAAATTCGGCTCTTAAAGTACCATCAGCGGCATTTTTGCCGCCCCTGGTACCTAGTGGGGCACTGCCGCCTGAGGCGACAGTCTCAAGTCGCCTCATTGCGAAGCGCCCCTGCTCCTCCTAGCTTGTTGCTTCTATATAAATAAATATCCTCCTCCTAGCTTGTTGCTTCTATATAAATAAATTAGGATCCCCTAAAATTGCCCCTGCCTAAATGACTCCTTTTGTATCTACACAGTGTTGAGACTGCTCATAAGACCTATATCATACTATGAAGAATGTGTGTGCACTTGATCAGTCCCACATCTCTGGCTAAACCTATTATGTAGCAGTTAAACTATAGCTAAGCACATTATTAAGAGACTTCTAAAAGCTAACTGGTGCAAGATTACAGCTAGGAGGAGACATTAGAGTCTAACAATCATATACAAAGTGTATAGTGTAGTGTGGGTGTAGTGTTTAAATTGGTCTTTTTTGTACTTGTATTTTTCACTTGAAAAAGGATCCATGATGATCCGAAACATGTTGTGACAATAAAGGAATTTTGCGGCTAAGACTGCTGATTGTAATGCTCCTTCCTATCCCACAATTTTCTGCATGAATACAAAGTGTATTACTGACTCTGAGATTTTGTCAGATGTTATTGAAGGAATATTAGGCCTATGATGGGTTAGGCTGCAAGATCATAATTGTGATAAACTGGCTGGTAGTGGATTAAATGATTCTGCTGTATTAGTTCATGTAAAACAGCCAGACAAGCACAGTAACTTCTGGTACATTTATTACAACATGGCAGGTATGTGTGGCCTCTCCCATTATTGCTCTCATCTTAGACAGGAAGAGGGAAACAGGAAAAGGAATATGAATATGGCAAAAATGGCAAAACAGCAGGAATGCCCTTAACCAAAATGCCCACACAAACAGGTTACTACAATAAGTATAGCCATATCACCTAAAAGTCTCATATTTATGCATACTTTTCTTTCTCTACAATCATTATCAGTGTATCAGTGCAGATTATATTTCTCAGCCATTTGTAAGAATTTCCAATTAGGAACCTGTAGTGTTTAACAGCAGCCCTTTTAAGGGATGATGCAGCCATGCGGAGCAGAGCTGGCAGCTTTTCATCTTGTTTGTTATATGGCAATAAGTTTTGTTCTTATTGGTTCAGGAATGTGACTGACAGTGTTGCTTCACAGAATGGATATTTCATCTATTTTGTGAAACTGAGCTTTCATTTTGTGGAAAGAATGAATCCTGTACTATAAATCTCACTTTCTGTCACAAATATCTATTTTGTCATTCAAATCTAGCTTGGCATGCACTAGTTAGTTACATTATTATATATTATGTCCAAGTTTTTTTTTTTTACATAATTCATTCTGTAAGTAACTATACACATAAGTGTGTCTGTTACATAAATGTTATACATTTGTGAGACTGATTGATTTTTAAAATGTACAGAATGGAGTTTGTAATATAATGACATCCTTTGTGCACTAACCAGATTTTGTTCTCATGCTTGTATACGGTCACAAATACTTATATACCGTGAGAGACATTCATTCTCTGTGCTTGGGATAATTTTGTATACAGAATGGATTTGGGACAAACGGCACCCCATAGATTTGTTGTTTTTTTTTATCACTCCAGACTATCTCCTTTTTATTTTCCAGTTATTTAATAAACCATTAAAAATTTTAATGCAAACCTGAAAACTTGCAGAATGAAAAATGTAGTATTCTACTATCACTTCTCCAAGGGAGGTTATTAATCAAAGGTCACATTTGTGAGGTTTTTTATACCTCAAATAAACTCACAACTCGAATGTAGAAAACTTAAATCAATGCATTTGGGGGAAAACCCCAAATACTCTAATTTATCACGTTTGTTAAATCAATAGCATTTATCTTCTAGAGCAGGGCTGTCCAACTGGTGGCCCGTTCCCCCCCTTGTGTGGCCCCCACCTACCTGCTGTGTTTGTTTACCATGTTCAAGATTTAAATTGTATCTCTACAGAGATTAACTGTCCCCTGCATTGTTTAAACCTCAAATTCAGACTAATTCCCTATTTTGTTCAGACATCACACTTGTAACTCTTTTATTGTTCACACCCCTAAAGCCTTGTACTGTTCACACCTGAGACCCAGACTGAAACCGCCCACATTGTTCACCTGTTCACACTTTATACAAAATGCTAATGGGGCACCAGCACTGTGTCACTGTATGTAGTACATATTAGAGTGGTCCAGATGGGTTTCCCTGTCTCTGTCTGCCTTTCTATGCTCCCTGTGTGTGCCCTGCTCTACCTGTGTGTGCGCTGCTCTGCCTGTGTGTGCCTTGCTCTGCCTTTGGAATATAAGCCTGGTATTATTTCTGGGGGTTTGTTAGCATTTGAAAATAAATTATTGTTAGCGGCCTCTATGGTGTTCAATCATGTGCTGGGGGTGCTGTGTTATCCAAGGGAAAGAGGAGGCATATGGATTTAAGGGTTTATTGTCTTAATATGACAACTTTTTTCACATATGAGTGATAAGTGATATCCCTGCAGTGAGCAAGAACCATTTGGTTTTTTTGGTGTGCCACCACAATTAATGTGGACATGATCTTGTGGTAACATGGATGTGGTTTAAAGTGGGTGTAGGGAGTGGTCAACATTGGCATTTTAAATTTTCCCCATATGACAGGTTGTGGAAGTCATAGCAACTAATCAAATATATAAACCAATTATCCAGGAAGCTCCAAATTACAGTGATTCAATTTTAAGCATATAATTGAAACATTTAAAAATAATATTCTATTTGCAATAATAAAACAGTATATTTTACTTGATCCTAGCTAAGCTGTATCCATATTGGTGGCATAACAATCATACTGGGTTTATGTAATGTTTATTAAATGATGTTAGCAGATTTAAGGTATGTGGATCCAAATAACAGAAATAACCAAGTCCTAAGCATTCTGGATAATAGATCCAATACCTCAACTGGTTGGTTATTTAAAAGCAAAAATCTGAAAGCTTGCAATGGTTAATTAGACCTGACACAAACCTTAATTATATCCCCCCTGTGTTGTCAAATTTCCCCCTTTTTTAATTACAATTTCCTTATAAAATAGTCTACTGCACTTCAAAGCATTCATTTCTAGATGTACGTGCCACTGTCTATAGTCTCTCTTAATAGTTTGTGAACCATTCAGGAATACTACAATGGCAATTGGAATGCCTCCTTTTACAAGAGTGAAGCATTGAAATGATGTATTTTTATCTTAATCTTCCTAAGAAGAAACCATATTATTTGTAATTAGAAAATATAGTTTTTGAATGTGTGTTATTGCAGTGTAGGCAGAACATCCAGAAAGAATGTTTTCATACAATAGCTGTGTACTTTGAGATAATGTTCTAATTAACCTAATTGCAGCCAATATATTGAGCTTCAAGTTGAGATCCAGACTTCCATGGCAACTAGCAGAAGAGCTGTGTGGGTTTGTGCTTTGCTTTTCCAGTACAGTTTTAAAAAAATAGATCTTTATTACAAGCACAAGGAGGTAAATCCTCTTACGATAAAGCTATAACTAAGAAAGAGTTTTGTCCCCTTGCACTTGCTGATAATGTATAAATTAAGCAGTGATGCTTCAATTTAATTAGCATAAGCCATCATAATAATGTACCCCATAAGTGTTTGCCTTCCCAGTGCAGAGTAACACTCTTCTGCTTTAGGGATTTACTGTAAACCACTGAATATTAAATGCTTTGGTTTTATAGAAACATATTCTGCAAAGATAACACATGGCATTAAATAATCCATCTCAAAATTCTAAAGATTTGATCCTGGGTAATATTAAATTATTCAGGAAAAAATAATCTTAACTGCTATGAAGGTTTATGAGTAATCTAAACTGTGGAAAGCCATTTAATTCAAACGGTATTCCTTTCTTTAAAGCACTTAATTGATATAAACAAAACCTAGAAAATGTCCGGTCAAAATAAATGTGTTTGTCCCATTTCGTGCAAGGGGATTGTGCCAACTCTATGGGGCAAATTCACTAAGAATCTAAGTTGCGCCAGGCGCAACTTCGCCGCACTTCGCCAGGCGAATTTTCGCCAGCGCTCCGCAAATTCACTAAAATGCGAAGTTGCGCACAGGGGTAGCATAAGTTTGCGAAGTTGCGCTAGCGTTGTTTCGCTATATAAAGCGAAGTTGCGCTAGCGAAGGCTAATTTGCATACGGCGCGAAATTCAAATTTCAATGGAGGAACACGTATCTGCACTACAAATGCCTAGAAAACCTTCAAATCAGCCAATAAAAATTTTATTTTGCCCTACACATGTGCCCACTGTCTAGGTAAGTTGCCATGAGTCAGGAAATGTAGGGGGGAGGAAGGGGAGCCCCAAAAAAATTTCGATCTTTTTCAGCCTATCACCCGTCATGTAGAAAACACGCCAGCGTTTTTTGGGACTTAGAAAAAAATTTGACTTTTTTTGAAACAATCCCTATCTACTCTATTGCGCTTCGCCAGGTCTGAGGTGGCGAAGGAAGTCTAGCGTAAAAGGTAGCGTTCGCTACACTGCGCAAGTTAGTGAATTTGCGTAGTTTAGTCGCTAGCGAAAATTCGCCTGACGTAAGGTTGCGAAGTAACACTAGCGAAACTACGCCAGCGTTTGTTAGTGAATTTGCGCAGTAGCGAAAATGCCGAACGCTAGCGAAAAAACGCTAGCGTTCGGCGCTTCGCACCTTAGTGAATTTGCCCCAATGGGTATTAGCTAAACAAGTAAATTCATAATGGTAAAAACAAGAAAAAGAGGCCTGCACAAGTTGTAAGTTTCCAACTATTTAGCAATATAACACTCAAAATTCTCAACCAATCTGAAGCTGTCTAAAAAATAAACTAGCTGAAGAACAAGAAAGCTTTAGCTTTTAACATGCTTCTAAATGGAAAAATGCTATAGGATATTCTCCCCTCAGTAAATCAATGCAATGGTTTTCACAAAACTGGAAATGTTACTGACATATAATTTCATGTAAAAAAAAAAATATAAATGGTGATTGTTTACTTTAGACACTACCAATAGTTTCTGTATATATTAGCTTATGTCTACCAACTTAGTTTCCAAGGTGATATACAATTAAAACACTTTAAAAAATTAAATAAAGGAAATACTTAACAAACGAAGATTGAGGATGTTTGAGTATAGTGGAGCTCACCCTTAGCCGTGCAGTATCTCCATGTGGATAGCAGCTCTCGCGGGACCCGACCACTTCCGTCCGGTATGCATGTTTTTGGATAGAACCCGCTATCCGGCGCTGATCCAAATATCAAGGAGAATCGCTGTTTGAAAATGCTTTATTCAAAAACACACTGCCACAAAGGCACAAAACGGCTAAGTTTCTGCACATACCCACTGCCATGTACTTCGCACTGTGTTTTTGAATAAAGCCGCATTTTCAAACAGCGATTCTCCTTGATATTTGGATCAGCGCCGGATAGCGGGTTCTATCCCAAAAGGAAATACTTACCTTGATTTTCCTTTCCTAGGCAACTTAAAGCCAGTAGATACCCTACCCCTTCACAGGTATTTGGTCAAAACTCAAAATTTTCAGTTAAAAACATGATTTTTTTTATTATACCCCAAGTAGCTTGAATCCGAAAATACACCATCTAAAACCTGTCAAGGTCATGTAGGAGTCAAAGGCAGAAGTCCCTTGAACTATTTGACGATGTTAATAGCCTTCATGAATTAAGTGACAAATTGAACTCTCTGCACTTAATTTGGACATGATGTCACTAGACCAGTGGCTGCAGAGAAGATGGTATGTGTAACTAGAGAGGTACATTTCCTGAAGAAAATGTGAGTGGTGCTTGCCGTGGCAAAACTCAGGCCCCCCATATATGTTGGGTGTCTTGCCCAGTCGCCCCTGGTGCCTAGAGAGTACACAAAGTCGGTAGAATCCGGATTAAACCGGTGAAATTTAAAGCCAACCAAATTTTACCATTGAAATCAATCCAAACAAACTGGCTATTTTTGGCTCCGCCCACTTTTAAAAATTTGCAACCCAGTCACCAAATGGACCAAGTTTGAGCACTCTTACATTAACAGTGTAAGAATGACAGGAATTTAAATATTCCCATTGAATAGCGTTAGGTAAAATTTGATTGGCTGTCTTAAGCTCCGCCCATTTTTCTGAATTTTAACCCCAGTTACCTAGTCATGGTCAGTGCCAAGTTTGGGGCCTCCGGTTTTAAAACTGTGAGAACGGCGGTAATCAAAAATTTTACATTGAAGTCAATAGGTGAAAACGGATTGGCTGTTTATGGCTCCACCCACTTTTCCTAAATTTTGACCGCAGTCACCCAGTGAGTAATTGAGCCAAGTTTGGTACACCTAGCATTTAAAACGTGATAATAGCAGCAGTTTATCATTTTTCATTAAGGTCAAAGGCTGAAATCTGATTGGCTGTTGTTGCCCCGCCCCTTTTTTTCCTAATTGTGAACCACAGTCACTCAGTGACTAACATACCAAAGTTTGGGAATGCTGTCATTTAATGTGTAAAAATGGCAGCATTTCTATTTTTTTCTATTGAAAATCAATGAATGAAATTTGATTGGTTGTTGGTGGCTCCGCCCACTTTTTCTAAACTTGAAGTGGAAACCCCCAGCGACCACATTTGTGATATTCAAGGTCCCTGACATCAATACTGAGAGAATGGCAGCCTTCTTAATTTTTCCCATTAAAACCAATCAAAGAAATCTGATTGGTTGGTTTTGGCTCCACCCACTTTTCTTAATTTTAATCCCAGTCCCCCAGTGACCAACTGTGCCAATTTTGAGGAGGCTGCCATTAACCGTCTAAGAGCGGCAGCAGTTTAAAATTTTCCTATTTAATTGAATGGCTGAAATTTGATTGGCTGTTGTAGACTCCGCCCACTTTTTGTAAATTTTGGCCGCAGTCACCCAGTGACCCACGGTGCCAAGTTTGGGAGCTCTGGCTTTATTACTGTGAGAATTACAGCTGTTTACATTTTCTCATTGAAGTCAATAGGGAAAATCTGATTGGTTGTTTGCGGCTCCGCTCACTTTTTTGGGTCCCCAAAATAGGACAGAAAAGTCACAACACCCCATTCCCGAATAAGCTGAACGGTTTGACACCTCATTCATGGGTCTGCGACAAACTAATTATTCGATAAATTCCCCATTATAAGTCAATGGGGCAAATTTGGGGACCTCTCCTGCCCCGGGGGTAAAACTTATACCCTCGTGTGGGGTATCATCTGACACAGGTCGCAAACCTCTTCAAATGTGGTAAATTTAACGTTTCTACAAGATTCCCTCTCTGCGCTAGAATCCGTCAAAAGTTGGCCTCAATGTTAATCTATGGGACTTTTCGGGGTGGTTAATTGCCCCCGCAAGGGGCAATTAACCACCCACCCCTTAGAAAAGTCATACCACCCCATTCCCGATTAAGCCGCACGATTTGACACCTCATTCATGGGTCTAGGACAAACGGTGCGGGACTAGTTACGCGCCAAACTTTCATACGGAAGAAGAATAAAAATAAGTTTGCAAGATAACAGTAGTGATGCTTTGCTTCGCAAGCACCACTAATAACAGTAGTGATGCTTTGCTTCGCAAGCACCACTAATAACTCACCTTGGTAGTCTAGTGGGGGGACGGCAGGGACCCCTGCCGCCCCCTCAGCAGGGATGCCCGCTGCCCTGAAAATCTTTTATTGGGCCGGTTCTCTAGGGCGCACGCCTCGCGCCTCTTCTTTAATTATAGGCGCAGGTGCACTGGCGTGATGACGCCAGCGCGCAATGTCTTAAAGGTACATTTTTCATTTACACACTGCCCGTTATAGGATTTTGTTCCTGGTGCTTCTGAGCTTTAAGCTAAATCTGTCTGAACCTGTTTTGATTCCTGTTGTGACCCCTGCCTGGCTTTTGACTATTCTGACCTCTGGATCCTGACCCTTGCCTGAATATCGATTACCTCTTCTGCTAAATCCTTTCTGATTGATATCCTGGTTTGACCCTTGCCTTATTCTCTGCCTGCCCCGACGCGGCCTAATCTGACTACTCTATTGCCTAACGCCTTGTACTACGACCTTCTGCCCAAAGACTCTTGCTAACAGTCGTGCCCCTCTGCCTATCCAGAACCTCTAGCCTTGCACCTCTTATTTAAGTCCTGGTGGCATCCAAGTAGCTGAGGGCTCCTTCCGAGACCAAAGGCGGTCACACTACAGGTGAAGCACGAGTCGAGACCAGGGTGCTTGGCATATGTTCTGGTGTTGGGTGCCGACCGTGACAGTATGTTCACTTTGTACAATGTGTACCTGTATATTGTTTTTTGAATGGTCCCACATTGTCCTTTAATTATAATACATGATAATACATCATAAATTATTATAGAGGAGAAAGTTCCTGAGATTACAGGAACACTACTCTCCGCCCTCTTTTTTTTACTGCTGCCACCTATATACAAACACTATGGGGTATATTTATCAAAGAGTGAAGTTAATAGTGAAGTTCCGCCACTAGAGTGAAATTCCGCCACTCTCCATTCATTTCTATGGGATTTTTATAGGTGTATTTATCAAAGGGTGAACTTTCACTTTCACCCATTGAGAAATACGCCTTTCAAAATCCCATAGAAATGAATGGAGAGTGGCGGAATTTCACTCTAGTGGCGGAACTTCACTCTTTGATAAATTTACCCCTAAATGTTTTGTTTATAACATAAATTGCTGCATTCCTCCGAAAAATAAGGATATGACAAGATACCTTCCATAACATATATAAAGGCATTAATTATAACTGCATACGCATTCCGTTTTCACCTAAATGTTTATTTATTTGCTGCAAATTATTGCAATTTTCTGTTGCATATCATAAAAAAATTACATTTGGCACATTCTTTTAGGTTGTCAGCACTGTTAAATTAAAATGTCAAAAATGCAGTGTTTATGTTTCAGTGCATAAATGTTTTTCTTTCCATACTCTTAAGGTTTTTTTTTGAAGAGAAGTAGTTCTCTAAGAGTGGCATATACACACATTATTGTGACAAAAGATTTATCTTATTACTAAGTGTTGGAGATTTGGTTTTTGCATCTGCCACTCTTCTCTGCTACTTGAGAACAGCAATAATTTTAATGTATAACATTTGACACAGTAAATACTAATGTGAAATATCAACTTTTTTTCCATGTCACTATTCCTTCTACTTATGTCACATTACACCCACACCAAAAACTGCAAATCAGCATACAATTTTACAGATAGAGGAATCAACTGCATATTATATAGGCACTGTGTATTTAAGGTTCACTTACAATAGAGTCAATCTAATGTATTAGTGCTGTCAGTAATGGAATCTTATTTCAGTGATTAGAGGAGTTAATAATTGATGAAGTTTATTAGAAATACTAGCTACTGTAATGTTTTCAGTCCCAATACTTAAATTTTCTTGGTGTCTGTGCAGTTTTTACAGTAGATTAGTACAGAGTCAAATGAATCTATGCTTTCAGACAATGCAAGTAGCTATTATGTTGTCTAACGCTAACTTTGTACAATTTTCTCTTGGAAAGATTAGCAAATCCATTAACTTTTGTCCCTAGTCTCCTTTATTTTTTTTTTTATTATTTTTTTTTGTAAGAGAGTCTGTCTTTGCCTGCTGCTAAATGCATATTTTAAACAAGTTAAAAGAAATGTATGTTCCAGGAATTTACATCGCTTGTATTTACAATACTGGGAATTGTTCTTGATGTAAATATTCCCTTGAAGCTATCATTATTTGACACAACTTGGTTGAATGAAAACAGTACAACAACAATCCTAAAAAAAAGCTTGTTTCATTTAACCTTCAATTATAACATTGGTCATTGGCTTGCTGGGTCATTTATGAGTGGAAGCTTAATAAATATTTTATATCTTTGGCAAAAGTAATGTTTTTCTGAGGCATGTCAAAGGCATTGTGATGGCATGGTGCAAGTCTGCTATACGTTTCTATGGTGGGTGTGGACACTGGACATTGCTCTTTGGTCTAAAACTATTCCTTACACAAGAAAGTTTAAAAAATCCCCCACCACCACATTTTGCTATGGCACAGCAAACGGTACTGTTAATGATGATGTTATTTTATAACCTAGCAGTATCACATGATAATCATTTAGGATATTCAGTAATATATGGCTACATCTTTCAAATCTTTCCTTCTGCAGGTAAGGTTATCAGTTGGGAGGTATTTTACTGGTCTGGTCAGCAGAAATAAGATTAATGTCAATGTTAGTAAGCATGGTAAAATAAATCTAACACAGAAACCAGATACCTCTTTTACAGATTGCCATTCACAAAATAGTAACTTGCTGTTACTGACAACACAATCCAAAAAACACTCAAGTGTGAATTTTTGGGAAGACATCCACCCCATGTGAGCAAGGATATGTTATTGCCATCAATGCCAAGGGCTGACTGTATTTGTGGGATTAGCTTTTTATTCACTTTTGTGAAACAAAATCCATCACATTAGTCAATAATTAGCCTGTACTGCTACTACAGTCCTTTTAGAAGTACTGGTGCCATTCTCTCTGCAGAACATTGTAACTTTTGTTAAGCAAGCTCCACTCCCTGATGTCAGTGTTTCCTTGTCTGGCCCTCAAACCTACAGCCCAAAGCTGTGCTTAGAACAAAGATACAATATAATATGAAAGGGGAACAATCTAATATTTAAAAGCATAGTATACAATAAGCAATGGCACACTTATAATCATATTGTATTTTCATGTTGGGAAGTAAATTGTGCTTGTATGATGCTTTGTAGCTTGGAAGAGGACTTGCGACACTTGAAACATCTCTATCATTTTTTTTTTTTAGAATTTTTTACAATTTATTTTTAAAATAAGGACTGTTTTACTTATAGTTTTGCTGTTGCTGGTATGTGTTGGTGAACATATTAGTTTGTGTTCCAACTCAAATAATATGCCAGTTTGGTGAGTGCTGGAGTCTTGCTATTATTGGTTCTGTCAGTAACCTGTCAGAAAATGAGTCTTTAAGGCTAAAAGAACAGGGTGGCCATTGTGTCTCATCATTTCTGCTAAGAACTGTATTGAACATTTGCCTAATTGGATTTGTAATACCTAGAGGAATATTAAAATCAAGACTATGAGATTGTATCCTACTGTATATACTTTATATCTTGCTTGTGATTGTATTCAGTACAATATAAAATAAAATGAACTATTCCACCGGAAAAAAATCAAAGATTGCAGAATGTTAGCATATCTGTGGATGGATATTGTTTGGGAGATGCTGTGTACCTACTACTTGGGGTCCCTCTTTGCTGTGTACCTTTTCTAAGGCACTAGTGTCTTATGCAGGTAATCCTACACAATTTAATTGTCTGACCTCATAGTTTCCTTGTATTATATATGCAAATTTTTATGGTCTGTTACAGCCACAAACATATGTTTCATTTGAGACTCAGTAAAGACAGGTTTTAATATATCTGTTGTTCCTTAATCAAATATATGCTTGTGGGAACATGAAATCCAATCATGCCATGGAATTCTAATTTAAACACTATAATTTGATGTTTGTTGTTCAGTTAAATGTAGCGTTTAATTATCTTTGTACTGTATTCTCCTTTAAATAGGTGTTTAGTAAATTGCAGTTCAGCTCCAAATGTGGATATTATGTATACATTTATGGAAGAGAATGCAAAAGACATCTAAAAGCAATCAGAAGAATAAATCATGCTAAATCAAGTACAAATACACAATGATAAATACACAGCTGCTGCTCTGAATACTAGCTTAGTTTAAATAGGTCAGCATTGCTGAATCCTAATTCTTTTGGTGCTTTCTGCTAAATATGTCAGTTATGAAACCCAGATTAGTGTTTTCTGAGTCATGCAATCAAATCTGCCCTTATTATAACTAATACATTCATCTCAGATGATGCTGTACTCATCCACAAAATCCAAGTCTCTCACATTTTATTAATTTCCCCAAGCATTTGTAGTTGACTAAAGAAAACCATTCAATTTAACAGAATACACAAGCCATATTTAAAATGATTCATTCACTCACCTGAGTGTAAATTTTAAATGTGTACAAATCAATACAGATTAAGACAGAAGTACTAATTTTACCAGTTGCACTTTCATGAATGGAGCACGCTCAGGTTGGTGTATGACATGCAATCATATAATGTGATTTTGATAAGGTCTAAAAAAAATGTCTTACCAATGCGACTCAAAGGTGTAAATAGAGAAATTCATTAGGAAGCAAGCCACACACTATAGCAACCAAAAGATACAAGAGGGAAAGATGTAAGTCCTTAACAGATTATAGTTTTCTCCAGAATCATGAAAATTATTCAAGAAATGATGTGTGCTGAATATTTATATTAAAAAACTACAACAATATCCTGCATGTTTCTGTAACATTTGACCCTTGATTATTAGAACATTCATAGAGCATAATAAGTTAAAGATATTCCTTGATCTGTGACAGAGCAGTATGCAAGGCAATCATGAGAGGGATAACCATTAAGCAGGCTATGAGCAAAGAACTCTCCAGGTGGTACTCACACTCTTTGACTAACATTGGTTTATACCTGCTACATAAATAGATAGGATACAAAAGTAACCACCTCTTCCCAGTTCCACAAACACAAACATTTACAGTAAGTGTATTCCTGTAAACAGAAGAATTTAGAAACCTTGATGAGACACTAGAATAAAAATCAACCTTTTGTCTGTAAACAGTCCTTTTATTAATGAAACCCCAGTTTCAGTGAAAAGGAAATGTTTCATCACCAGAGGTTTATTTCATTAGGTTCTACTTTCAAAACGTTATTTGTTATAAAAATGAAAAAATGGTAAGGCCAGCAGCAGTGTTGGAATGGGTCTAGCTTTATAAAACATTATAATAGGAGAGGTGTATTATGGAATTACACTAAATATATTTTATAAATTATTTTAATTGAATTTTGCTCTATTAGCACACCTATAATAATTATTTGCAACTGCTGTATAGCCTTTACAGTTTGCCCCCAGGTCTAGTTATTCACAGAAAACAATCAGATGTTTGCTTTCAAATAGGTGAACAGTAAATCTACCTTTCTGATCTGTTGCTATGGGCTGCTATACCTGAATAATTGTACAACTTTATATAATTTAATTATTACTTTATTTCAGGGATGGGTAGGGGGTGCTGAGAAGAAAGAAGTAGGAAGAAGTGTCCTCCAGGCAAGAGTTTATACAGTGTGGCCAGGAACAGTGAGACAAGGTTGTAGAATCGGGGTCAGGAAGAGCAGGACAGGAACAGAACAGAGCGGGCAAAGACCAGGACTAGGCAGAGCAGGACAAGAACAGGACAGAGTGGGCACAGACCATGACAGGACAGGACGGCACGAATGCAGACCAGGACAGAATTAAGTGGCAACAGACCAGGATGGAGTGGGCACAGACCAGGTAAGGAGGGGGCAGGCGCAATCCAGGACAATACAGGTACAGACCAGGACAGGACAGAGAGGACGAATATGAAGACCAGGACTAGGCACAGCAGGACAGACCAAGACTAGGCAGAGCAGGAACAGAAGACAGGAGCTGAACAACGACAAGGCAATGACAGGGAAAGATCAGAATCAGAGGAGGAGGCAAAGCAGGAAGACTGGAGCAGGACAGAAGGGGCAATAACTAGGATCAGGAAACAGGACATGAACTAGATAAGGCAAAGCAAAAGCAGGGAAACCAGAGCAAGGGACAGTGCCTCAGTGCTCACAGCAGGCCAATGCTCAGGCACCGCATGGGAAAAGGGATGGGTTTATACAGGGCAGGATCCCTGATTGGCTCACACCAAACCAACAATAAGAATTCTGGGGTAAGATAGTTAACCCAGAGATCCATGTAAAAAGAACCAAATACCCATCCAATACCTGTAACAAAAACATACAATTTAGCCATACAGAGCCATACAGAGCCATACCTGGGACATCACAGTTTCAGAGTCATAAATTAATACTAGGTTAACACATTTCAATGTGGCAGTTTGGAAAACATAGTTATTTAAATCTACAAAAGGACTTTGTTTTCTTGTCCACAATAGATTTTTCTAACAATGTGCTTATTTATAACCACTGGGCAATTTTGCATTTGGGCAGTTACCCATGGAAACCAATTATATTTTACATTCATTGGCTGACCTGCAGCTGTCTTAAAAAAAAGCTAACCACTTTATGGGTGACTGCCAGGTTCAAATTTGGAAGAGAAACGCGCATCCGAACGCATGATGTAGGAGGGAGAAATAGACCGTTAGTTGCTGTTCTGTGGATCCATTCCACTCTGGTCACGTGGGCAGCCATAAAGTAATGCAACAAGAAGCGCACTTGAAGATCACCAAATCGGTACACAGGGTATGTCTTGTCTCATATCGGATATCTTGGTTAATATATATACTTATATATTTGTCTATATATTCATATACAATGCTCTTATATTTGAATAATTAATTCATGTTTGCGTGATTGTGATTCCTTTAATTAATATCACTTGTTGCTTTTAAAATGTGTTTATATAAGTATTCTGCCAGCAGGGGGCGCGCAGGCTTCTGATGAAGTGACTAGCACAGTCACAAAACGCGTTGAGCTACTCACTCCCCTGCTCTATCTCCAGTTTTTCTATGCCTTGCATTTATGCTTTTAGAAAGATTGAATACATTTGGATTTTTAACCAAGATATCTGATATGAGACATACCCTGTGTACCGATCCGCTGATCTTCAAGTGCGCTTCTTGTTGCATTTCTTTACAGGTTTAAATTTGCCCAGTGTTTATAAATGAGCTCCAGTGTCTACAAAGTATATTACATATTCTTTATTTCTGGTGAACTATTTGAAAACAACTGAACTTAAAAAATTGTTTTTAAATTGAAAAGAATCATTCAAATTTTCCAATCTTTTGTGCAATAGTTCCTCATTTCTGTTGAGTTTTCTTCCTTAGAAAGTCACTGATCTTCCATCATTGATCCTATCATTAATTTTACTTAATTCAGTTTTGTGTTGTCTGGTAATTAGTTTCATCAGCTTTAATGAGCTCTCTTCCAAGATAGAAAACCATCTATCCATGAATTCTTACTTCTCTCAATACAGGGCATTTTACCATCTGTCTTCTTCTCATCATTAAAGTGCTGTAAATGTGCTACAAATAGTAAATGCATTGGCATGTTTAATGAATTGCATAAATGAAAGGTTTTATCATAATTCTGAAGTTTTGCTTTAGGAGCTACTGCAGGCTGCCATTTCATAAAGTGATGATCTGTGTATCTTTCTGTATCTTTAAAAAATAAAATGTTGTACACCTTTGTTGTTTAAAGCTTCTCTTTGTTAAAGCTGAATTATTGCTAGCTTTGGCACTAAACTATTGGCTATTTGGATTTCATTCATTTTTATTATATGGAATGGTATAGGCCAGTGATCCCCAACTAGTGGCTCGTGAGCAGCAGGTTTCTCACAAACCCCTTGCATTTTGCTCTTAGAGGTTTCAAAGCAGGTGCTTATTTTCTAATTACTGACTTAAAGGTAAGTCTTTGTTGCATAAAAACCAGATGTACTGCCAAACAGAGCCTCCTGTAGGTTGCCATTCCACATCGGGTTTACCAAAGAGCAGACCCCAGATCACAGCCCTTATATAGCATTCTCAAGGACTTTTTTCATGCTTGTGCAACTCTTTCTACATTTGAATGTGGTTCACGGTTAAAAAAGGTAAAGGCATTCACACAATTGTAGTATCAGATACAATTTTGCGGGTGCAGGTGCATTATTACACATGCTTTTATATTTTGGTCAGTGGTGTAACTACCAGGGGTGCAAGCAGTGTGATGGCACCTGGGCCCGCACTCTCTTGGGGCCCACCGGAGCCACAATAATGGTTATCATGGGTGGTTGGGCAGGGGGAGATTATACAGTGCACGTGATTCATAGGGGGGAGGGCCCGACAGGGGGGCCCAGGTGAGTAAGTTACACTACTGATTTTGGTAATTTTTTTCTTTACAATCATCCACATTGAAATATCATATCATTAATTTAAACCATATAACATTATTGTTTCATTTTTGTTGTTGAAGGAATGCAAAAATAATAATGGTTTGCTATTGTTAGAACTTGAACTTTCCCTTAGCTTGTTTGACAGATAATAAGCTAATGAATGGAGAAAGATAAAACCATAAAAAGTCTGCAATAAAGGACAGTAATTATGATCGAGATAACACCCTCTGTGTTCAGTTTAACTGCATATGTCCTTTCTGAAGATCAAAAAGAAATGTGCTGGTGTTGTGCAACAACAAGAAAATAATAACAAAAAGTGTGTCTCCTTTCAAACATCTCTCCAAACCATACTACCCCAGAAAAAAAAAAAGTGATTACATTCTTCAGGGTTCTTTGTGGAAAATCATTAAAGAAAATGCTGGCATTAAACAGGCAGATCTAGGGGGTTTGAAGCAATACGCACACATTTGGATAGTTGGATCAGTTAGTAATGGCACATCTTTTAGCAGCTGGTTAAACAAATGGATTACTGGGACATCTTCAAGCCTTGTTGAAAACTTGATGACCACCTCCAAGTGACAATGACTGTTTATGAAAAGGAAAGTTCATATTAATTTCATATTAATGTTTTTGCTACCACTGATTTGTAGTAATGAGTAAAATAACTTTTGTCAATTTCTCATGGACAACTATTCTCATTTTAGGGATGCACCAAATCCACTATTTGGTATTCGGCCGAATCCCCGAATCCTTGGTGAATGATTCGGCAGAATACCGAACCGAATCCGAATCCTAATATGCATATGCAAATGAGGGGCAGAAAATCACATGATTTCGTACCTGCCCTAATTTACATATGCAAATTAAGATTTGGATTTGGTTCAGCCAGGCACAAGGATTCGGCCGAATCCGAATCCTGCTGAAAAAGGACGAATCCTGGCCAAATCCCGATCCGTATCCTGGATTCGGTGCATCCCTAGTTCATTTTAATGCAAAGATAGTTCATGGACCAAAAATGTAAAAATGTGAAAGGGGCAAAATGAGGAACTGACAGTTGCAAGGCAATTCTGTACATAATTCCTACCATAAAGAGGCCGTAAGGGCAATGCTCTGCTATACCTTGCTCTCACAAATGAGTAGGTGGCAAAGAGGATCCCATGCACTCCACCATGAACACAGCAGCAGCTGAGAGTGAAAGTGCAGTTGAGAAGAAATAGGGGGGGACAAATCGAGTCCAGAAACAGGCCATGGTCAGGACAGGTGGCCTGTTATTACTACTACTACTACTTCTAGTACTATTATTACTATATATAATAATAAATGTAATTTTTTTATTACTAGCCATTACATAGAAAGGTATGAATTTGGGTCAGCATTGCATATCACTTCATAACAAACACAACTCTTGAACTCTGTGCTATTTTGGGAAGTTGAATTTAAAAAGAATTTTAAGGTCAGTTACTTTTTATAGTCTTTGAGTTGAGTTAAACTAACACCACAGTCACAATGATTATACAGATGAAATGGCTCTTGAGGGAAAGGGATCCTTAATGTAACTTTATGTTACTGATTTATTCCTTCTACACATATAATTATCAATGTTTCATAAGGGAAAATTCATTTATTGCACAAAATTAATAATGATTTCATTTATGTAATCGTCACTTAACCATGAAATATGTTGCAATCTGATAAGAGGGACTTTTATGCTAGAATGAAAATTATTTATATAGCATCAGGGCAAATACTTGAGTGAATACATTTGTCAGCAGAGCTGTTTAACCTGTTTAACCAATTTACTGCTGACCACAATAACAACACAACTCCAGAAGAATAGCCTATAGCCTGGAAATGTGGAACTGGCTTATTTTAGGGTCCGAGATTCGACTTGGCAGTTAAAGGCTTAGGTGACACTTTAGAATGGAAAATCTCTTATAATGTTACGTTTTTGTGCATGCAGAACAGGTCTAAAGCAGCGATAACAAAATGTTCTATATATATTTGCATGTTCAACTTTTTTTTAATAAATTACAATGGAGTCAATTGGCATTTTTTAATGGTGACTTTTCTAGATAGATAGATAGATAGATAGATAGATAGATAGATAGATAGATAGATAGATAGATAGATAGATAGATAGATGATAGATAGATGATAGATAGATGATAGATAGATAGATAGATAGATAGATAGATAGATAGATAGATAGATAGATAGATAGATAGATAGATGATAGATAGATAGATAGATAGATAGATAGATAGATAGATAGATAGATAGATATAAGATAGTTGATAGATGATAGATAGATGATAGATAGATAGATAGATAGATAGATAGATAGATAGATAGATAGATAGATAAAAACTTTATAAATACCAAAGGAAATTATTATGTCAGAGTTTACTTGTTTAACATAGAATCACACAAAACACACATATGATACATAGTTACATTATGATACATTACACATCATAAATAACTAAAACAATCACAATTACCTGCTTGACAGAGAAGTATTAAAAACAGCAATAGCTGCAGGTAAAAAAGAACAATTATAACGATCAGTAGTACATCTGGGTGAAATCAATTGATTACTAAAGGAGCTACGATATGACTATTAAGTCTATTTACATCAGCTACCTTCAGTCGACACTTGCACTGACAAAAGCACTTGCACCTCCAACAATGTTCTGTGTAAACTGCTCTTGTTTAAACTGTATTTGCAGGAACAAGGCAGCCCTGCACTTAACACCTGTCATAGGAACACACAAAGTATATGTTTCTCCTGCACTTTGTCTGGCAGGCATGCTATGGGTGTTCCGGTGGGCGCCTACGGTATATTCCCTCCACCCACTGTGAATGCAGCACTTCATTCAGAGCAAGATGCACCTTTTGTGCTCCATTTTAGTTGTGCCTCAGGACACAACCTGCAAACCAGTTTGCAAAGTATTAAACACAAGGTGCTTTGCCCCAGTTTTTAGCACTTTTTTTCCAGGCTTGATTATTTCAACCTATGTAATCCATGCCAGAATCTATATCAATTAAAAAAGCTAAGTGCTAATTATAGTCATAACTAGTAAGGGTTTTTTTTAATAAAGTTTTTAATGTGACCATAATATGTTGCTTTTCGACTGTCGAGTATGATTTTGCAGTTGGAAATTACTAAATACCTTCTTTTTTTGGCACAGAGTTGAAATATTTATGCACCAAATTAAAATTTAATAAAAGTTTTACTACATACACTGCACACTATAAACTATAAAATTCACAATTTATATTCTACTGTCACACAAGGGGCAAAGGGTTTGCAAAATGTTCACAATGAGACCATTTATTTGCATTGCGAACACATTGCAAACAATTTTTCCATTAGCAAACTATATTACTTTCCCCCATAGGTGCTTTGCATCAGTTTTTTTTTGTACCTTAAACCTTGCTCCAGGCTTTTTTATATTAGGCCTTTTATCTTTCCATTGCACAGTTAGCATCGTAAACCATGTGAAAATGCTCCCTACAGAATCCTATAAAGCAGATGCCCTTTGATCTAGCCATATTCCACCACAATGTATACTTGATACATATGCCAGAACTTAAAAAAAAGTTAAAGACATGCCTTAATTATAGTCAGAACTTCTTAGGGGTTGTCATTTTTTACAGAGTTTCTAAATATGTCCATAATAAGTTGCATTCCAGCTGTTAAGTATGATGTTTCAGTTGGGAAACACTTTTTTTGAATAAAATTGAAATATTTAGGCACCAAATTAAAATGACAGTGTTGAAAAAAAGTTTTTATACTTACATTTCTGTGGTTTGCATATAAAGGAATTTGTCAGCTGGACTAAAATAATGGTATCTTTTATCAATATAATTTCATGCATGTCCATTTATGTAGTTTGCATTTAGAAGAATGTGTCAGATGAACTAAAATAATGCCACGTTTTATGCATATTTAATGCAACTTGAGAAAGGCATCCCATGATAACTAATTTTGTATCGACAATTATCCTGCACCGTTGCTATGTTGAGATATTTAGAGCTTCAGCCCAAAGCCATAATAATGACCTAGTTGATATTTATAAGGATAATGTTCCATAATGAGCAAAATTCTGAAAATACAATGCATGCATCTTCTGATCATGTATCCATCTGTCTACTATTACCCCCTCTGATTAATATTACAGGAGATTGTTCTCCCTCAGGTACTAGATTTGCATTCTAATAACAGTTCCTGTCTTTCTTGCCTCTCTTAGATTTCAGTCAGACCTTAAAATATTACCTAGGGATTTTGTTTATGGGACAGTCACCCGGTAGACTCATTATAGAATATTTTTGTCAAAGAAAAGCTGAAAGGTTATTGTGCTTTGCTGAAATATTTTCTAGAAACAGTATTTTGAGATTTTAACCTTAAAAATTACAGCATTTCATCTTAGCCTGTATAACTGATAGAACTAGATTCTAGCAAAATGAACACCCTTATAAATCAAATAGTTATTTTCCGTGCTATTTTTGAATATGAAAACTAATTGGTAACTATGATTAGCAAATGAAGAAACGCAGATCTGTGTATGAATTAATAAACATCTACTATAAATAGAAAAAACACTGCAGATATGGAAAACACAACCAAAAAAGTTAATAGAAGGAGGATACATTTTCAATATTTTAGCGGTCATTTAAGAAGTCCCCATGCAAGTTCTAGAGCACTAGAATATGAAATAAATTCAATCCATGAATAACATAACTTTTGGAGCAGTAGGGGGGCACTTATATGCCTCCCTCTGTTCACCACTCAGGAATGCAAGAAATCATACAAAAAAAATAAAAAAGGCATTGGAATCCAAGCATATATAGTTACATAATTACATAGTTAAGTTGGGTTAAAAAAAGACCTAAGTCCCTCAAGTTCAACCCTCCAAATAAAACCCAGAGTCCATACATACACACGCTCACACTGACCCCTCCATACACTCACTTAAACTATATATATATATATATATATATATATATATATATATATATATATATATATATATATACGTATATATATATATATACGTATATATTAATATATTAATTGTAGATTTTAGTATTACAATAGCCTATAATATTATGCTTGTACAAGAAAATATTCAAATCACTCTTAAAAGCATTAACAGAATCAGCCATCACAACATCACCCGGCAGGGTATTCCACAACCTCACTGTCCTGACTGTGAACAACAACCTACACTGCTTCAAAAAAGGTTATTTTCCTCTAGTCTAAAGGAGTGGCCTTTGGTGTGGTGATCCTCTTTAAAGGAAAAAAGATCCCCTGCTATCTGTCTATTATGCTCTCTAATGCAATTGTAATTGAAATGTTGGCAGGATCCATTTGAACTTCATCAGGCTTATGGCATCCATAGCATTTTCTCTGCCAACAAATTATTTTTTGGCAGGATTGGAATCCACCTGTCACCTGTCATATAGAGGATTTCAGCCACAATATCCACAGTACAGCATTTTTATAGTACAAAACCCCCTTGATCCTTAAAACATAAGGCACATCAGAACATTGGAAGTAGTATTTTACCTAGAGCATACATTTTGTTATAGGTATTTTCAGTAGTTGAATTTGTATAAGGAAAAGTGAAGGACAGATATAACAATTTGTACTTAAATAAATGCATATACACTACATATGTAGATTTATTTTCTATATGTGGCTTACACTAACATGTAAATAAAACATCCATTATCATACTAAATCCCAAATACACACTTAGGGGCAAATTTACTTATGGTTGATATTCGACTGCGGAATTGAAATCCTTCAACTTTGAATATCGAAGTCGAAGGATTTAGCGAATTTCCTGCTATCGTATGATCAAAGGAAAAATCGTTCAATCAAACGATTAAATTCTTGGAATCGAACGATTCGAAGGATTTTAATCCATCGAT
The DNA here is from genome assembly GCF_017654675.1 of Xenopus laevis. NCBI lineage: Eukaryota > Metazoa > Chordata > Amphibia > Anura > Pipidae > Xenopus > Xenopus laevis. The sequence continues at coordinate 120,790,649 of NC_054379.1, forward strand.
TGAAAGATTTTCCTTCGATCAGAAAATTGTTAGGAAGCCTATGGGGACCTTCCCCATAGACTAACATTGACTTCGGTAGCTTTTAGGTGGCGAACTAGGGGGTCGAAGTTTTTTTTTAAAGAGACAGTACTTCAACTATCGAATGGTCGAATAGTCGAACAATTTTTACTTCGAATCGTTTGATTCGAAGTCGAAGTCGTAGTCGAAGGTCGAAGTAGCCCATTCGATGGTCAAAGTAGCCAAAAAAAAACATTCAAAATTCGAAGTTTTTTTTTCTTCTATTCCTTCACTCGAACTAAGTAAATTTTTATGACAATGTTAATAATGATAACAAATGGGTTAATTATGATCATGTAAAGTTTCAGAAAATAGTTTTCAGGAAGTCATGAGTTTTTCATGTCATGAGAAAAAAAAATGGATTTTGAAAAGTGAACTTTCTTAAATGATGAAGATTCTCTTCCTATTGACTTCTACTTTAACAACCATAATTTACCATTTTTTAGTTTTTACAATTGTTTCTTGTTAAATCATGGAAAAATTAAGGAAAAGGTAGTAAATCATGCAAATGTGTTGAAAAATAGTAAATCGTGCAAATTTGTTGAATTCTACCTTGATTGTAAATCCCTAGTCCAACAACATTTTCTGGTCAATGGGTCAATAGGTATGGTGTGCAAATCTAGATATTGCTATTTTTTTATTTAAAGGGGATGTAAAGTAATTTTTTAAAAAACATATGTATAGATTTTAAGCACTAAAAAAATAACTTTGTAATTTGTGTCTGATAAAACCTTTGTACCTTCTTTGAGATACAGGTGATTGTTTCTGCAGCTTTCTCTCCTCTCCCTTTATCACGATTCCCCTTAAATTTGAGCTGCGAGTGATTTAATTGAATTTACATACTTGTTGTGGAACTGCTGTACTTAGAGTAACATGAAGTAGGACAGTCAGTGGCCACTGAAATTCAAGAGGGATCTCAACCCCCCTCCCTGAAGGAAGTACTGCTAAAATGAGAGAGCACAAATGCAAATGAAATGCAAATTCTGCTGGCACTAAAACAATTTCCTACTAATTTGTTAAACTTCAAGATTGCAAAAAGCCTTAATCTGAAAATCTGCCATCTCAGACCTGCCGAGGTCCTGTATTAGTCAATAGGAGAGGCACCTATCTCATTTTGAAGATATTGTGGTTTGCACTAGGTTTAGCCAAAAAATCTAAAAAAATTTGGGGTTTTCGAACAAAAACCCGAAAAAAATCAAGCGATTCTGTAAAAAAGTCTGAACAAATCAGATAATTCTTTTTTTCACTCGATTTTATCTGTTTTTTTCTTGATCCAATTAATTCCAGTTTTTAATTAATAAATATGGTCAAATCAGGTATGGGAGTTTGGTCATGGTTTTTTAAATAAAATAATGAGATAAAATCGGAGTTTAGTAAATAACCCCCCAAATGTGTCTTTTGTTGAGTTTATATATATTTGGAAAATCAGTTTCCAAACTGCCAGTTAGGTTTGTTAGTGAGGTACTTAGTGGAACTTAACAAAGAGGTTTTTTTCCAGGGGGAACCCAATACTTGTTTACTAGTGCTTGTAAACACATTAATAGTGTTTACAAGCACTGCACAATATGTTGCTGCTCTATTAATACATGTTAATAATAATAGTGTCTTACATGGTCAATAACACCAAAGGTTTAAACCTTACTCCCTCTAGATTGATCTAACATTAGCATAAAATGCATATTTATGGCAATTCAACTTGGATCTTTTTATTTGACTGCAAATTTAATTATATATATTTTTTTTTTGATTTTATAGCAGAATGCTATTGTTGTTACTTTTTTCAGAGATACATATTGAAACTTACAGATTGTGTGTCTGAACTGTGCCAAATGCATTTGCATCATTTAATGGAACCAGTATTTATCCATAATTATAGGAAGCAAAGTGTTGAAAGTTTTGTTTCCCAGAACCAAATATTTCTCATATGTATTCAGGGGTCAGAGGATACATTAAATGAATCCGTGGGTGAATAGCAAAAAAAAATCAAATGACATTTTGTGTAAAAAGGTTACAACAAACTGAATAAAAATTTGAATGCATTTCTCTTCTCTTGAGTATTATCTCAAAAATGTTCACACATGTATATTCCTGCTACAGTAGTATAATTACCATGTGACCATGCTGAACTTAGTACATTTCTATCCAAACCAAATTAATTAAATTAAATGTTATGCAATCGTTTCCATTGCTGAACATAACATATGTTTTAAATTAAGTTGATGTTACCTTAAGAGGGAAGAATAATTCATAAAACTAAATAAATATGCACAAGATCTATTTGGGGCTTCCTATACACGAAAAGTGTTAGGGGTACTTTGGTAAATCAATTATAAATAGGCTGTAGCTCACCTTTAGTATATGTAGGTGGATTCTCCTGCAAGGTGTCCTGTGTCCACACCCAAATTGATACAGTCAGTATTATAATAGAAAGCAGGACAAATCCAAGGCAGTAGCTATGACTGCAAAGTGCTTTTATTGGGGAAAAATGCTCCACAACATGTTTTGGGAGTTGGTACTTTGGGTGCATGTAATAAGATGAATCGATTGAAGGAATTTGCACAGTTTTACAATATTTCTTTGGAACATATTTAATATATTTTTTAACTATGGAGCACAAAGACTTATTGGCAATAAATGCAGTTTGGAAATAAATATTTATAAAGCCCTCAATAATATAGATGTGTGACTTCTGGACTTCAACACTTATGCAGGTATGGGATCTACAAGGTTATAATGGAATGTTTGAGACCTGGGGCTTTCCAGATTACAGATTTTTCTGTCATTTGAATCATCATTCTTTTACACTCTATGCACCTTAGGTAGGGTTTTTAACAAAAAAATTGTGATGTGAAGTATTTAATGTATTGAATATGAATTATTTGTTTAAAGCGGACCTGTCACCTCGACATAATAAGCGGTATAATAAAAGTCCGTTTCAAATGAAACATGAAATTCACATTCTTTTTTTATTAAAGCATTCATAGCTGTTGTAAATGCATTTAAAAATCTCAGCTGTCAATCAAATATTGCCTGTCCCTCCTCTATGCCTTGGATTAGGAGAAGAAAATCTATTCAGAAAAAACATTACACTGATTGCAAAAAAGGGCAGGGCTGGAAGTAGGGGAAGACAGATGAGGCATGTGCCTATAGCGCAATGGTAGGGGGTGCTAAGTATGTACCAATCTGTTGGCCCAGGAGACCTGCACATACTCACATAGGGGGCAAGGTGGTCAGCTGGGTTGCCTATGGTGCCCAGCCAGCTTGGCACAGCACTGTTTAAATCATATGGTATAGGTTTAAAGGAGAAATAAACTCTAAATATGAAGAGGGCTAAAAATGGCATATTTTATATTCTAAACTTTTTGCACCAGCCTAAAGTTTCAGCTTCTAAAGAGCAGCGATGATCCAGGACTTCAAACTTGACACAGAGGGTCACCATCTTGGAAAGTGTCTGCGACACTCACATGCTCAATGGGCTCTGAGCAGTTGTTGATATGTTAAACTTAGGGATTGTTGCAAATTATCAAAGCAGAAAATGAGGTTGGCCTGTTTTATAAGCTGCTGCTACAGGGCTGATGATTAAATTCTGATGCTCGTTGCACTGGTTTCTGTGCTTCCATGTAGTAATTATCTGTATTAATTACTAATCAACCTTATATTGTGACATTTATATTCTATGTGTACAGTATATTGTGAGGGGTCCCTAAGCTAAGTAACTGACAGCAGCACAGAGCATGTGCAGTGAATCAGCAGAAAAGAAGATGGGAATCTTTGGGATCCTCCCTGCTAAAGGGCTGTGGTTGCCTTGGGTTGGTATATAAGTACAAAACATAATGTACAAAATTTCTAGCTACTTTTTTAGCTTTTGTTCTTATTCAAGCAAATGCTTCTCTCCCTCTCTATAGTAAAACAACTAATTCAGTAGAGCAATGTTTTTTTCTCTGCTTAGTGTTGTTACTGTACCTAAAGTGTATGCTTAGTTTACCTGGGTCTGTTTTTCAGCTAGAAGTCTAATCAGCTGAAGAGTAACTATTTAAAACTAATGGATCATACTAAATTCATTACAACTTCTTGTGGTTGATAGCACTCTACAAAAACAGTAATGATGATTTACTATATTGGCAATTATTCCAATTATAATCTCTCTCTGTAACAGTATGTAATTTGACTTCATTATCCATGTAAGTGGATACACACAGTTACAAAAAGAGTTTTTATTTTAGTAAAGTATAATTAGTAATGTCTCATTTTCTCTCAGTTTTCATCTGATATTGCAGCATTATACACCTACAGGTTTCTATGTGGGAAAAGTCATAAAAGTTGTAAATGGAAAAAGAAATTGAACAAATAAAATATATCTGCATCTCACAATGTATTATTCTTCATTAGACAGTTATTGTATTGTGAATTGTAATTGCATATTATGCACTTTTAGGGCATGCTTGAAGGTAGCCACTTTTTAGTAAGAAATGTTATTACATATTCCATGCACTGATGTAAACTGTAAAATTTACAATCTTTCTTCCACTGTCAATAGTGGTCGTTAAATAGGTTTCAGGTTCATAAAAGCTATATTAAATTTGTGCAAAGAAAAATTTGTTCATGCAAAGCATTCCCTTGTATAAGTTCAGTGACTTTACAGAACAACTGTTTTCCTAAGAAATAAATGGCAGTTCATTTAATCAGATATATTTATATGACACAGAGACCCCGTAGGCCAAAACTGGGCTATTTCCTTAGCTAGATTAGTGATTAGATACAGGTATTTGATCTGTTATTTGGAAACCCGCTGTCCAAAAAGCTCCAAATTACGGGATGGCCATCTGTCATAGACTCATATTTTCATATTTTCATAGACTTTTAAAAAATTATATCCCTTTTCCTCTTTAATAATAAAAAGTGCACTGTTTTTGCTCAAAACTAAAATGTGTTAATCCTTATTGGAGGCTAAACAATGCTATTGGGTTTATTTAATGTTTAAATGTTTTTTTGGTTGACTTAAACTATGCTAATCCAGATCCAGATACCTGGAAAACCTTAGGGATTCTGGATAAAAGGCCATATACCTGTACTACAAACCACATTTTCTTAAACACAGTATCACATTTATTATTGAATACAAATTTTTTAATCAAAAGCTAACCCTTAAAAAAAAGGAGACAGGAAAATGAGGAGGGGTCCACAATGACGCACGACGCACAATGAAGCACAATATATCAGATACTAATCCTAAAGAGATTCTATTACAAGTATGGGACCTGTTATCCAGAACGCTTGGGACCTGGGGCTTTCCGGATAATGGGTTTTTCTGTAATTTGGATCTTCATACCTTAAGTCTACTAGAAAATCATGTAAACATGAAATAAACCCAATAGGCTGGTTTTGCTTCCAATAAGGATTCATTATATCTTAGTTGAGATTAAGTACAAGCTACTATTTTATTATTACAGAGAAAAAGGAAATCGTTTTTAAAAATTTGGATTATTTGATTATAATGGAGTCTATGGGAGACAGCCTTTCCGTAATTTGTAACTTTCTGAATAACGGGTTTCCGGATAACGGATCCCATACCTGTACCATACATAAAATAAGGGCCATACTGAATTAAATTTGGCAAGATGGGAGTAAAGGAACTTTTAAAGGCAGCTGACACCTGACCTCAACACAAATGAACACCCTTGGGATGCATTGGAATGCAGACAATTAGCAGACCTAATTACCCAACATCTGTATCCAACGCTTTACATTAATGGCATCAAATTCCATTTGATGCCATTTTAGTGAATTTTTCGCTGTTACGCGAATTTCGTGAAAAAATCACAAATTTTTCTACGAAGCGTAACGGGAGAAATTCGCCCCGTTACCGTTCTTGGTTTTGGAATGAGATGTTGGACACATGCTTCATATAATATAGCTTTTATAGTGATTTTGTGGTCTCCAGAACTCAAAAGTCAACATTGATGCTCGGTAGGTTTTAGGTGGCGAATTAGGTGGTCGAAGTTTTTTTTTAAGAGACAGTACTTTGACTATCGAATGGTCGAATAGTCGAACGATTTTTAGTTTGAATCGGTCGAAGTAGCCAATTCGATGGTCGAAGTAGCCAAAAAAATACTTCGAAATTCAAAGTATTTTTTATTCTATTCCTTCACTCGAGCTAAGTAACTGATATGTTTCACGAATATCACATTGTTATTTTTATTTGTGTATATTTGTTTGGAATCATTTATTTAAAGTAGTAAGTCGAATTAGTCTGGTTTATGTTGAAATTTAAATATTTTTTCTCTGTCTGTGTCTGTTGGCTTTCCTTTTATTGACATACACTCTGAGATGAGAGATGATTAGTTAATTTCTGCTTGGATGAATTCTTTATTTGCATTGCAAGGGTACCTCATGAAAAAGATACACAAGATTTGGCCTTGCCAACAAGAAACAAGCTGGTATTTTAGAGCATAAAATGCACCAGAAAAGAAGCACTTTGCTAGCCTTCCCAGATAAATAGTGCTCTGTTGTGATACACAATGCTGCCAAATCAATCTTTTAAAATTGTTTGCATAGAAATGGTTGGATTATCCATTTGAACTAATTGTTCTGTAGGCATTTAGCATGTCTCATTTGTAGTTATACAGTTAGATTGTGACAACCACGGGGGTCAATTGCAGAAGTCATGTAAAGATGCCCCAAAATGTGGGGAGTAAAACAGTGGACTGGTAGGTCAGTGTGAATTATTGCAGTGAATGATTGTTTGCTGTCCTAGATGTTCCTGGAAGCCCCATTTGGAAGCCAGTTATTGTAAACAAACTATATTGGATAGTAAACAATATTATGATATATCCATAACCTTATTTTAAGGTACACAGATAAAATAATGGACAAATGGGGGCTTTAACATGAAAAGCATTGAATTAATGTATGAGGCAATTTAATTTCAAGTTACACCAGACATATTTTATCAGATACGGCTGATCATTCTAAGATACAGATAAAAGTAATGTTCACATTATTTTATTTACTACCAGACAAGGAGGCTTCTGTTTCCATAATTAATAATTAACAATGTACATACAATTTATATTACCTCTTACTTTCACTCCCATGCTAACATAAAAGAAGTAATCAGAGCTCTAGAAACAATTTTGGATTTTCATTTCAATACATGGAGTGACGGCTTAGGGTTTAGCTGAAAAACAGAATCTAAAGCACCATATTTTAATGGAATAATGGAATGGGTGAAAGAAAGCATTTATCTTAATTAATGCACATATCTTAGATTCATTTTACACTCACTTTTATTTTCTATAACCAGAGTCTCTGCTATTTTTTTTCCTTTAAATTTTAATTAATTTGTTGTCATATTCTATTTAAAATGTTTTTTTCTTTTCCTTGATATAGAGATAAATTGAGATTATATTTTAAGCTCCAATGATTCATAAAGATATGTAATTCACAAAAACATGTAGGGGCAGATTTATCAAGGGTCAAATTTCGAAGTAGAAAAAACTTCGAAATTCGACCTTCGAATAGAATCCTCCAACATTCGAATTCGAAGTCGCAGGATTTTATACATCGTATGATCGTATTCCGATCATAGTACGATTGTACGTTTTTCCAAAAAAATCCTTCAATTTAAAAAAACTTAGCAAAACACACAAGAGGTCCCCCATAGGCTAATCAGCAATTTGGCAGGTTTAAGTTGGATATGTATTGAAGTTGACGTTTTTTTAAAGAGACAGTATTTCGATTATCGAATGGCATAATAGTCAAGCTATTTTTACTTCAAATCCATGTCGAAGTAAATTCAAAGTCGTAGTATCCTATTCGATTGGCGAGGTATCCAAAAAATTACTTTGAATTTCAAATTTTTTTACTTCGAAAATTCCCTCGAATTCACTTCGACCCTTGATAAATCTGCCCCGTAGAAAGTTGCCTTACTAAAAGTACTATAAATACAATAAAATTATTGTTTCTTATCATTTTGATTTTGCAGAGTTTAACCTTTTTTTGCTATGAGGAAGAAGCAACATTTATTAATCTCAGCAGGTGAGAAGACATTAGACATGAACATTTTGTCACATAAAGTCATTTGAAAAGAAATAGTTCTCACAATAATACTTTCACAGAGGCATGACAAAAATCTGAACTAGATCACATTATCCATTATACCACCCAGGTGGTGAGCAACCACATTGACTAGATGACACTGAAATAGGGTTCTTACATCTTTGCCTCCAATTAAAACCGGGCAAAGGGGGAGGTTTGATGATATCAGGGGCAGCGTGATGATGTCAAGGGTAAAGTTATGATGTTGGTGGTGAAGCTATTGAGTTGCTCAGGGGCGATTTGCCTGTTGTGCAAAATGTTGAAAAATTGGCAGAAAGTTTTGAACTGGATATCCCCTTCAAAACATAATTACATTGTCACAAGAAATAAGGGAAAGCCCACAACTAGTGATGGGCGAATCTGACCCATTTCGCTTTGCGTGAAAATTCGCCTCATTGCATTTAAGTCTATGGTGAAAACATTTTTTTGACAACAAACTGTAATTAGATAGTTTCCAGGTCAAAATCAATTTAGGACCCCAATGCAGCAAGGGAGAAGTGCTAAATAGTGATGGATGAATTTGACCTGCTTTGCAAATTCGCAAAATGGCTACCAACTGAGATATTACCCAATAAAATGCCCAGGTCCATTTGTAATAATACCTCATATGCCCAAAGTCTCATAAGTCAAGCAATGGTATTTCAAATTCAAACATGATTTTTTTATTCAAAGATCAAAATAATTTGTTGCTATTTCAGCCTGGCATACTCATTAATGCTAGCTCTTCTCTTCCTACCTGTCATGCCTACATATGTTTAAAATTATGAACGTTCCTTGCAGAGTATAAAAATAGATGAGTACCATGACAGGTGTTGTCACATTTTCAGGGATACTGTGGCCCAAGCATTGTTGAGGATTACATTGTTTTGAGAGATACACACCCGAATTATGCGACAACTTCACAGTGATTTAACTAATTAGCATGTTTCAGGGAAATATTTTACTATATTTTATTTTCGTTTTTATCATTGAGTGCAACACATTAATGCTGTAAACTGTGAGAAATGCATACTGGATGTAAGATTGGACATGCTGTATACAATTAATCTTCACTTCATTTTCTAAACATTCCATTTCCATTAACAAATGGGTGGGGAAGTGTGTGGAAGAAATTTAATTAAAGATTGCTCTATCAATAAGTCCTGTATATTTGATGAGGCTTTATGCTTAGCATACAATATACCTTTGTTAATCATTTGTTGTCACTTAGCACAACACTAGACTGATTCATTGATGTTAAGGTTTTTCCAGGTAGTGAGTAATCTGACACTTCAGGGCAGATTTTTCAAGGGTCGAATTTGAAGGATTTTAGCGCAAAAGCTTTGATCGAATAAAAATCGTTCGATCGTACGATGAAATCGTTTGAATCGAATGATTTGAACGATTTTAATCGATTGATTGAAGGATTTTTATTCGAATAATCTGAAACTTCGGGGCAGATTTATCAAGGGTCGAATTTTGAGGGTTAAAAACCCTCGAATTCGGCACTCAAAGTAAAATCCTTTGAGTTCGAATGATTTTAGCCTAAAAGCTTCAATCAAACAAAAATCGTTCGATTGTTCCATGAAATCGTTCGAATGGAACGATTCAAACGATTTTAATTGATCGATCGAAGGATTTTTATTTGACCCAAAAAAACTTAGAAAAGTGCTGGGGAAGGTCCCCATAGGCTAACATTGCACTTCGGTAGGTTTAAAGTGGCAAAGTATGAAGTCAAAGTTTTTTTTAAAGACACGGTACTTCGATTATCGAATGGTCGAAAGATTTTTACTTCGAATTGTTCGAATCATTCGATTCGATTGAATTTGACCAATTTGATGGTCGAAGTACCCAAAAAATTACTTCGAAATTTTAAAATCTTTTCATTCTAATTATTCACTCGAGCTTAGTAAATCTGCCCCTTTATATATTTTATATTATCATAACAATTATGTAATAGAACAGTATCTCCTGATCCCTTGAGCAAGCTGGAGGATATAGCAATTCTTTATTGAACTATTTAAAATCAAGTTTTGCATTTAGGTCATTTAAGTGCAACCTCACTTCTAATGTCAAAGGACTAAAATAACAGCTTTTAGGGGATAAATCACTGGCTGCAATATAATAATGGGGATCAATAATGTCAGCCATCAACATACAGTTAACTGTACTGTATTTCAAAATTGCAATCTTCTATTGAATGTTACTTTACAGTACATGCATTTTAGGTTTTTAAAACTGCTATTTGCAGAAATGTTCCAAAGAGCACTTTGAGCGACATAACAACCACAACACAGTGTGAAGATCAATATTTCCCATGCATTTTGCACAGCTGGAATTTTGGGTGAGCAACATAAAGGTACTGTTGTCTTTCTTCTGTACCATATTCATTTTAACTGAACATATAATTCTGCTCAAGATGTTATAAATTACATAGAATTTTCTCTGAAGTACAGTAATATGATATTTTAATTTAGTACTTGAAGTATGATAAGATTTCACACCATTCCAATGAGGGGGAGGATAGACTTTACTGTCTCTGACATGATGTATCCTTCTAAATATCCCACTTATATTTCACAAACTGGGCGGTGGTATATAAGTGTACAGAATGAATCATGCAGCAGCAATTTGTTTTACAATATCAGCCTCATATGCAAAATATCTATCTTTATGGTTAGCTTGTGCTTATAGATATGCATCAGAAATTTACTTTCGACAGAATGAATCAATCTTACAGCTGCACCAAGATGAAGAAATATAAAATGATGTCAATGTGGCCTATCCTAAGGATAAGTCATTTAAAGAAATGTACCTATTGTCTTTGCTGCCTTTCTAAGTAGCGTATACATAATATTGCATTGTTATCAGTCAACAAATTCATACTATGGCACAATGTAACCAAACAGTTTATGGCATATTAATATTTATTTGGAAGTTGTCTTTAAAAAGACACAGTCTGACAAGTACAGCCCTAACAAACACTACAAGAAGCGGAAGCAAATAAAACCCCACAGCTGCTCAGTTGGTGTATTAGCACACATGCTATTAATATATTTGTATTCCTTCTCAAATGCCTGCACTTGTTTTCTGAAAATAAAGGATTGACGCTTACTACCACCATCAAGATACATTTTTGACAAGCCTAAGCACAGTGGTGTAACTAAACAGAGCTGGCCCACTGCAAAAATACCTTTGGGTGGCCCAGGGTGCAACCTGCGCCATTCTCTCCTTCCCCTTCCACACAGCACTTGCTTATATAGCAAGCTAGGTTGAAAAAGGCACACATTCATCAAGTACAACCTTTTTGGTCTATATAAAACTATAAAACCTGCTTAACTTCTAGTTGATACAGAGGAAGGCACAACCTCTTCAATTTGCCTCAGAGGGGAAAAAATTCCTTCCTGACTCGAAGATGGCAATAGAACCAGTCTCTGGATCAACTTTGCACTAAGAGCTATTTTCAGTAACTCTATATTTTCTTATTTGATAAAAAGCCACCCAACCCCTTCATGAAGCTATCTAAAATATTAGCTAGTACAACTGTTTTAGTTAGAGAATCTCACAAACGTCATAGCTCTAACTGTAAAAAAAGCCCTTTGTGAATCTTTAGATGGACTTTCTTTTAATTAGAATGGATGCCCTCATGTCATCTGGAAGGACTTACTGGTAAATAAAGCATTTGAGAAATTATAATATGATCCCCCTTATATTGATACAAAGTTATCCTATGTTCCCTTAAGTGCTTCTTCTCCAGCATAGACAACCCCAAATTGATCAGTCTTTCTTCATAGCTGAGATTTTCCATACTGTACCTTTTACCAGCTTAGTTGCCCTTCTCTGGACCTTCTCCAATTCTCCCATTTGAACACCAAACTGCATGGCATATTCTAGATGAGGCCTTACCAGTGCTCTGTAAAGCCCCTCCTCCTTCAAATCTATTCCCCTTTTAATACAACTTAAAACCATGTTCCATGTAAAAAAAGTGGAAGGAGCTGGTGATAGGAACCATACAGCAGACCTCGTGATGGCCTAGCCCCTCCCCCCATGGTTGTGGGGTCTGCAGTATGGTAGCTACGCCACTTGTCCTAACGATTTACTATTGCAACCAGAGTTTTGCAGCTCTGCCCATGTGCTAGAAGCCAATAGTTTGGTCAGACTTCCAGTGATGAAACTACCATAAAGCAGGTCCTTTGAACATGAGGGGGCACAGGCACAGCACAGGGTCTGCTGCATGGGAGTTCTTCTTCCCAGCCACTTTTGACCCTTTTATTTTCCACTCCTCTGCAAATGTGTGGTGGGCAGCAGTGAGCAAGATGGCAGCCAGGAGAAGAAGCGGGCGGTGGGGGAAATAATTTGCACTGAGACAGTGTTGGACTGGGGGCCATCCCAGTTGCAAAAGCCGCCACCAGCCTACACTTAACCCCCCAATGTGTTCTTTTTACTTGAGGCCATGATCAGAGGTGGGGGAGGAGTGTCTGGCTGCACTCGGCACTTGATAAAGTAAAACTGGTTAAATGTGCAGAGTGTCTGAATGATGCACAAGTTAGAAGACAGATAAAGGGTAGAAGAGGGGAAGCCTATGTGCCTCCCCTACCTGCCCCTCATCAATACAGCTCTGTATTCAACGGAGGAATGCAGGTGTCTGTGTGTATGTTTTGGAGAGCAGAGACATGCAGCAATTCTTCTGTGTGTGCAAAGCAGAGTGCAGACAGAAAAAACCATGACAAATTGCACACTTTTGTTTTGCACTTTTCACCTTGTACCCAGTAATACATTAGTTTAGGGCTATACGTGTATATATATATATATGTATACAAATAATTTATGTTTGAGACAAAAATCAGTAGGAAGCCTGACAACCAATGAAGGAAATCTGACCTCAAGATAGGAGATCCAAGTGATTAAAACTGACTGAGGAGTAAGACAGGTGGAAGAGTTGTGGGAATAGATAATGTAAAAGTGTATTCCTAAGACAAAACACTGTAAATTGTTTGGGGCAACAATTTGACTGGACAGTGTCATAAAGTGTATACTGTCTATTCTACAAATGTATATTGTTACAATATCCTGGGCCTACTAATATATTGCCAAAACAGTTTAGCAGCTAAGCTCTGTGTTGTAACTGGTAAACACTCATGTCACCAAATTGCTGCAAACGCAATAATGTACCTAGGCAACACCACACACACACAAACTAGGTAATAGAACTCACACAAACCATAACAGCATACATTGTGGCAGCATCGTGGCACAGAAACCATTTAAAAAAAAATTAATATATACATTATAAATAACATAGGCCTAATACCAACTCTAGGGCATCATAGAAGAAAACGCTGCTTACTACCTATGAAGAAACTTCCATTACAGCACATTTATTTGAAGGATTATGTTGCATTAAATGTCATGTACATATTAAAATTCACTACATCACCAAGATCTAAGTTACAAATGAGTTAGTCTCTTCCCTAACCTCAAACAGCCTTCAGATCTACTCCAAGCTCCATCCCAGTGTGATTTGTCACAGTTCATGGGTGTTCTGCAATGTGAGGTCAAATATGCTAAAGAATGCATATAACCTGGCGCCATGCATGATTGTTAGGTACATTGACTTTCTTTTCTAAATAGTATTGGGCACACATGCTAACAATGGTAAGTCACCATGCCTACATCAAGTGGGATTCACCTGAGGTTTGTCCCCAACAGCTTGTGCCACAATGTCTGCAATAAACAAGATGAAGGCTTAAGTCCGTGTGAATTTGTGTGCTTCTTCCCCTTACATAGCTTGGATACTATTGGACTTGGAGGCAGTCTGGGAATTGAATGCACCCTCCATGCAAGTAAGTAGTGTGCAGCAGTGAATTTTCATTTCTTAAATCCTTTGGGAGACATTTTTGTCAAAAAATACAACTAAGCAAAGCACAGTAAGTCTATGGAATGCTACATGACCAGAGAGGTATATCGCTTAGTATTTCATGCACAGGGACTAGGAAGGGAAAAGTTGATGTCGGCATAATGGCTTGTATATATGTGCATGTATATGTGTATATGTGTATATATATATATATATACAGTATATATATATATATATACAGTATATATACGCACATGTATATATATATATATATATATATATATATATATATATATATATATATATATATATATACAGTATATATACGCACAAATGCTGTATATACATATAGGAAATATTCTCCCTTTCTCTAATCCTGCTAATTCATCTCTGTTGAGGCTGGACTTTTCCTCTGACCAGCCTGGAATTATTTCCGCTTGCCGGTCACTTTCTGTGCTACATGTGGGTAATGTTGCTCCATATCATGCAGAAATGTGTGGGAGATCAATGAGAAGAGACAGAGTGGAGAAAGCTGAGAGGAGTCGTCTACACCAAACAGGTCACAAGTCTTGACCTTGGCAACAATATATCCAAATTCTCTTTTACATTTATAGCTGTCCGTCCTCCGTAAGAAGCATTCTGCCAGCAACTGGAAAATCTTCATCTAAATAGCACTCCAGGAAGTTATTTTATTACCTCATAAATATATAAATTTAGGATAATTGACAAAATCTATTATCATGGTTCTTTATGTCCTTCTGTTAGAGTGGAATGGAAAATATAGAATGAAATTAAGTCAGAGAGACATACTTTTTTATTATTATTACTCTTACTACTACTTATTCTGGTAGGACTATTTTCCACTGTATGGCATACATATACTAAATGATAATAGCAAAAGACAAGGACGGCATATAGTAATTACGACCTGCTATTCTTTGTGCATGTTCTCCAGATAAAGGTCCCTATATCCAAGGGGTCAAATAGCATTGCCCTGTAAATGATGTAATAAGTAAACATTTGCATTATTTAAAAGGAGTGCTATGTTCTGATAATGATATCTACTTAGTATTTGGGGCTTTCTGTTGATTGTCCTTATTAATATTAAATAATACTATATGAGATTTGGCATGCTATATATATATATAGACATGTTGTGCTAATTTCTTATTCCTGAGAAGCCATGTGACTGTGTACCTCATATTTCTTTTTAAAACCAGTAGTCTGTATATCTCAGAGAATTAGCTTCAATGTTTATGAGAATACAGTACAGGAAGAAACATTGAAAACTGACTGTAACGAATGGTAAAACAGTTGCCTTATAGGCATTTTTGTGAACTACAACTTTTAAAACAGCTAAAGGGCTGCTGTGAGTTTTAGTTCAAGAACATCAGCAGAATTATTGCTTTGAACTATCAATGCAAGAGGACACTACTTTTCATCATATTTTTTCAGCATTATCAGAACTATGTTGACATAATAATATAATTATAATATAAATGTAACTTAATATACAGTATGCTTTACTAAATTGAAAGGTATTTATACAGGTACGGGATTGATTATCTGGAAACCCATTATCCAGCAAACAGGCTGGCAATATCCCATAGACTTCATTTTGATTTTTATAAATGATTTTCTTTTTCTCTGTAATCATTAAACAGTATATTACACTTGATCCCAACTAAGATTTAATTAAATATAAAATTCCATCTTGTCAAGTTGTTGAATTATTTAGTTCTCGAGTTTGGAATTTCAGCAGCTGATTGCTAGGGTACAATTTATCTTAGCAACCAGGCAGTGGTACCAATGGGAGAATGGAAGATGAGTAGAAGAGGCCTAAATAGAAAGATTATTAATAGAAAAGTAACAATGACCATAACATTGAAGCCTTAAATAGTAATTGTTTTTGGCTGTCAGGACATTGGCCACATTTAAAAGCTGTCAACAGACAGAAGAGAAGATAGGGTTATAAAAAAAAACAACCAATTGAAATGTTGTTAACAATATATTGTATATGACTTTCTTTAACACACTAAACATTACTTAAACAAACTTTAATACATAGCCATACATTTAAGGGTCTATTTATTAAAACGTAATTTTTTCTGGTCAAGTTTTTAAAAGGGAAAACCCTTAAAAAAACATACATTTTCCCAGATTTATTATACTCCAAAGCTGCTAAAAATCAGAAAATTCTCCAGCTAAAACCTTTTGAGGTCATGTAGAAGCCAATGGCAAATATCCCTTGTACAATTTGAAGAAATGCGCTAGTATTCGTTCAATAATCTGAAAAAGTCAGGGTTTTCGGGCAACCACTCGAAAAAAATCATGCGATCAAGCGTCAAACTCTAAAAAATCGTAATATACAAATTGTCGCTGGATCTTGTCAATACTTTTCCTGCACTGACTTTTTCAAGCATTTTTTTGATATATGAGTTAAATTCGTGGATGGGAGTTAGGTCGAATATGTTTTAATAAAAAAAAAAAAAAGAGATAAATTTGAGTTTTAGTAAATACCTCCCTAGGATGTAAGTTTCTCTGCTGGTAATTGTAAAAAGACATTTGACAATCTTCATTAAAAAATGTCTTTGGTAATTTAATAGTGTATTAAGTTAGCAAAGCAAGTCAAATAATTGATGAATATACACTTTGTACTTTGGTAAATACATCCCATTATAGTCATTCTAACAGAGCCCCTTGTGTATTGTGCAGCAGTGTTTTCTTTTCCTTCAGTGACAAGATTGTATTAGCATAAAAAAGGGTTACATTAAAGTATATTTAATGTTCCCTTCGGTAACCTAAAACAATTTGTAACTTCCCAAACCAGCAAAATACATTAAAAAAAACAACCTTTGGAAAGTTTGAAGAAACTCTGACAAGTTCAAAATGAAGTTTTATGCCCAGAGCAGATGTCAGATGCTAAAGATCGCCTGCTTTCAGATCAAGTTGCTGCTGCCAAGTCTCGCGAGCTTTAATTCAGAGGCAGTTTCTATTAATGTCAGTACTATCCAATTTACTGAACTAAAACAGCAGATGTGCAGCAGTCACTGAACTACTTAAGATCCTTGCTGTTTAAAACTTTTTAACATTGACACGGGTAAGTGTTCATCTTGTTCAGCTTTTCTTCTCTGCTAATTTGGGCTTTTTGCTGAAAGACATGGGGCAAGAACTAAATCCAAACGACTTGCTTTATTGTACTGCTTTTAACTGAAAGTCAGCTTCTTGCTACAAGTCACTAACTTGCACATGGTAACATGCTATTTTGGGTTTGCAACTGCATATATTTGTATGTGTACTTTTTAACACAAAACACGTTTTTAAAGTACAGTGTAGTAAGTCTAGTTTATTTTCTAGGGCAATCTACATTATTTGCTAATAAACTATTTATTTATGATATACAATTTAAAAAATATTATTATTGCTAATAAACTATGTATTTATGATATATATATATATATATATATATATATATATATATATATATATATATATATATATATATATATATATATATATATATATATATATATATATTCAGAATAATTGTGAAATTCATACAAAAGTCACACAGACATCAATGCAGGAATAACTTTAATATGCCATCACATTTAATAAACCCCAGTGCAACTGAAACAGTACTGCACTCTTTTTCAATACAAAATTACCTCTTATTTCTTTTTTTAATTGGCATTTTCAAAACAAATCATTATTTTCTAAAGTGCAAGGTCCCACTATTCATTTTAGTGCTCAATAATGTTGATTTTTTTCTATGTTTAATAGCATAATAATTGTGCTTTAGTTATTCATCTTGCATTTATATACAGAACATATCTGCTTTAGCTATTACAAACAGAAGATAATTGATATAGCCGCATTACAGCCATAAAACTATATACATTGTATTATACATATTACTGCCTCATTATAACTTGTACACAAACGTTAGCCAGCAAACTGTAATGGAACTTTATTCAAATAAGGGTAATTTGTTTACATTTTTGTCAAAATCTTTTGGGGGATCTGTTTAAATTTAGTTTAAATTTACATTTGGAAAATGTTTAAATTGTGTTCAAATTTATATGTAAAATGTTGCCAATATAAATAGAAAAATCTGATAACTTTCGTTATCGAGAGAATCGAATATGTAATTCAAACAAACATGGAACAAACAACACTGTGGAGTAACAAGCACCCGCATGCTAACAAAAGATCACTTGTTATGACGATACACTGCATGATCAGAAGAACAGTTATCTTATTTTTTATTTAACAGAAGTAAAAATATATAATTATATAAGATGCAATATGAAGAAAAAAATATTGGAATAAATGCATCAGTAATCAAATGTCGTATTAGGACAAGTGGTAGACATCAAGGCATATCATTTTTACAATTTGCTTATCTACGATAGATATTTTTCTGTCTGTGAAAAAGGAAAGTATCGACTCCAAGTGAAAGATAGCTAATTAACAAGATAATGTTTGTGTGCAGCAGTGAGGGGGAATTCCTTGGAGCTAGAAAGATTTCACTGGGGATTTTAACCCACAAGTATCCCAAGTTAGCTGGGATCTGTCTAGTGATACTAGAATAATGAAAACAAATGCTGATTGCCCGCTGTATACGACTATGATTGGACACACTCCTACATGGTTCCCATCTTCACCCCAGAAATCATACTGCATTCCAAAAAAACTCCACCTTTATCTGCTTTCTTCTCCTCTCAAACTTTTGTCTATGCCACATAAAGGGAAACTAAACAAGCTAAAATAAATTAATGTAAGCCATGCTCAGAGGGCAGTCCTGAACACTTTTGCAGTTAGCAAAATGCAGACATTAGCAGTTTTCACAGTTAATATCATGCTTTTAAAAAGTTACACTCCTGTGGTTCAGGCTGATTAGCTACGAGAGAGTCAACAGACTGTTGCAATTGCTGATGCTTCGCTTCCCAGCTCCTTTTTAGGTCATTAGATGAAGCGGGATTACAGGGTGACAAAAAACAGAGTAGTCAGAAGAATCTAAAGGCAATAAGAAGTCATGTAAATTATATGTGTTCAGAGGAGCGATCTATGCAATTTCAAATAATTTGTATGGATTTGTATAGTTGAATAAATTGACATTGGATATCTCACCATTGATTGTCGATGTTCTAACTACTTAATAAAAATAATAGCACCAATGTAATTGCTTTAGAAAATGTGTAATAAGACTGATAGCAATACTTTTCTTGAATTGTATGAGACAAAAGATTTAGTACAGATATATAAAATATTGAGATTATCAATATGTGAAGTCATTGAAATAGACTTTATTCACTATATTCTACAGCAACTGCAACAAATATCCATAAAAATCTATAAATACTCTATAAATACTCTATGGCTAGTGATGGGCGAATTCGCGAAACGGCGCCGGCAACTCATTTTTGATGCTGACAGCCGTTTTTGACGCCGGCATCCGTTTTTTGACGCCGCCGGGCATTTTTTGACACCGGCGTCCATTTTTTTTGTCGAGAATGCGCCGGCATAAAAAAAACGGACGTCCATTTTTTTTACACCGGCAGCCGTTTTGCGAATTTATTCGCCGGTAGTGAATTGCACAAATTTGCCACGAATTTGCGCCTGGCGAATAAATTCGCTCATCACTATCTATGGCATATCAATAACATGTTAAAGACATGCCTTGAGACAATGCATTAGGCTCTTGCTTAAAAAGTAATCTAAATGTATGTTTATTACACTGTAGCCTACTGCCTAATGCTAAAATATTGCTTCCTTTGGAAGGAACTGATACAGAAATGTCTAGCTCACACACTACATTGCACAGTTCATGAGTATTAAAGGAAGACTGAAGGCAAATTATTTGTATTCTTATTCTTATTAATAACAGGTGTTTGTAAAATGCCAACATATTCTGTAGTATTCTACAATATAAAACATAAAAATAAACAACAAATACAACAGGCAAAGAGGACAAGAGATGAAGAGCTTACAATATAAGTACGATCTAATAATAATCATACTTTACATATAGATATTTAATATTAATTGTATATAAACTGGCAGCAGCCTACAGCAGAAAAATTAAAGATGGCTATACACCTTACAATTTTTATATTTTATGACACCTACGTGCTGGGCCAAATTAGGCTACAGTCATGATTAAAACCTGACTAACAGACATGAGCCAGATATTACTTTTGCAGGATTTTGGCAGAAGCCTTATACTAAGGCTAATAAGCTGCCGACTTGGTCTTGAGGGGTTGATTCGGCAACATACATGTATAATGGCCCATATATAGTCACCTTAAGACATTGCATTATCTTACAAGTAGCCAAGTGCATTAATGAGCATTAATTCTTCCTTAAACAGAGAATCAATTGCCTAAGGAATCATATTATAATAAACTGACATATTATACTTTTGACAATATTGTTACAGTTGTGACATCATCAACCCCTCCTGCATATAACAGAAAAGTTATAGACTATCAGCATACTAGGGTCCAATATTGCTAAGTTTTCCTAACTATAAATTGTATAATTGAGTTATGATAATACTAATTAAACTCTATATTCCACTGTTACAGTCCTAATAAGTGCAATATATTAAATGTTCTTCCTAGCCATATTATTTTATGTGTTGTTTTGTAAAAATTAAATATTATTTGCTGAACACTTACTTGATCATCTTTAAATATTATACTGCTGTAAAACTAATCTGTGCTTTTCAGTTGACAGGGATGTTGTACAAACTGACCTCTCTAAAGACAATTTTTACAATTTGCTTCACAGTAGTTTGTGTATTTTGCATGAACTGCAATGGTGATACGGATATTGTCAATACCACACATGGAAAAGTAAAAGGGGTGCAGGTTTCAGTGTTCTCTGGAATAATAACAGCTTACCTTGGAATACCATATGCAGAGCCACCAACTGGTGATTTAAGATTTAAGAAGCCTGAGCCACGCAAACCATGGTTAGAGATATGGAATGCCTCACAATATGGAAACTCATGCTATCAAACAGTTGATGACATATTTCCTGGTTTTTCTGGAGCTGAAATGTGGAATCCAAACACTCAACTCAGTGAAGATTGCCTGTACCTTAATATATGGATCCCAACTCCAAAGCCAAGAAATGCAAGTGTTATGGTTTGGATTTATGGTGGTGGATTTGAAACAGGGACATCATCTCTTGATTTGTATGATGGGAAGTTTCTGGCCAGGACGGAACGTGTTATTGTAGTGTCCATGAACTACAGATTAGGTGCACTGGGTTTTTTAGCTTTTCCAGGAAATAGTGAATCTCCAGGAAATGTTGGTCTCTTTGATCAGAGATTAGCTCTTCAGTGGGTTTATGAGAATATTGCAGCATTTGGTGGAAATCCCAAGAGCATAACCATTTTTGGAGAAAGTGCTGGGGGAGCCTCTGTTAGTTATCATATGCTTTCCCCAAAAAGTCATGGGTTTTTCACAAGAGCTATTATGCAAAGTGCAACAGCTAATGCTCCTTGGGCTGTTACAACTAAAACTGAAGCCCACAGTAGAGCTTTGACATTAGCCAATCTTCTGAATTGTTTTTATAGGAATGAAACAGAAATCATTGTTTGCCTTCGAAGTAAGAGTCCAGAAGAAATATGTGAAAAAGCTGCTTCAGTTCTTCCACACAGATCAGTGATAGAAGTTTATTTTCCTCCTACTGTCGATGGAGATTTTCTTATAGAAATGCCAGAAGTATTAATGCAACTTGGTCAATTAAAAAAGAAAACACAAATATTAACTGGGGTTAACAAAGATGAGGGCTCATATTTCTTAGTATATGGACTACCCGGATTTAGTAAAGATCACGAGAGTTTTATAAACAGGACACAATTTCAAGAAAGTGTCAAACTAGCATTTCCAAAAGCAACCGAACTCGCTCTAGATTCTGTCCTTTTTCATTATACTAACTGGGAAGATGAACAGAATCCATCTCATAATCGGGATGCCATGGATGATATTGTCGGAGATTACAATTTCATATGCCCATTGTTGGAATTCACCAAATGGAATTCTGAACTTGGTAACAAGGCTTATTTATACTACTTCCATCACAGATCTTCAAAACTAACCTGGCCTGGATGGATGGGTGTTATGCATGGCTATGAAATCGAATTTGTATTTGGAATACCAATGTACAGAAGACTTAATTATACCAAGGCAGAAGAAACTCTGAGCCGCACTTTAATGAGATACTGGGCAAATTTCGCAAAAACAGGGTAGGTAGTTATGTTTTTATCTATCTGGCTACTAAAACCATTAATTAGGGATTTATATTAAAATGTCTATTGGTATGGTTGTACCCATTTTTTTTAACTGGCATTCATTAAAAAGTTTTGTCAGTAAGCTTGTTGACCATATGCATTTTTCAGCATCGCATTTCAACAAACTTAAGTGAATGTTAGGCAGCAGAAAATCATTTTAAACCTTGTCTTTCCATCTTCTCAACAAATAATGTCAAAAGCAGCAGCTGTTCTAAATTAAACAAAGCTAACAATCCGCCAATGTGGATCTTGAATATAATTCCACAATTGCACATTTTTTTCTAGGCAGCCGATATACGTTTATTGTACATCTTACATACTGTATAGTATTTCATGCTTGCATATTTTGATTTCTCATATTATTGCTGATTTTTGTCTTTTTTTAAAAACATTTATATATATATATATATATATATATATATATATATATATATATATATATATATTATATATTATATATATATATATATATATATATATATATATATATATATATATATATATATATATATATATATATACAACTTAACAAACAAAATACAGTACAGAGGATTTTTTTTACTAAGTAAGTGCATACTATACAATTATATGTGAATTTTTAATGGATCACCAGTCTGACAAAACGATTTACTGTTTGTTTTTAAATGCAGAAGTTTTATAATTTATTTATTTTTTAACAGATGTATACACAATTGCCTTGACCCATAACCCCTTGTTTTACTGTAAATCTAAAAATAACAGTAGGTAAGGTGCATGTTTATTAAAGTTGAAAAGAAAATGCTCTATAAAAGCTCCAAAATCAAACAAATTGATTTTATTGTTGAGATGTTCTTTTTTGTGAACTGAGCATTTTATCTTATTTGGACCAAAGCATACATATACACAACAAACATTAATACTGGTTTGTCAAGACTCAGGAAGTGGTTGTTTAGGTTTATAGAATTTTCAAAGGCAATAAAGGTTTACAAGCCAATGTACTTGTTAACTTTTCATTGGCAATAACCCTTTCAAAATGAAAAGGAAACATTAAAATCATCATCAATCATTTTAAAAGAATCTACATTTTAAAAACTAGTGAAAGTAAATGTATACAATGATGATGAAGATGATTATTAATTTTAATACTGAGAAAATAAATGAAAAGGAAACATTAAAATCATCATCAATCATTTTAAAAGAATCTACATTTTAAAAACTAGTGAAAGTAAATGTATACAATGATGATGAAGATGATTATTAATTTTAATACTGAGAAAATAAATGACTGCTGTATGACGTTAAGAATAAAGCAAGAGTTTGTTACTACGTGCCCTCGGTTTTAAGACATGAGCAATGTGCATGATTGCAGATGATGTCATATGTGACATTCAGACAGGGCCACCAATCCTTTCTCCATAAGAGTCATATAAACAATTCTTAGTCAGAGTGACTCCTGTTTCTTGGTCATCTATGAAAAAAACGATTTATAATACTGAGGCATTGGAAACACTGGGCAAACTTGCACACGACCAGTATCCCATAGCAACCATTCAGGGATTGGCTTTTTTCAACTAGCTACAAGTTGAGCTTTCATGTATATATTTAAGTATATTTATGTAAAATTTAAAAAGAAAAAAGCCACACATTTTAGTATCGCTCATGTTACAGCTTTTTCTTTTAAAGATTGGATATATTATACAATTTACTCTGAAATTTTATAAAAACATAAAGTTATTGTTAATAAGACTTGCTGGGCTTTCAAATAAATATAATAACATTTGCAGTTGTATAAGCATTTCATTACATAGAACTGGTACATTTAGGAACACTTTACAGAAATTATTCATCATTTACATCAGGCCCTGCCCTAGTGGAGCTTACAATCTATGGTCCCTATCTAATTTAGAAAGCACCCTAAAGTCAGTTTTATAAGGAGTCAGTAAACCTTCCTGTATGTTTGGGATGGTGGCTTATAGGTTAGCACTGCAGCCTTGTAGTGCTGGGGTCCTGAATTTAATTAAAAACTGGACAAGATCTTAACAGTTTAGGGTAATTAACAAATTCACTCACAATTAATGGTAAATATTTAACAGGTTGCTAAAAGTCAGTAGTGATGTTTGCCATAATGGTTGTGAATTATTTAGTTAATAATGTACGTTCAGCCAATCATTGTCTTACAGGAATTGCAAATGCTACATTCTTAACATTGAGATTTGTCGGAATTTTGACTCATATCGACTGATTTACTCATCTTTACTAGTGTGTAAAATAAAGAATTTCCTCATTATTCACTTTTATAGTACAGACCAAACAAGGTTTTACTGTGCAATTATTGATAATGAACACAGTATTGCAAGCTTTATGTGGCAGAGAGTATAAATGACGCGATTAACTTGCTGGAAGATAACATTCCTGTAAAGAGTATCTGGGCTCTATGTATAATTTGAAATAAAATATTGCAGCTGACTATATAATGTGCCAAAATGTCAGTTATGTGTAATATGATAAAGCACATCCAGGGATAATTCGAAATGCAAGGGACATTTTTGGAATCTGGGTATTCCAGGCTAAAGTACCTCTGTTGGGTTTTAAAGATTTAAGCTGATAACACAAGGGGCATTTTGTGCATAGCTGCTATTCAGCAGTAAGTGGCTGTTGCTTATATTATTATTAAATTGAAAGAACACTGGTTAATGCACATGGATCAGTGACTGAAGAATGTGTGCACAAAATGGTCAAGTTTTTGCACAGATAGCAACTGTCACTAACATATGCCAGTGCATTATATTGGGCCTGTGTGGGGTTGTTTTGGCCTTGTGTACTTGAAATGCTAGGGTCTAATATCTCAGTTAAGTCATGTGTCTTTAGGCACTACTGTAACTAATTTGGGTTTTTCTAATAAAGGGACAAAGCTTTCTACAGGTCTAGTCACATAAAGCAACCAATGATTAGGTACTGCACCTGGGGAACCTTTTCGTCCTTTATTTCAAGATTTATTATGCCCCAAAGCTGCAAAAATCTGAAAATACTCCATCTAAAACCTGTCAAGGTCATGCAGAAGTCAATGGCAGAGGTCCCTTGAAACATCTTAAGATATTCATAGCCTTCATGATTTTCATTCTTTTTGGTAATTTGTGCTCGATAATTTGATTAAATGAAGCTATTCAAGTTTTTTTTTGGGGGGGGGGGGTTTTGTCGATAACTCAATCAATTTGAGTATTCGAGTTTTTCGCCTCAACTGCATTGATTCAAGTTTTTACATTCTGATTTTTTCATAAATAAGCAAAAAATCAAGTTGTGAGTTTATTCGAGGTAGAAAAACTTCACAAACCTAACAAACTTGACCTTTGATAAATAACCCCCTTAATGTTAGGAACAATGAGAACTCAGTGTAGGGAAATCAGTAAGTTGTGGGTATAATTGGCAGAGTTAAGCAAAAGGAGTCATCTAAATGAGGTCTATGCTTCTTTTTCTGCTGACATTTTTTACTGTAGATTTTTTAATGAATACTTTCACATTTCATTACTAAAATAATGAGTTATGATTTACATATCAATGTAAGTACAGATGGAAAGCATTAATTATTTTTAAGTTTATAATTAGCAATTACCACCCACCAATGATAAAAATAAATGAAAATTCCAAGAAGGTTAGAATTAGTAAGAGGAGCCTATGAACGTTACATAACAACAGAAAATATTGTGTTCAATGTATCTATAATTAACCGTGCATGGGCTTTTCCCATAATAATCATACCTGTAGGAAAAATTACTTCTTTGTTCATTTAAGAACATTATGCTATAATTCCAGAATTATAATATGCCTTTGAGACCCTTTGAAATGCAGTTAATTTACTGTCAGTGCTTTCTAGTGATAAAAATTATAATAGATAAAACTTTTATACGTTTTTAAAAATTTCAGCAGGCTATGAAAAGAAAGTTTCTATGTTTTATAATTTACAGTATGTCATCTGCATATCTATTTGTACATTATTTATCCATAGATTTTAATACACTGCTCAATGTCCCAAGTATTATCGGGACTTTTTCTGAATGATGTCATGAGGTGGGGCAGGTGATTTTGGGGGCAGGGTGATGATGTAGAGTGGGCATGCCAATGACAGCAGGGGGCAAGGCTATGATATCACAATAAGCAATTGGCTAATCTCTGTGACATTCATTAAGAGTCCTGTTGAGATTTCCAAATTGGGCAGTTTTTACTTTGACAGATCTTACAAAAACCAGGCTACCAGGTAAAATCCAGAGATGCACATCTTGATCTATGTCCGAAAAAAAACCCCATAACATTACTTGTCTCAAATAATTTCTTGAGTAGCCATACAAATATTATAAATTAGACCAATCACAAAAACTTTTTTCTGATTATGAAATTGTCTGGTTAATTTCAAATCAAAGAATGCTCCATGAATCGTTTGAAGTCAAGTGTTTTAAGTATGGAGATCAAGCATAACACAATCATGTGAGAAACATTGTTTTGAAAGAGAATGTACATTGAAATGTATTGCAAAATACATTGTGTGAATTTCATATACTGCATATGTAAAAAGTAAAAAGTTTACACATGTATAACACAGTGCCTAAAAGGTATGTTTAAAATGTATTAAAAGTTCACCATGCAGAGCTTGAATAAAAACAACACAATGACAGGGTAGCAACTAGTGATGGGTGAATTAATTCGACAGGTACGAATTTGCGGCAAACTTCGGCATTTTGACGACAGCAAATAAATTTGCGAAACTACGATAAAAATTAGCCAGCTAAATATCTGCAGCGACAAAAAAAAAAAAAAAAAAATTGCATGCCAGAATAGTTTCACACATAAAATTTTGTGCATCAAAATTATTTGGATGACCATTGACTTTAATGCATTTAGACAAAATAGTCGCGCATATAAAAATTGACGCTTGTGTCAAAATTATTTTGACGCCCTTTGACTTCAACGCGTTTCGCAAATTTTACACTGTTTTGTGAGTTTTTTGGTAAATTATATATGTTTGTTTTTTCTTATTTCTCATTGTTATAATACTGATATAAACCATATAAGCACAGAAGAAGGATGCAAAACAAAGATTAATGTCATTAAATATAAAACATGTGTATGTATAATATATAGGGATGCACCAAATCCACTATTTTAGATTTGGCCGAATCCCCGAATCCATCTTGGAAGATTCGGCCAAATCCCGAACCGAATCCGAATCCTAATTTGCATATGCAAATTAGGATAGGGAAAGGAAAAATGGGAAAAAATTGGTTTACTTCCTTGTTTTGTAACAAAAAGTCACGTGAAATCCCACCCTCCCCACAATTTGCATATGCAAAGACAAAGACAGAATCTTGGCAAAATCCCGAATAATATATATATATATATATATATATATATATATATATATATATATATATATATATATATAGGGCTACAGGGGCAAGTACTGAGAGTCACAATATTGCACATTATTTATAAAAAGATTTACAGGTATATTAGTGTCATAGCAAGCATATACATTGACAACATGGCAAAACATTTATGGGAATGTCTTTGGTTACCAATAGAAATGAATGTATCCCTGCACTAAGAGTCATCCATCAATCAGCAAGTTTTATGTGTAGCATCAGTGGAAGGATTATATTACATTATTGTAACTGTCTTTGGAACTGAGTGTCTAAACAGTTTTATGTAATAGAATTTTTCAAACAGGTGCAATTACTTATTAAAATAATGATACGCTATATTAAGAAGAAACATGTTTGAATGCTTAATATTCATATAGTTAAAGTTACCAGATAAAATATTTAGAAGTGTGCAAAATATTAAAGTAGACTGAATACTGCATTGTTCTTCAGAGTGTAAATATAAAACTGTTAAAGGGAATGTTATTCTGTGAGTGCTAAATTTTTCATTGTAGCTGCAGTATCAATCTTACTTAATAAGGTATGGAAGAAAGAACAAGATTGAAATAAATTCATAAATTCAGAGGGAAAAAAAGTATGGCCAGGACCCAAATGGATTTCATTCCAACAAACCACAAAGTAACTTACACCAGTCACCCTGTCTGAAAAAAGAAATGTTATGTTTTTCCTTGTACAGTGTTGCCAAGACACTAATCAACTGAAGGAAAGCAGCATGTTGACAGTAGGATGGAAACTTGAGTAACACAGTGTGCTGGCTTTTACCATTTTGGTCATACATATTAACAACCAATCCAGTAGCTATTAGTGTCAGGGAGGTCTAGCTTTGCAAAACAAAGTAGAACAATGCAGGCTTAAGTCCTACATTAATTAGCATTACCCTGTTAGTTGTGACACCACTTGAGGTCACAAATGACATTTTCTGGGGAACTTCCATGCACAATAATATATATGTATATATGAGCAAATCTGCCCTGTTTCCCTTTGCCAAAATTAGCTTGAAACGGCAACAAAAACTCTAAACTTTTTTAGTTATTTTGTTTTGCAACATTTTTGTAGCAAACTACATTAGAGTCTATGGGCGTATTTTCGTGGCACCTTGTTTATGCTCTGGGGCTACCAATATTTTCTTTTCCTTACTTTCAAGTCTTGTTGACTGTGTTAAGCGAGTCTGCCATGTTTTGCTTTGTGTCAAAATTCGCAAACATTTGCTGCATTGCATTGGCATCAAATCACATACATTTTTTGCTTAGTTTACTGCTACACACATGCACTACATTGTTGGAGAAGCTCCTATCCACTAGGCTACAACTGCTTTTTCAATAAAAAAAGAGGATGGCATGTTTATTAAAACATGTCTGGGATTTTTTACATTATCTCTGTCTGACTGGACTGGAGATATATATGTATATATATATATATATATATATATATACTGTATATATATATATATATATATATATATATACAGTGTATATATATAACAAACAAGGGAAAGTTGTGCTCACCACTATTTTTTAAAACCATTAGGCGGGGGTGCAATGAGGGTGTGACCACAAAATACATATAGTCAACTACAAGAGGTCCTCTGCACTCAACCCATTGAGGGGTTGGGTGCAGAGGACCTCTTGTAGTTGACTATATATATATATATATCCCCTGCCAAGAGGCACATTTACTTAGCTCGAGTGAAGGATTAGAAAGAAAAATACTTTGAATTTCAAAGTATTCTTTTGGCTACTTCGACCATCGAATTGGCTACTTCGACCTTCAACTACGACTTCGACTTCGAATCGAACGATTCAAACTAAAAATCGTTCGACTATTCGACCATTCGATAGTCGAAGTACTATCTCTTTAAAAAAAACTTTGACCACCTACTTCACACCTAAAACCTACCGAGCACCAATGTTAGCCTATGGGGCCCTTCCCCATAGGCTTTCTAAGTAATTTCTGATCGAAGGAAAATCATTCGATCCATAGTAAATGTGCCCCTCAATCTAAACCCATTGGTTGTCTTGTTTTTGAGAACAAGATCCATTTCACCTCACTCTTATTTAGCATAGTAATAAGGATGGGATGTAGAGGGGGTAAATATACTTACCTTAAAAAAATTAGACAACCAATGGGTTTAAATTCAGGCTTTGGTTTATTTTTTACTATGAATAGCCAAGTTTATTGGAACAAGCTATTTTATGAAATTGTCTAATTACTGTGCTTTTTCCTTCCCATTTCACTTCCCTGGTTAATTGGTGTTCTACATTTGTTTGTAATAAAATGCATGCGATCTGTGAGCATGTGAGTGCCTGCTATTATCTATTGTTGGTATGGGATACATTATCAAGAATGCTTGAGACATGGGGCTTTCCAGATAAAGGGGGTTTCCTGTAATTTGAAGTACCACTCCTTACGTCTACTTAAAATATTTAAATATTGAAAAAATCCAATAGGATTGGTTTGCCACGAACATGGATTTATGCTAGCTTATGTATCATCAAGTAAAATGCATCATGATGTGTGAATAAGGATCATGGTTGATAAGTGAAAGGTTATGCAATTTGGTAGAAATTACATAACTGTGAGTTTTATACATTGTGATTTTTGTAGATAACAAGCTGTGTAAATTCTAGGCAGTGTCATTCAGTGACTACTACATCAAATACTTAAGTACTGTCTTGCATAAAAATCGCATTTACTCAAGAAATTAAAACATAATTCTGCCTATTTATAGGTCTCTGGTAAGGCCTCATCTTGAGTATACAGTGCAATTTTGTGCTCCAGTCATTAAGAGGGATATTAATGAGCTTAACAGAGTGCAGGGACATACAACTAAACTGATACATGGAATGGAGGAATTAAAATACAAGGGTAGGCTGTCAAGGTTGGGGTTATTTTCTCTGGAGAAGATGCTTGCGAGGAGACATGATTACACTTTACAAGTACATTTGAGGACATTATAGACACATAGCAGGGGATAGTAAAAATCAACATACAAGAGGTCACTCAGTTACACTAGAGAAACAGAACTTTAACTTGAAGTAGCGTAGGTGGTTCTTCATGGTGAGAACTGTGAGGTTGGGGAATGCCCTGCTGGGGAATGTTATGTTGGCAGATTCTATTAATGCCTTTACGAGGGGCTTGGATAATTTTATAAATAGTGCACTCAGGCCTTTTGCAGACAACATTTATGCCAAGGGGAAGCTCACTGTTTGTTTAAGGGGGTTATTTATCAAATTTTAGAGTTTATGTAAATAAACTCAATTTTACCTTATTTATGGGTAAACTAGAACATCTAAAATTCAAACGAATGTTAATTCTTCAAATAAGTCAGCGAACCTCTGCCAATGACTTCTACATGAACTCGGCAGGTTTCAGGTGACGACCTTCTAAATCGTGTTACTTCCAGGATAGGGGGACGATAAATCTCAAATTCTAATTCAAATTTTCGAATGTGAGTTGGCGGTTTTAAACTCGATATTGTAAGTTTAGACCAAAAACCAACTCACAAATTGGAATTTGAATTTACCTTAGTAAATCTGACCCTAAATGTTGCCACTTATAAATGTGTATTTTAATTTATGCCACATTTTTAGATTTGTAGTGTAGAATGAAACACACGTGCCCTTTGATTTATTTCTAGATGCTTTGAAACATAAGTATATGCTGTTTATTAAAGATACTGGGGCATTTAATTATAACTTTACTTTGACTTATTCTAATATATGTGTGCCGTTTGCTTCTATTTTTACTCTTTTACATAGATGGTCCCTAGCTGTGACATGCTAGGGGTCTGGTATGTTGCTGATGATTTGGCTGTATTTCCTTATCTTGTAACTGATCTCGTTGGCAGCTTATGACTCTTTTCTCCATCTGTAAATATAGGAAGGAAATTCAATCTAAAAGAAAACTTCCTGTTCTTTATCATTAGCACATAAACACACTAAATAATATGCATAATAATATATTCAATATACTGTATATGTAAATAGGTAGCTACAATCTGAACATTTGGAAATTGGTTTCTCAAGTTTGTTCTTCAACAATGTAATCATCTGCCAATAAATTATTATTTGATCCTTTTCCCAAAGATTTATTATTCTGGCATACAGCAGAACTGCTGGGTCTCCCATGAGTGATTATCCAGTAACAACATGATCCAATGTAATCCAAGTATATTCTGATGCCAAGAACATATGGCCAAATGTGACCTCTGCTACACATATATTCTACAACATTAAAGAATAATTTATTTTTAGCTGTGACTCTTTAGCTGTGACTTACAAATATGCAAAAGCAGTTACAATATTTCAGTGAGGCAAATATTAATGATTAGTATATTGTATGTTCATTAAGCATGGTGCTATAATAAAAAATGGATCTTACTCCCCCTAATATTCATAACTATTTCACCCACTTACAAAATGTGTTTCTTAGTTCTGCTGCAGTTTCTGCACCAGACAACCCAAATGCCTTGTGTGCTCTCACCTGTTCTAACCGGAGGACAGGTTTGTATTGAAGGAGCTTTGATAATCATCTGCAATATAAATTTACATGCACATACTTCCCCCAAAAGTCAAATAAAAGCCAGCTGGAGAACAGATGCATACATTTTAACTATAGACACTGCAGTCTGATTGCTGAGGCTTTTCCCCTACAAAGCTGATTTGCTGTCTTCAAATAAGGATAATTCTGAGTGAAGCAGTAAATAAAGTTAAGGAAAGCTTTTGTCTACTTATGAATAAAACAGTCTTGATGAAGATGCTATACTAAAACAATCAGGTGTTACTGGCCCTTTAAAATATAAATATGCTATAAACTTCTTTGGGATGATAATATTGGATGAATGACTACGTGAGTTCGCTCTGTGAGTGATTTTTATATAATGGATGTACATATATATATATATCGTAGAAGGATTCCCAGGTGTATATCTTAGACACAATTGTGTGGAGATATTTTCCAGGAAGATCATTGAGTTATTTTGAGTGTATGTATATATATATATATACTGTATATATATACATACACTCAAAATAACTCAATGATCTTCCTGGAAAATATCTCCACACAATTGTGTCTAAGATATACACCTGGGAATCCTTCTACGAAATAAATGTTAAATAAATGTTAACACACAAATACAATATAAGTATAAAAGTCAAGTAAAATAAATAGACATAAAAATCATAAATTGCAGTGTTTGTTAGGTATTAAATAAGCTCTTCTGTGGACTGGTGAGTTGTTTTAAAGCTTCTCCTCTGCTTGACAGAACTAGGCACTAGTTAAAAGGAAGTTAAAAAGGGAAAATGGTTTTTTTTGTTTGTTTAGAGCAAGAAATTGCATAAAACAGATATTTCCTAATGAAAAAAAGCAGTTATATATTGCCCTTCTAATGATGCATGCAAAACATACTAGCATTTAGTGAAAAAATGCTTTTAAAGAAAACATCAATTTAGAATCTCTTAGTGGGTAATTTAAAGGCAGCTTGCAGTCTATGCAGAAAAGTCCCTCCCCAAGAGCTCTAAAGCCCTAAATCTCCATTACTAAAGTAAAACTTCATCTTTATTGGCTTACTGTAAAAACACTGAAGTTCAGTCATGACAATAGGCTTAAAGCCTGACACATTTCAGACCTTCCTGGTCCTTACTCATAGGCTCATGATGAAGAACCAGGAAGGGTCCGAAACACATCTATTGTGATAAACTGCTTGGCTAGCAGTGGGTTAAATGATTCTGCTGTGTTAGTTCTGTTGTTAGTTCAGACAAAGCAGTCAGACAACCACAGGAACTTTTGGTACATTTATTACAACATGGCAAGTAAGACCTGCTCCATGCATGCTCTTAGCCTAGACAGGAAGAGGGAAACAGGAGAATGAATATGAATCATAAGGCAATGGCAGAATAATCAAAATGTCCATGCAAGCAGGATACCACATTTGTCATGATCCAATGCTGATGTTTTTATATGAAGGGAGTATACAGCAGGCACAACACAAGACCTGTGTCAGTGCCTTCCTAGTGATGGATTTCTTACTGAGGTGCCCATAAAACTACTTACACTGGAGATCACTAGCACTTTTGACACAGAGTTTTTGGTGACCAGGGGTATAATCACTACCTTCAGTCTGTGTCTGAGCTCTAGTCCTTTCTCCATAATTCTCTGATTGATGGAGAGGGAGTGTAAGAGCCTTCTGCTTACTTATATACCAGATTTGACTTTGCACTAATCCAATCTCGTTGCCAGTGAAGCACACTACAGAAGATTTTATTAAAAAATACTGTATGTTTGTTTCTAATAGTGATGGGCAAATCTCTCCCGTTTCGCTTCGTGGAAAATTTTGTGAATTTCCCGCAAAATTCGTGAAACGGCGAAAAATTTGCGAAAAATCTTGGAAAAGGGAAGTTCACAAAAATTTGAGACTTTCGGCTATGTTCATGAAAAATTTGTGAAATTCAAACCTTTTCACGGAAAAAACTAGCATTTTGAAAGTTTTTGCGAAAAAATCATGAAAATCGGAAATTGCCGCAGGCGAATTTTCACCGGTGAATTTTCGTGAGAGATTCGCGAATTTATTCACCCATCACTAGTTTCTAATGTTGTTTGTTTCTAATGTTTTGTATAAAAAAACAATAGGCATCAAATGTGATTAACTGCGTATGGAAGATTGCCATTTGATAACAAATAACATTTTTAACAAAACGCATTGCTTATTTTATTTAATTAAGCCATAATTAGTGAATGATAACACATCTGTGGTTCACACTACAGAAAATGTAGATTATCCATATTTGTATTAACTCATCACCAAAAAAGAAATGTAGATATCATCTTCAGAAAATCAGCTGTTGCGAATTATAAATTAATGTAATAACAAAGAATGCTGAGAATCAAGCAATTCTTTACATTTTGAAGTTTAAGAAGTGGAAAATGCATTCGATTCTTGACATCATTGTGATAATGAAGGCAGGAACAATTACTACCATAAATTATCCAGATATTTTGAACAATATTATTGTTCACAGTGAATTAAACTATGAATAATTGCTAAGAGAGAAAGCCATTGTTGCCAAAGTGTTGACATGTTAAATTAATTAGATGACACTTACCTTCCACATCAATTTTCAAATTCTATATAAGAAATTAAAAAAGAGATCACTGATGCCATTAGCTAAGGGGAGTGTTTACTGGAAAGTCATGGAACAAGGAAAACTCTCCTCTTTATCTACAGATCTTCATATGACCTGCTAGTATGCTTTACCAGTCTTTGGAACATCTCCTAAGGAGCCATGGCTGTCACATTGATGTAGCACAACTGGTAGGCAAGTGCTTTCTTAGGACTAAACTACACGGGATATTTTGTAGGGTGTGTTGGATCAACTGAATGCATCCTACAAGTCGTATGTAGTCGTATGGGTTAAAATATTATGTGGCCGATAAAAATAATTTGATGTGTAAACTACATGGAAGTTTTGCCATCCGACGAGACACAACTGTCGAATGGGAACAGCTACATGCTGCGTCTTCATTCCATGAGATAAAATCTTATGGTATCTGACTGACTTTTTTTTTCTCATTGATATTCATTGACTGCCGAATGTAGATGCATGAAAAAAATCAGAGTTTTAGAAATTACATTTTTTTTATGAAATAACTCCCCAGTCGAATTTTGAATAAATTTGAATTCAAGGGAGTTAAAAAAACTCACATGAATTCAAAATTTGACCCTTGATAAATGTGCCTCTAAGAGTCAAATTATCACACTTAGGGGCAGATTTATCAAGGGTCGAAGTGAATTCGAGGGAATTTTCAAAGTAAAAAAATTCGAAATACGAAGTAATTTTTTGGATACTTTCGACCATCGAATAGGATACTACGACTTCAAATTTACTTCGAATTCGATTCGAAGTAAAATAGTTCGAATATTCGACAATCTAAGTACTGTCTCTTTAAAAAAACTTCGACTTCAATAGTTCGCCAAATTAAACCTGCCGAAGTTCTATGTTAGCCTATGGGGACCTTCTAGACCATTTTTCTAAGTCTTTACGCATCAAAGTAAAATCGCTCGATTGTACGCTAAAATCGTTCGAATCGATTCAAACGATTTAATCGTTCAATGGCCAAATTTGATATTCGAAGTCAAAGCATTTTAATTTCTTCCCCTTATTGTTTATATCTGTGATGTAAATGTCTGACTATATTATATATAATATTTTCATTTGTACACTACTAAGTTTATATTACATATGCTTGAAAGGCACTTATTATTATTATTATTATTATTATTTAGAAACAAATAGCCTAAATTAAGGCTCTGCTGACCACCTGCCAACCCGCTGAGGAAATCTGAGCTCACCTCATCCCTTTTGGTTTTATGACTTCTAGCTGCAGAGGATGTTCTGGTCTGCCTTCCTCTAAATTCCATTGAAATCCAAGAAATGCCGACAATGCATTCAGGGAGGTTATTTCTCTATTTTGTTAGTGATCTGGATATGTGATATAGTGGGCCCAAATAACCCTGGTAAGCAAAGATAATTGGCTGAAGTGCAGAAAGTAGAGTGTGTCAGGTTCTGTTAACTGAACCTAGCTAGTCCCTGGTTTTCCAGGGTAAATTAAAAAATTGTAACATTCTGGATTAATTTATAACCCTTAAAGAAGAGCTAAAGCTTAACCAAAGAAGCAGACTAGAAATGCTGTACATTACAGGGGTTATTTATTAAAGTCTGAAAACCCAGCATCTCAGACATGCTGGGATTTAATATAAATCAATGGGAGAGGTTCCTGTCATATTTGGACTTTTTTCTAGCTTGCGCTGGAATTAGCACAAAAATCCAACTGTTTTGGGCTCTTCGGGCAAAAATACCAAAAATTCTGACTTTTCGGGGAGAAAAATTATTTTATTACGTTTTTAACCAATCCGATTAAATTGTACTTTTTTAATAATAGATAAGGTCAAATCATGGATTCTAGTTTGCTCAAATCATGGATTCTAGTTTGCTCTGTCTTCTTTAAATAAAATAATCAGATAGATTCTGATTTTAATAAATATGCCTCTATGTTTTGGGCTTGTATACCAGCCCACCTTTTAGTGGGGAAGATCAGTGCCTGCAAAGCCCCATCTTCTTTTCTGCTGATTAATTAACACAAATAATTACTACAGCACCGAAACCAGTGCAACTAGTATCAGAATTTAATAACCTGCTCTGTAGGATCAGTTTATATTACTGGCCAACCTCATTTTCTGCTTGATAATTTGTGACAACTCCTAAACTTAGCTTCTCAACAGCTGCTCAGAGCCCACTGTGAATGTGAGTGTAGCAGACACTTTCCAAGTTGGTGAACCCCTCTGACAAGTTTGAAGTCCTGGATCATTGCTGCTATTGAAAAGCTAAAATTTAGGCTGGTGCAATAAGTACAGTATATAAAATATGGCCTTTTTAGCCATATTCATTTTAAGGGTTTAGTTCTCCTTTAAATCAAGCAAAGGATTTTTTAAGTGATTAGGGTGGCATTACATCACAATCTGCATCTGGTTGATTGAGAATCTATATCAGTATTTCCTATCTACTATAGTAATGTACCAGAGCTTGGGACTACCTTGCACTCCTTTGCAGACACTCCATTGCAAACATAGTCTAGATAAGTATCCAGGGTGTTACAGTCACCAGTAGATCAGATAGCAGTACCATAAAGGATCCATTATCTGGAATCCTGTTATATAGAAAGATTAAAACTAGGGGAAGGTCATGTCCCATAGACTCCATTTTAATCAAATTACCAAATTTTAAAAGCACATTTTTTTTTTCTTTAATGATAAAACAGTACCTTGTACTTGATCCAAACTAAGATATGATTGATCCTTATTGGAGACAAAACAATGCTATTGGGTTTATTTAATGTTTAAATACATTTTTTGTAGATTTAATGTTTAGAGATTCAAATTACGGAAATATCCTTTACCAAGAATACCCTGGGCCCCAAGCATTCTGGATAACAGGTTCCATGCCTATATTATAATACTGCTAATTATATTATAAGCAAGAATATGTCATGGGCTTTTTCCCAAGTGATTAGTGCAGCAAAATATCATAATCTGCAATATCATCTGAATACAGGTACAGCAAATGCTTTCTTCTTGACCAGATAGATCTCTGCAAAATGTTTTCATTTATATACAGTATATAAAACCCATGTGGTCTGAAATATCAACAGATATTAATATTAATGAACTGCCTAGACTACCATCTCACTTTTTGATTTCTTAAAATGCAGTTGCATTCCCAATAAAGTTTTAATCTGTAAACCAAGGCCTTTGGAAATCACTTGATAAGCTTGTCCCTTTCATTTTAAAAACTCTATGACCTAGTAAGTAGCTCCATTTCAATCCCCAATTATTTGTGACCTACAGTAATCAGCATCTTCTGCAAATCACTTATTATACCTTCAGTAAGATATTATTTTTTTTTATTTTTTTATTTGTTATTATTAAGCATTTTCTTGTTTACAAACAGGGAGTACAGAAGGAAAAAGAAATAAATTGTCAGAATAAATATATATTTTTTGTACACATTCATGCACTGCAGAGGGGATTACTTGAAGTCTTACAAAGAGCAAGAGAGATATATTCTAGGCTGTTATTTGCAGCAAGGGGGCTGCGGTTTCCGTCAACTCA
Source organism: Xenopus laevis (assembly GCF_017654675.1). Classification (NCBI taxonomy): domain Eukaryota; kingdom Metazoa; phylum Chordata; class Amphibia; order Anura; family Pipidae; genus Xenopus; species Xenopus laevis. Next base: position 120,829,021 of record NC_054379.1, read on the forward strand.
AGACAGGGCCCCAAACTGCTTGGAATTTATCCAGACAACCTCTGGCACCTGGCGATGACCCATTTGTCAACTGCGGCCTTCGCAAAGTCACTTAACCTTCCTTTGACATAGACACAAACAATATGATTGTTAGCTCTATAGGATGTGTGTCTGATATATATATTATGATTCAATATCGGGAGTCCATATAGTTATTTAGCCAGGCCGAAGGGACCCGCCCCAGTTTCCAAGGCAATCAACTGCAGAAAAGTTTATATCAAAAACGATATAAGTCCCAAGGCCTCTTAAAGTAAAAACAAATTAATTTATTGATATTCACATTAAAACAGTATCTAGTACATACCACCCCACATATCCCACCTTACGCGTTTCGCACCCTCCGGCGCTTAGTCATAGGTGTATCTGTCAGTAAGGGGTCGAGTACAGAATTTAAACCCAAGTCATCCCGCCCCTTTTTTTGTTTAAAACCAATCAAGGGTCACAAGCAATTATCCCTGCTTCGTATTTGTTAACCCATAGTGCTTATACAGGGTGTATGTACCATTTCAGTTATATAGTAGTTTAAAGTTATACATTGTGTTCAAATTATTCACTAGCAACACAGTCCATAAAATTAGTTATTGCACAACATTGTATTTAAGCAGTATATATTCGTTTAATTTACAAACCAATTAGTTAATCTCTAACCTTGCACATACTCCATTACTACCCAGATTATATTGAATGTGTACACTGTCATCATTATCACTGCAATCCATTAATAGTATTATATAATAAGTATATTCCTTTATCATTTTAAACATTCAGGTGTAACATGTCACGTCAAATTCATAGTTAAGTCCTAATGGCAACCGTGTTCCTAAATGAAAAATCCAATAAACTTCTCTTCTTTCCAATAGTTTCTGATGGTTCCCTCCCCTTATTCCTAATCTCACCCTCTCTATTCCCTGTATGGAGAATTGATTTACATCCCCTCCGCTGCATATCGCAAAGTGCTTAGTGATATTACTTTTCTCCACCATTTTGGGGTTTTTAATTTGACTCAAGTGTTCCCTCGCTCTCTCCTTCAGTTTTCTACCAGTACACCCTACATATTGCTTGCAGCACTTCAAACAAGTGATCAAATAGAAGACAAGTTCAATACTTTCTCGGATTTTTCTTTTGTAGGACATATCGATTCTTGTCCTCCTGTTCCCTGGTAGGTTCCTCTGGTTGTCGTTTCCACAGTTCCCTGTTTGCATTTTTCTGTGTCCACTGGCCAGTACCCGTATGACCTTTCTTCAAAAAATGATGTTGTTCTCCCACAAATACATCCCTCGCTTTCTCACTTCTGTTACTCTGTGAAGAGATAGGGGAAGAGCCAGCAAGGGAACCATCCAAAGAATCCCTATCCACACTAGAAAAACTCACTTTTTTTGGAGTACTTGTATTTTTAAGAATCGAACGTTGACTATTATAGTCTCTCCTATTCTCTCGTCTATTACTTGCCCAACTATAGACTTGATCCTTCATATAGTCAAGACTATCTCTGTTGAATTTTTTCTTTTTGTTTTCCATTATATCACTCTCCAACTGCTTTATATTCTTTTTAATAGATTCATACATAATATCAAAACGTGTTTGAGTTCTATACTGTTCTATATCCTTTTCAATCATCTTTAACTCCCCTTTAACATCCAAGTGTATTTTTGTTTTGTACTCAATCATTAATTCCATTAATCTTAATGAGCAGTCTGACAAAATTTTGATTGGTTTTAAACAAAAAAAGGGGCGGGATGACTTGGGTTTAAATTCTGTACTCGACCCCTTACTGACAGATACACCTATGACTAAGCGCCGGAGGGTGCGAAACGCGTAAGGTGGGATATGTGGGGTGGTATGTACTAGATACTGTTTTAATGTGAATATCAATAAATTAATTTGTTTTTACTTTAAGAGGCCTTGGGACTTATATCGTTTTTGATATAAACTTTTCTGATATATATATTACACAACTGGACCTTCATGCTTTTTCTAACAGGTTTCCAGACAATATATACATTATATGAAAGCATCTGCATGTGTGTATTTATATGTGCATCTACACATATATACACACACTAAAATTATGTGAAAAATAAGCAGTGACATTTGTGTAATGTACATCCTTTATTTGGGTCGTAGCTATATTTGTGTTGTATTTCCTTCTTTAAAATTGATTATTTTGACTAAAGCAGCACCCTTTTATTTATCTGCATTCCTATGCTTGACAAATAGGGGAAAATGCACAGCGCAGTCTGCACAGCGTACTGATAAAGCTTACAATAAAACATATTTTGAGATTGTAGGTAACATTACAAGCATTTCCTTTGCATTTTGAATATGGATGAGTAACCCGAACACTTCTGATATAAACAGCATAATACAAACTACAAGCAGAATATTAAATAACAGTTGTTGTATTGAACTATCTGTGTTTTCTAGAAATCCAAACGGGGCACAGTCTTTGGAAAACAGATGGCCTGTCTTCACGCTCGATGAGCAGCATTACCTTCTGTTAGGCACAGAAGACTCAAAGACAAATCGGAAAATGCGTGCCAAACAGTGCAGATTCTGGAACAAATTCTATCCCAAAGTCCTGCAAATCACAGGTAAACTTTCAAAACAGAACAGTCCTGAGTAATTGAAAGTTTCAGTAAAAGCTTTTAGAAGGATAATAGATTTTTTTGTTGTTGATTGTAAAGAATATATATTTTTACTTCCTGTACTAGATAATACAAAAACACCGGTGCAAAGGAAGGAAAATGTGAGAAACGTGAGAAATCTATATGTGGGGGTGCTTGGTTAAGATCTGGCCACACACGGTTTGTGCACAAATTAGTCACATTGTTTTGTACCCCAGGTTACTGATGCATCAACAGTGGAAATGATATGGATATTGGTTAGGTCAATATTTGTTATGACAGTGATAAGCCCTACTCAAGGGAGAAAACATCTTTATGTGAGACCTTTGAAATATGCCCCTACTCTAAAATACATGTATATTAAAACAAATTTAAAATATAATTTATTTATAATTTAAAATATAAACTTGTTAAATTAAATCAGAAAAATGATATTATATGTTATGAACACCTTTGGAGCATTGCAACAAAAAATATACTACAGATGGGTCAGAATTCCAAATCTGAATGATACTCTCATTCCATGACCCTTTCTTCTTTATCAGCCCTTTTGGGATATTGCATGTCACATAAAACAAAGCCAAATCCCAGAGAGTAACTGAGTCTGGTGTGTGTGCTCTTCTGCCTATAACAGTCACCTGGCTTTAAGCATAGTCCTCAGCTACTTGGGTGGCCAAGAACATGGTTTACTGTAAACACCGGTGATTGTCTTGTCAGGTGAATAAAGATGTTTTAAAGTATACAGCTGTCTGCTGTTCCGTTGAGTGCGCACTGCAAGGGAATCATGTTCACTGTGAAGTCTCCCCAAGCTGCAGGTTCGGGGTGCTGCACCCGGACCAGAGATGTGGAGCAGTGAGTGACCTATTAACATCAAATTCTTACTGAATGGTGAAGTTGAATTTTAAGCGATAGGTCCAGGGCAGCTGCACCCGGACCCCCTCACTCACAGGGTGAACGTTACATGATTTATGCCCATTTATCTTAAAGGGCTTGGAATGTAGTAGGGTTGGAGTGCTAATTGGTATATTGGCCAAGTCTTACTGAACAAGAAGCCAGATAATCTCACAGGGGTTGGATTATGAAACCAGATTTGACTGTGGTCAAAAGCAGGAGATCAAAAGCAGGAGATACATGCAATGGACAGGGACAGTGTCAGGGCAGTGCAGGAATCAGAAACCGAAATGTTAAAGTAGGATCCAGAAAACATGGTTACCTATGTTTCAGACTACCAAAATATTTAATTTGATAGATGAACTTCTATGTAGTCAGTAGAAAAAAAATCCAACCTTTATGTTGCCAAAACTAAAAACTGGACAAATTGAATAACCATATGGTGCACAGATTCCAGAAGGTTCACAAGGTTATCCATTAGATCAATGATTTTTTTGGACATTGATGTGTCATGATTGTTTTTATATACCTATATTTGGCCCAGTATTTATATGATAAATATATGCTAAAAACATGTACACAAATGTTTAAAATGTGGAGAAAACCAGTCACTTCTGTACTTATCTATAATGATTTTAGAATAGCGATATTAACTAACTTGATGGGATATGGAATAATAGCATGAAATGCAAAGAATATTAAACCATGCAACTTTGCCATGGGGATCTTATGCAAACTTGTAGCGAGAGCACAACACAACTGTTTTTTATATTCACAGGAGCAACAAGATAAAAATACTTGTAGTGAAAACATGAATCATGCATATATGGAAGTACTGTAGTAAAGTGTTCCTGTTATTACGCATTTGCCACAGTTTACAACAATATTACATTTTATATTTTTTTGTCAGCCACATTTCCTTTTCATATTATGCAATGATTCCAAATTTATACATCTCTAGAAAATGCCAATATAATTTGGTCCCAGATGTTACATAAAGGACACAGTATTCCCAAACCCAAGATTTTAATACATGAAGTTTTGCATTATGTCTTGTGCAAGGGCATTTTATTTTAATTATGGCTGGAACACACTAATCCTTGTTTATTAGCAATAGGCTCATTTCTGTCCAGGGTAGTCATTTCACACAGATTGATGAGGTCAGTGCTAATAAGATGTATGACTTGCGATTTGATTTGTAACCGTATCACTAAAAAAGTAAACATGCGGCCAGAATGTATCAGCCTGTTTTTCCTTTTTTGCCCCATGGAATTTTAGCACTATATGAGACAAAATCACTGTAGAACAATTAATGCAGTAAATATATGTATAGAAACATAGGTCTGGAGATGAGACTTTTGTCACTAGTATTTCTTTTAATGAAAGGTTTTATTTTATATACAGGGAGAGATAAAGCCCAACAATGAATGTATACACCCAGTCAGAACACACACACAAGTTCTGACCTCATCAGTTTTCTCAGCCATATTATTTCCAGAAATATTTACCACCTCTCCTTGAGCTGCATTTATTACGGATGGAAAAATAAATTTAAAATAGCCACTACTGCAATTCAGAGCAGGCAGAAGTTGTGCAACGCAGTATGGAGCCAGCTTCATAAAAAGGCTGACTCAGGTGTGACTCAGTCCTTTCCATAGCTTGCAGACCTGTATGTCCTTTGATTTGCAAGCATATCACATGCCACCTCCAGACATGCACACACACACGCATCCAGGCACAGGCAAAGGCATTAGTTGTCTAAGGAATTCTACATTTAGGGGCCTATTAATTATGCTGTGTAAAATTAAATTATACGAGAAAGATGGTGTAAAAAGCTGTGCAAAATAAACGGTAAATATATCAAAAAGTGTGATATTATACGCCATGCAAATGCCACATTTGCTCCCATTATTTTACACTGACATCAAAGAAGAAGCGTGTAAAAAAATTACGCCTTTTTTTTACATGGCAGTGCCTGGCCAGGTGTGGTGAACTATTCTGCCATTTTTTTACCCCACATAATATGCCCCTGTAGTGAATGATTTTGGCTTAAGGTTGATGGCACAGGGCTCTTTCTTCTCAAGCATATGACAGCCAGCAGAGAGCTACCCAAAATAGCCCATTCCATTCTGCCTATCATTAATTGGAATAGGAAATGACTCTAATAGGGGCAGATTTATCAAGGGTCAAATTTCGAAGTAACATCATATTCAACCGAATTCGATTCAAAGTCTTTTAAAAAAAAAACCTTCCATTTTTCAAAGTCCACCAATTGACTCCAAATAGGTTCTAGGATATCCCTCATAGGCTAAGACAGCAATTCGCCAGGTTTTAGATGCCGATTGATTGAAGTCGAATTTTTAAAGAGATAGTACATGATAAATTTCGATTTAATTTGAATTTTCACTTCGACCCTTGATAAATCTGCCCCTTAGGGGCAGATTCATTAAGGGTCGAATTTCGAAGTTAAAAATACTTCGAAATTCGACCCTCGAATTGAAATCCTTCGACTTCGAATATCGAAGTCGAAGGATTTAGCGCTAATCCTTCGTTCGATCGATCGAAGGATTTTTCGATCGAAGGATCGAACGATTAAATCCTTCGAATCGAACGATTCGAAGGATTTTAATCCAACGATCGAAGGAAAATCCTTCGATCAAAAAAAGGTTAGCAAACCTATGGGGACCTTCCCCATAGGCTAACATTGACTTCGGTAGGTTTTACCTGCCGAAGTAGGGGGTCGAAGTTTTTTTTAAAGGGAAAGTACTTCGACTATCGAATGGTCGAATAGTCAAACGATTTTTCGTTCGATTCGTTCGATTCGTTCGATTTCGTTCGAATTCGAACGAATTTAACCAATTCGATGGTCGAAGTACCAAAAAAATACTTCGAAATTCGAAGTATTTTTCATTCGAATCCTTCACTCGAGCTTAGTGAATCGGCCCCTTAGTGTGCATTTATGGGCTGAAAAGCAGCAGTACTGGAACACGTCAGACACCCCTTGTGTTATCATTCTGAAGAATTATACAAATGGACCCATGCCAATATGCTTCATATTAACCCTTTTGGTGCTGATTACTTTTATGAAATATGGCAGATACTTTTTAAGACTTCCATTCAGCAATACCCAAATTCATTTCATATAACCTTGGCTTCAAAGGAACAGTAACACCAAAAAATGTAAGTGTTTTAAAGTAAGGAAAATATAATGTAGTGTTGCCCTGCACTGGTAAAACTGTTGTGTTTGCTTCAGAAACACTACTATAGTTCATATAAACACGCTGCTGTGGAGCAATGGCGGAAATTGAAAAATGGCTATATGGCACAGGTTAACTAATGGATAACAGATAACACCATTATGTTCTGCAAAGCTTATTTGCTATCTGCTGTGTAACCTGAGCCTTTTCTCCTTTGAATGGCTGCCCCCATTGCTACATGCCAGCTTATTTATATAAACAATAGTAGTGTTTCTGAAGCAAACACAGCAGTTTTACCAGTGCAGGGCAACACTGCATTATATTTTCATTACATTAAAATACTTTTATTTTTTCGACATTACTGTTCCTTTAACTGAATGAAATTAAATCAAGTGGCTTTTTCCCCATTTCAAAAGTACCTTCAGAACCTCCTTTGCCCTAACACTCTTTCTTTTATTCTCAAATGTACAGTTTATACAGTCACATGTTTTACATTGACAATATTTACCTCTCAGTCTTCCTTATTTAGGCAGAACAGTTTTTTGGACCATTAAAGATGTGGCGTTCTGGGAAAACTGTGGAAATCTGTTCAATTGTGTGATCTAGACCATAGGTCTTGATTTTAAGAAAAATGTTTTGTTAAACAATAGAATATTTTTCATATATAGAACCAACTGAGCTCCACTGGAGAAATTTGTTGGCATAAGGAAAATGCAAAGGGCTGCACAGTAACAAAGAGCAAGTTTAGAATAAACAGAAACTGCCAATATTATTTAATTGCAGAGTTCATTGCTCCTTTTCCACCATTTGATAGTGTGCATTAATTCCGTTTTATACATTCCAGAGGAAATGGATTGGATGTTCTGAGAATATTCTTTATGTCACAGGAAATGTTGGGCCTTTGCCTCTATGATAAATTGCAACTTTCACAGATACTGAAAATGCAAAATGTAAGGCAACCCTGCACAATATATCTCAGCAACAGTAAATGTCATGGATCTAAAGAATACACATCTGAATCTAAAGCAGTATACAGTAATTTTCAGTAAGTAAAAATACCCCATGCACCAAGATGACTTTAATTATACAGTTAGCTAAAAGCTTTGGAGAAGGGGAATTACATCTTATTATGAATAATGATAGCTGTAGCAAACATTATTGCATCTGCAACACCTAGCGTTAATGGAGTGTGGTGTTCTCCTTAAAAGTAATTACAATTCACATAAGGGTGGAGGCAGACCCTTACATTTGAATTGGATGTCATAATCTTATACACACAGTTGTTACTGGAAACTAGTCATATAGTAAACCAAAATGCTGGAATGCCTGTTCAGAATAAAATTTGATTACCTTATATTGAGTCCTGATATGGTTGGTTAATTTGCAAGGTACATTTTCTCTCTTACTCATGTATTTATTTTCATTTTAAAGGTTAAAAACCTTTAAAAACTGGCTAGTTAGTGAACAGTTTTCTCACACTGCAGAAGTAAAGCACACCAGGAGACTGGCACAGGGCCATGCTTGATGCTGCATGCATCAATTCTTACCATCCATTTCTCCTTGGCACTCTTTATATTTTAAAAAATGTGCCAGCGAAAATGCGCTGGCATCCAAAAAACGGACACCGGTGTCAGAGAATTTTCACGCCCGTTTCACGAATCACGCAAATTCCTAGAGAATTTGCGCCTGCCGAATAAATTCACACATAACTAATTGTGATCCAAATTACAGAAAGACCCCAGGTCCCAGTCATTATTATGTATGATACATCCAATACCTGTATTAGTAAATAACAGCCTTTGTTAAAGGGAATAAGGGATCAAATACACAACTGCCAAAAGGAATCACATCAATGATATTATAGTCTCCTATAGACTCTATTTTATCCAAATAATCACATTTTTTAAAAATGATTTCCACTTTCTCTGTAATATTAAAACAATACCTTGTATCCAAGCTAACATGTGATTAACCCTTATTAAAAAGCAAAATAAGCCTATTGGGTTTATTTATTGTTTACATGATTTTCTAGTATAATAAAGGTGTGCATATCCAAATCATGGAATGACCCGCAATTCAGAAAACCCCAGGTCCTGAGCATTCTGAATAACAGGTCAATTATACCTGTACTTGATGAAGCTGTGTAGGTACGCTCTAGATAAATATTTCTAGTTACCTGATTAAGAATCAGTTTTTGTATGTCAGCTCTGCAGAAACATGACAGTAGAGTGTGGGCTAAACCAGCCCATAACTCCACTGGGACCATTTGACAAATTAAAAACTTTCTGTTAACACCTGGCAGCAAGTGTGCACCACAAACCTAATAATAGTATACCATGCACATGCAATAAAAATAGTTTTATTTTGCAGCATTGTTGTGGTGCTTTTGTTCCTCTCAATCTACCCATTTAAATGATCTACATTAGGTTAATTTAAGACACAAAGAAACTTTTTACCCTTGACAAATAGCAGATGTTTCTAGGGCTTTCAATGTACAGTGTTCATTTTTTTTTTGAAGTACTAGCATTTATCACTCTTCTACAAAGAAAACCAATTTGCAATGTTTATTACCAATAAACCACAGCATATGCTGGGTCATCTGAGAAAACAAAAAGGATATAAAATGAACAATATCATAAAAAATGGAACATCCAATATGAGAAACATTCTTTAAGCAAATAAAACACAAAGCTGTATAAACACACTGAAGCTAGCAGTCAATGGCCATATAATATATTATTGATTTTAAGCCCTGATGGAAAATGCCCTACTAACCTACTCACCTGTGTATTACACATAGCAACCATAGGTACTATAAGACTGCTATAATATTAGCAACTAATGAAAAGGGAAAAAGGCAAAATAAATATTCAAAATACAGTGGTTTAGAAATTATTAGTGGTGCTTGCGAAGCAAAGCATCACTAATGTTATCTTGCAAACTTATTAGTGGTGCTTGCGAAGCAAAGCATCACTACTGTTATCTTGCAAACTTATTTTTATTAGTGGTGCTTGCGAAGCAAAGCATCACTACTGTTATCTTGCAAACTTATTTTTATTCTTCTTCCGTATGAAAGTTTGGCGCATAACTAGTCCCGCACCGTTTGTCCTAGACCCATGAATGAGGTGTCAAATCGTGCGGCTTAATCGGGAATGGGGTGGTATGACTTTTCTAAGGGGTGGGTGGTTAATTGCCCCTTGCGGGGGCAATTAACCACCCCGAAAAGTCCCATAGATTAACATTGAGGCCAACTTTTGACGGATTCTAGCGCAGAGAGGGAATCTTGTAGAAACGTTAAATTTACCACATTTGAAGAGGTTTGCGACCTGTGTCAGATGATACCCCACACGAGGGTATAAGTTTTACCCCCGGGGCAGGAGAGGTCCCCAAATTTGCCCCATTGACTTATAATGGGGAATTTATCGAATAATTAGTTTGTCGCAGACCCATGAATGAGGTGTCAAACCGTTCAGCTTATTCGGGAATGGGGTGTTGTGACTTTTCTGTCCTATTTTGGGGACCCAAAAAAGTGAGCGGAGCCGCAAACAACCAATCAGATTTTCCCTATTGACTTCAATGAGAAAATGTAAACAGCTGTAATTCTCACAGTAATAAAGCCAGAGCTCCCAAACTTGGCACCGTGGGTCACTGGGTGACTGCAGCCAAAATTTACAAAAAGTGGGCGGAGTCTACAACAGCCAATCAAATTTCAGCCATTCAATTAAATAGGAAAATTTTAAACTGCTGCCGCTCTTACGACGGTTAATGGCAGGGTCCTCAAACTTGGCACAGTTGGTCACTGGGGGACTGGGATTAAAATTAAGAAAAGTGGGTGGAGCCAAAACCAACCAATCAGATTTCTTTGATTGGTTTTAATGGGAAAAATTAAGAAGGCTGCCATTCTCTCAGTATTGATGTCAGGGACCTTGAATATCACAAATGTGGTCGCTGGGGGTTTCCACTTCAAGTTTAGAAAAAGTGGGCGGAGCCACCAACAACCAATCAAATTTCATTCATTGATTTTCAATAGTAAAAAATAGAAATGCTGCCATTTTTACACATTAAATGACAGCATTCCCAAACTTTGGTATGTTAGTCACTGAGTGACTGTGGTTCCCAATTAGGAAAAAAAGGGGCGGGGCAACAACAGCCAATCAGATTTGGGCCTGAGTTTTGCCACGGCAAGCACCACTCACATTTTCTTCAGGAAATGTACCTCTCTAGTTATAAATTATAATTATTAGCAAACATGTCTGATAGCATACAAAAACAACAAAATAACTGATTTAATAGGTAATAAAAAACATATTTGATGGCAAGAGAGGACAGGCAAGCTCAGGAATTGGCAAAGTGAGCATTGGACATTAATTTAGCTAAATATAGTGCACACTGAAGTTGTGCTAAGCTAGACAAGTGTTTAAAGGGATCTTTTGAAGGCAACAAGATTGGGAGAAAGTTGGACAGAATGTAGTAGAAACTCCAGAGAGGTGGAGCAGCCCTTGCAAAGTCTTAAATTTGAGTATGTGGTAGATACTACTGTAAAATTATGGGTGTTGGATGGGGGAAAGACAACGATGTCTGTCTTAGAGAGGTTTTTTGGGTAGCATTCAGAAATCTTTGTATAAAGAGCTAAGAAGAAAGAGTTTAGAGCTCTTGGTTGAGAACAGTAGAGGAGAGATATATTTGAGAATCAGTATAATTTGAGAGTCAGTATAATAAAACATGATAAGGAGTCTTGGACAGAGTCTTGAGGAACCTGAGGATAAGCAATTTGAGTGGAAAACCAGGACAAAGCAGTGCTATGGCCAAGATAATGAAGGGATTGGAGGGGGAGAGAATGGTTATCAGTGTCAAACACAGCTGAGCCATCTTGGATAATTAGTACTGAAAGTGGTTTTGGCTTTAGCTGATAACAAGTGATTAGGTAGCCTGGTTAGAGCATGTTCTGTACAGTTTGTGACCTGTGATATGTGATATGTCCAGATTGTAGGGGGTCCAGCAGGTTATGGTCAGAGAGGAATAGTATTGGTTGCTTGTAAACAATACATTCATGTAGTTTAGAGATAGAGGAAAACAGTTGGGTTACAGATGAGGGTTACTAAGATTGGAGGGATCAATAAATGGTTGCAACAATTTTCAAATATTAATATACCTGGTGCACCTGTGTGCTTGCTCCAGTATGTGCATTTTTCCATTGCAATTGTTAAGTGAGCTTAACAACAATTGTATCTGTTTATATGACAAAATGGAAGGTTAGTATTTTTATGAAGCAATTCTAGGCATGTAGCATGAAAATAACAGTGCTACATTTGAGAGCAAGCAAGTGCAACTTCTGTGTTGTTTATTCAGATACTGTATGTATAGCACTTCATGTTTCTGACCTTATGGGTCCTTCCTCTGGTGCAGTTTACACAAGTGTCACTTGCTTGCTCTCCGTGGACTTTATTATTTTCACGATATTTGTTTAAGTGGACTTGGAGACCCTAAACACTGTCTGATTCAGCACTGACACATAGAGGCATAAAATAGCTCATTATTGAACCCTTCTAGGCATGATCATAACAAACTGATCTATTGGAAACACAGAATAACTAGAAACATCTGCTAAAGAAAGATACTGTAAATATTTTGACTATATGATTCTGAACAGCTTTGTGCTAAGCAGTGGTTTGGCATTTTACCATCAATTCACTTTGCAAAGCTTTCAAACATGTCCAGAGTACGTAGCAGGTATACTGATAAACCACAGAGTCCGGCTGTCTACATGAAAGAATGCAGAATTGAAAAGAAGATATGTGAAACTCTATATTCTAATATATATATATATATATATATAATATATATATATATATATATATATATATATATATATATATATATATATATATATATATATATATATATATATATATATATATATCTCAATTTAGGCCACTAACATAGTTGATCAAAGATTTGATAAAATATTTCACACCACAGAGTGGGCTTTTTATCAAAGTGAAAATATTTCTATTGAAAATGGTGTACTGCGTGTAAGGACATAGCTAGTTCCTGTTCAGGTAAGTACAAGATTTATTTCTAACTTAAGTGCAATAGAACCAAAGCCTGTCCTTCCCTATGTGACTGCAGCGCTGTTATTGGCTTCTCACCTTATACTGTGCTTCTGGCAGGGACCAAAAAATGTCCAACCCTCATTTGAAACACAGACAAGGACCACAGAAGATGTATAGGGAGCTCCATTAAAGTGAGATTCTTACTTGCTAGTTACAGTACCAGGCTGCAACAGGACTGGACCATCAAGACAAACTGGCAGTTAAAAAACATTTAAGTGAAAAAGCGTATGATTAGGGGGCAGATTTACTAAGGGTCGAATATCGAGGGTTAATTAACTCTCGATATTCGACTAGGAACTAAAATTGTTCGACTTCGAATATCGAAGTCGAACGATTTAGCGCTAATCCTACGATCGAACGATCGAAGGATTATTCGTTCGATCGAACGATTAAATCCTTCGAATCGAACGATTCGTAGGATTTTAATACAACGATCGAAGGAATATCCTTCGATCAAAAAAACGCTGGCAAGCCTATGGGGACCTTCCCCTTAGGCTAACATTGACTTCGGTAGCTTTTAGCTGCCGAAGTAGGGGGTCGAAGTTTTTCTTAAAGAGACAGTACTTCGATTATCGAATGGTCGAATAGTCGAACGATTTTTAGTTCGAATAGTTCGATTCGAAGTCGAAGTAGTAGTCGAAGGTCGAAGTAGCCCATTCGATGGTCGAAGTAGCCAAAAAAACACTTCGAAATTCAAAGTTTTTTTAATTCGAATCCTTCACTCGAGCTTTGTAAATGTGCCCCTAAGTGTCCCTTGTGGCACAAAACACATAAGGCTGTTTTTTGTTATAATGCTTTTTAATGAAATATTTTTTTTAACTACTTAACCTTGATGGCCCAGTCCTAAGCTAGCCTGGTAACTATCAAGTAAGAATTTCTGAAAACCTCCCTTAAATTGAAGGTCTGGCTCATGTATATCTGGACCCCCCCCCACATTTTTTGGTGAGTTCACCCCACTAAGATTTATTGGATTCATCATTAAACATAAGCCCCAATAAAGGGGCCATTTTAAAAAATAATAAGTTTTATCCCAAAGTAAAACCACCATCATACATTATTAATTATTGCCAACAAGATTAGGTGTTTTTTCATTTATCCTAAATATCTCCTTTAACTCTGTATTCTAACATATTCCATGCATCAGCAGAGTTGGCATTCCCTATAGAAGGTTAACAAACATTGCAAAGCAAACATTTTGAATGATGATTTGCCAATGCTAAATCATGTAATTACTTTTTTATGTCATCCTTCTTACACAATTCTCTGAAGCATATGTAGACTATTTTAATGCCATATTATGAGCAAAGTCTGTTAAAGAGGGTGGAATAAGAAAATTATCCTCTTAAACAGCTGTTTCCTCCTCCTGGGACCTATTATTATACACATGGCGTCTGGAATCTAAAATGTACTATATTTTACTCCAAAAAAATTTGTTGTAAAAGTAAGATGGCTGCCATGTTTATGAAGCATCACTGTAGTCACAGCATGTTTAGTTATTAAGTAATACTCAGTCTCATTTACTCATGTCATTTATTTTACACTAGTTTTACACCAATAATAACCCCACTTGTTTACTCTAATACGAAAAGGGGAGTGAAATGTGTACATAAAATACTTTTATGTGACTTTTTTCAAGCTAATATCTTTTTGTCACTGGTACCATGTTGGGTTCACAGTGCAAGTTTATTTATTAGAGCTCCAACATGGCTATCTATGTATAAGGAAGTACATCTAAGCATAGAGAGCAAGCAGAAAATGAAGCTAATAAAGTACATCCACTAATAGAGTGAATACATATTAATGAAACAACATTTAAACATTCAGCTCCCTCTATTGGTACACAACATACCAAATTGTCAGTCTATCAATTGAAATGATCTACAATTTTAACCTACATTAGACCAATGGTTCTTCTATAAGATCTCACTTGGTCCACTCGACACTTGAAACCTTAGGCAAACAACACACTGTTCTGCATATAGATGTCTGGTGACAGATTACCCTTTCTATTTTTGGAAAAACTAAATGCCTGTGATAAACAGTTATGATAAACTGTGTTGCCTTCCCAATACTTCTCCAGCCTCCCGTATTAGAGCAGCTAACCTCAACCTACCCACCCCAATTATAGTGGACATAAACATATATATTTATTTAAACCTTTATGTTATTTTTTAGAAACTTATAGTGAACCAAAGAATTTGTAAAAGTCAAGTGTGGAATATTCTCACACATAGTGCATAAAAAGAACTAGAGTGAGATACCAGGGTGTAGGGATGTGTAAGCAAATGGTATACTTCAGAAACTTAAGACCGCACTTGGTTATTTCAAGGAATGCCGTGACCATTTTAAAAAGACCATGTGGAAATTTTACAGAATGTTATTTCTAGTTATAAGCTTATGCTTACTATCTCATCCCCTCACCCCTGTGTTTGTAACGTTATCCCTGTATAAGTGTCATGGCTTGTCACAAATAAGTGACAGGCAGAAGCCTATGTGCTCTATACTCCGGGTACATGTATTTGAATTGATGATAGGCAGGGAACAAGATTATTAAATAAAATAATTTCATTTTAATTTAAATTTAAGTATGAAAAAAACAACACATCAGGAACAGAGCAAGGAGTAATGAGAAAATACTTATTTATACCAAACAAGTGGTTGGAGGTAGGCGGCAAACTATAATAAGTCTGTAAACTGGCAAAAGGTCTGGGCAGGCAGGTGGCAAGGAGAGTCTGACAGGCAGGCAGGCCGAGGTCAGGGGCAGGCTGAAAACAGAGGAAAGTCCAGTAAACATACCAAAGTTAATATCAGGAGATCAAATAGTAATCAGGCAAGGATGGGAACTGGAGCACAGGAACCAGGACATGAAACAGGGAACCAGGCGGGAACTCAGGAACAAAGGCAGGAATCAGGCACAGCAGTCACAGGAACAAGATATAGTAGGCTGGATCTGGCTGTAAAGCTTCAATGACCAAGCAACCAGGAGTTACTTGTAACAGGCTTATACAGCCCATTAATTGATCAACTGAGAACACTTAAAGGAAAACCATACCCCCAAACTATGCAGGTTTCTATAAAATATATTTCCTAAAACAGCTCATATGTAAAACCAGGCGCGTTTCAAGCATCAACGCTGTCTGAGGCAGCGTTCACAATGCCGCCCCCAGGCTTACCTTGGATTGCCGATGATAGGTCCAGTGGGGGGCGCTTTGCTAGCGCAGAGTGCAAAATATCGCTCTCTGCGCTAGAAAAGCCGAATTTCCGGTTTCATAACCGGAAATTCGGCTCTTAAAGTTACAGGATCGGCTTTTTGCCGCCCCTGGTAATTTCTGGGGAGCTGCCGCCTGAGGCAAGGTACTCACCTTGCCGCATGGCAGAAACGCCCCTGTGTAAAACCCTGCTTTATGTACATAAAACATTGTCATAATAATATACTTTTTAATATTATTTGCCATTAGGTAATCCATAATAGAATATTGCCATTTTAAGAAATAAGGGCCACCCAGGGATCATAGGATTCACAGTGCACAAACAAACCAAACATTAGATGACATGAGCCAATTAACAGAGTTCTGTCTTTTGCTCCCACACTTCTTCCTGTTACAATTAGAGCTGCATTGTTTCTGGTCAGGTGATCTATGAGGGAGCACAAAGAATATCATAAAATGGTGGTTCAAGGTAAAAGATGTAAAAAGGTGATATTATTATACACTGTCTAGTGCAAAAAAAGAACTACAAGTATGGTACCCATTAGCAGGAAACCTGTTATCCAGAAAGCACCGAATTACAGGAAGACCATCTTCCATAGACTCTATTATTTATTATTTATTTTTAAAATGATTTCTGGAATAATAATACAGTACCTTGTACTTAATCCCAACTAAGATGTAAATAATCCTTATTTGATGCAAAACTATTCTGTTGGGTTTAATTAATGTTTAATTGATCTTTTAGTAGTCCAAATTACAGAAAAAAATAGGTCCTGAGCATTTTGGCCCTACACCTGCATAAGATTTTTTATAGCAAAACCCAATAAGGAAACTACATATTAACTACAGTCCTTATTTATTTTAACACATGCCCTTTTTAAATGTACTTCTTCCTAGGTTCCTGCATTGGAAAAATCAGGACCAGAAAACTTTCACATCTGAATATTAGGGGGCCCATTTACTTAGTTCGAGTGAAGGAATAGAGGTAAAATAGTGCGAATTTCGAATGGTTGAATACTTCGACCATCGAATGGACTACTTCGACCTTCGATTACAACTTTCTACTTAGAATCGAACGATTCAAACTAAAAATCGTTCGACTATTCGACCATTCGATAGTCGAAGTACTGTCTCTTTAAAAAATTCTTCGACCCCCTAGTTCGCCACCTAAAACCTACCGAGGCCAATGTTAGCCTATGGGGAAGGTCCCCATAGGCTTCCTAACAATTTTCTGATCGAAGGAATATCCTTCGATCGATGGATTAAAATACTTCGAATCTTTCGATTCAAAGGATTTAATTGTTCTATCGAACGATTATTACTTTGATCGCTCGATCGTAGGAATAGCGGTAAATCCTTCGATATTCAAAGTCGAAGGATTTTACTTAGACGGTCGAATATCGAAGGTTAATTAACCATCTATATTCGACCCTAGGTAGTTGCGTTGTATGTTCATTTTATTTTAAATGTATTCATTAACATGAGATTCCTTGTCCAAAAGATAGATTCTTGTGTCTGATAAGGTTCGCCAAGGTACTATTCAAAAAGAAAATGCATTAATTGACTCCACCTTTAAGAACTGTCATTAGTACTGCTTTGTTTTCAATCAATGTAAATACAAAGATTCAAATGTAGATTAATTTGGCCCTTGTAATGTTTTTCAGGAAATATTGATGAAGTAGAACGGCAGTGGAAAGCTGAATTCCATCGCTGGAACAATTACATGATGGACTGGAAAAATCAATTTAATGACTATAGCAGTAAGAAAGAAAGCTGTGATGGTCTCTAATTAAAAAGCTTTACCCTTTAAAAAAATCACCATATTATGATTAGTTGATATAAACATGTTGGTAGTCGTTTAAGGTTTACCCATGTTGCTTTAAAAATGAATGAACACAAAATCGAAACCGATATTGATGCCATAAGATGATTTACAAGAAACGTAGATGGCAAGCTTGCAGTCTTGTTGCTGTTTTGGGACAGGACACTAAAAGGATTTATGAAGTGACAATCAAAAGTATAATACTGTAAAAGGTGCTGACAATAAAAGTCAGCTGCCAGCACAGCACTGTCACAATGCACTAAAGGAGAGGAGCTCCTTTGGAAATATTGCCTGTAGGAATTTATCTATAGGTAGTGATCAGTTTTGAAGTGAAGGAAAAGTCTACTGGCTGCAATATTTTTGAAAAGAAAGGATAACGTGCTCAAAATCAGACATGTCAATTCTTATGTGTCAGTGTCCTTTGTTTAAAAGAAAAGCACATTTCTTTTGTATTTATTTATCTTTTTTTGCAAACCCTATTAACATTTAACAACTTTCTAAGTCTGTACTGGAGAGTAGAGGGATGGTACCTTAAAAATGCCTGACAAGTCCCTGCTCACTGAGTTATTTTATTGGTTGTCCAGCAGCGCTGGCATTCTAGTCTTAGATTAGAAAAGGAAGAGCTGGTTAGTTCAGATTTAAAATATAAAAAGTGGTGAAGATTAAGAAATACACAAGCTATGATGGTCTACTGTCCTTTTTCTTTTTAATAAAAATAATATATGTGTGTAGAAGCAAGATTTGTGTCTGTGTATATACTTATTCATATATTGTTGTTACAAATAGGGGGCTTTATGTCATCAATTCCACTGTATACAATAATTAATGCTTCTCAAGCCTCTATGCTATGTCAACAAAATACATGTTTAAAAAAGTTCTGTAAGGGGGCGTGGTTTGGCTATGGCCGCGAGCAGACGTTAGCTGTTTGAGCTCCGTGCACAGAGTCAGCATTGAGCTTGCTTTTGGACCTGTATTTCGCTATGGGCAAGAATAAAAGAGGTCGGAAGAGTCCTGATGACCTGGAGATTGCTCAGACAACTCGTTTGACGAGATTTTTTCAAAGACGGTCTGTATCTTGCTCAGATGTCCGCGAGGGTTCACCCGACGAGGCGCCATCTTTGACATTGACGCACATGGTAAAGGATCTGCCTGATTCCCCAGAGGACCCCGAGACGAGCACTGATTGTCCAGCAGAATCGGATATGGCGGCAGGTATAGTGCCCTTACCTTCTGTTGATCCTGTAACTGCCGTTGACCCCGTCACTGCCGTACCTACAGCGGCCTCCCCGCATTGGGAGAGTGGGGAGGATTGGCAACTGTCTCTATCTCCCCCTCCTGCACTGGCTTCCGTTAATCCTCCATCGGATAAAGGGGACATTTTGGCCTCTAGGCCCGAACCAGCCTCCGAGCCTGTATTTCCCCAGCCACAGCAAACTGCGTCACAGCAGTCACCTCAAAATGGCGGTCTAGGACAGCGCATGCCGCGCACTAACAATGATACCGCTACCACGCAGATGGATTGGGAATTAAGGGCACATATTCTCTCATTACCATCTCGGAGAGATATTGAGACGCTTGTTCATGATACTGAATCTGCATTAAAGATAGAGATTGCCGCCCTGCATGGTAAATTGTCTGACGTCGGGGAAAAATATTCTCAATTGGAGACGTCAGTTCTCACTAACTCAGAGCACATCGCTCAAATGGATGTGACGATCAATCAATATGAGGCCCGCTTTTGCCATCTGCAGACTCTTTTGGATGATCAAGAAAACCGATCTAGACGGAATAATATTAGGGTCAAAGGCCTTCCTGAGTCGGTAGGCCAACAAGAACTTTCCACTGCAATAACTGCCCTGTTTAATATTCTTCTGGGCGAACAACCTGAGAAATCCATTATACTGGACAGAGTTCATAGGGAATTGAGGCCGAAAGATCTTTTATCTGATTCTCCACGTGATGTTATTTGTAGAGTCCACTTTTATAAGGTGAAAGAGGCCATCATGATGAAAGCCAGAAACAAAAATGAGATCGATTTTGCTAATGCCAAAGTGAGGCTATTCCAAGATCTTTCCAGGAATACCCTACGTCAGAGGAGAGCTCTTAAACCTGTGTTGGATCTTCTTAAAGAACGGGACATACGCTATAAATGGGGATTCCCTTTTGCCCTGTCTGTTTTGAGAAATGGTAAGCCGATTACTATCAGGGCTCCTAGGGATGTCCCCACTTTTCTGCAACACCTAGACCTTCCACAGATTTCGGTCCCGAATTGGCACTCCTGGGAATGGCTCATGTCTACCGCTGATCAACGGAGCAACCCTGCTACTTCAAAGAATCGCCCAGTCAGAGAACATACACCGCGAAGTGGACCCAGTACTCCGACCAAGAAAAGAGTGGTAACTACCTGAAAGCGTTATGTGACTCTTTGTTCCATTTGAACGAACTTACTATTTTTTCAAGTACCATGCTTGTCTGACGCTCTAAGGGTCCAGAAGCATTACATATTAATGTTGCATTTTACTTGTGTTACTCTGTTGCACTAGCCCGGCTAGGTTGCTGCCACATTTCTATAACCATCTTAATGTCGCAGTCCATACTATACCCTACTCCCCCACATAGGGTATTTGAACCATCCGAGATTTTTGTAAGGTTTGCCTTTACTATTTGCTTTTTTACTGATGGTTTGGTTCATTTTTTCAAACAGTTAAAATGTTTTGGGAAAACATTGTTTTTGATGTTAATGCCTATTCCTCTTTTTCAGTCACTTGGTCACTGCTCTGTCTACATGAATGCATATCTATCTAACTATGTCTGACGTTAAGATTTGCTCCTACAATGTCCGTGGCTTTAATTCTCCAACAAAGAGGTCGCAAATATTGACAGGTTTGCATAAACAAAAAGTTATGATAACAATGTTACAGGAAACTCATTTCAAGTCGGGTCACAGGCCACAATTTACAAATAGGTATTATCAAACATGGTTCTTCAGCGATAACCCTGATTCTAAAAGTAAAGGAGTGACAATTGCTTTCCATAAAAATCTTAATTTTTCGGTAATAGATTCGATTGTGGATCCCAGGGGACGGTACCTTTGCATTAAAGTTAATATCTCAGGCCAGATTTTGACGCTGATTAATGCTTATGCACCAAATCACAGCCAGCATAAATTTATGGAGAGTTTATTGACCCGACTTGATGGTTTTTCTGAGGGGGTGCTTGTCATGGGTGGTGACTTCAATGTCTCTCTAGATCCTAGGGTTGATACATCGACTGGGAAATCCTGTGTACCCTTTAGCACAATTAAAAATATAAAATCTCAACTCTACACTAACCGGTTGATGGATACTTGGCGAATTTGTCACCCCACTGATAGGGACTACTCCTATTTTTCGCAAGTGCACCAGACTTATAGCAGGATTGATTATTTGTTTGTGTCGCACTTTGCTCTGGATTGGGTGGTGGACTGCAGTATAGGCATTCAGTTGCTTTCGGATCATGCACCCATATTTCTGACTGTCGTTGTCCCCTCATTACAGCGTAAAGCATGGTCATGGCGGTTAAACGAATCCTTGCTCAGAGACACGGATTGTGTTAATGAAATCAAGACTGAAATTGCCTGTTTTAGGGACATACATAAAACTGATACTACCCACCCGGTGACAAAATGGGAAGCTCTTAAAGCGGTCCTCCGAGGCATCTTTATAAAGCATGGCACTAGACTGAAAAGAGCTAGGTCTAAACGTATATCTGATCTATGTTCTAGCATATCTAAATTGGAATTGTTGCATAAAACCTCTTTATCTGACAATGTTCAAAGGGAGCTTATTAATGCTAGGGAATTATTAAAAGCTGAATTACATAAGAAGTCGATTTATGGTTTGCAGAAATCTAAATGTTATTTTTATGAACATGGCAATAAACCTGGGAAAGCTCTAGCACGTGCTCTTAAGCAGAAAATGAACACCTCCTTTATTTCAGCTATAAAAACCCGTAATGACAAGGTGGTGTTCAAAACGCAGGAAATCGCCACTGCATTACAAAAATACTATACGGATTTATATAACATTCAGAACCCTCTACAGCATACGGATAAACAATTTGTAGTCAAATTGAAGGATTATATTCAGCGAACTGCGCTCCCTTGTCTTAAGCAGACTGATATTGATGCCTTGGAGGACCCGATAACTATGACAGAATTGTTACAAACTATGAAACATGTCAAATCGGGGAAAGCACCGGGCCCAGATGGGCTAACTGCCCTCTTTTATAAGACGGTACAGGATGATATTTCAGATTTCTTACTCTCTGCTTTCAATAATTTTGATTCTCCTCTTAGAACCCCCATGACTATGCTGGATGCTCATATCTCTCTGATTCATAAACCCGGGAAGGACCCTTTGGCCTGTTCGAGTTACCGGCCTATATCACTTTTAAATGTAGATACTAAGCTCTATGCCAAGATACTCGCAGAGCGACTTCAGATTCACCTTCCGTATCTTATTCACTCGGATCAGGTTGGTTTTGTTCCGGGCCGAGAAGCCAAAGACAATGCTTTGAAAGTTATTACAATCATGGATTTTGCGCAGCGTCAGGGGGTCCCTATATTGGCTCTGTCTACTGATGCTGAGAAAGCGTTTGACAGAGTCAATTGGACCTTCCTGCAAGAAACTTTGTCACAAATTGGATTAGGGCCCAAGGCTAAACAACGAATTCTGGCACTTTATTCGACCCCCCAAGCTAGAATCAGGGTAAATGGGACACTGTCGGAACCAGTGAAAATATACAATGGGACGCGACAGGGTTGCCCCCTGTCCCCGTTATTATACGCTTTAGTTATGGAACACTTGGCTGTAGCAATTAGAAATAACCCAAACATTACTGGTATCGCTATAAAAGGGAAAGCACATAAATTGGCTTTGTACGCAGATGACCTGTTGACCTTTATATCCAATCCGATTGTATCTCTTCCAGTATTGATGTCAGAATTTAAGACCTATGGGGATTTTAGTAACTTTAAAATTAATATGGATAAGTCTGAGGCATTGAATGTTTCTTTACCAGCCAATATGCAACGTGTACTGCAGTCCAACTACCCATTCCGCTGGAGGGAGACATCGATAAAATATCTGGGTGTCAATGTCTCGGCAGATCTAGATAAGCTTTACCAACTTAACCATGAACCCTTGCTTACCCAAATCAAAAAAGATCTTATTCATTGGAGACCTCTTCACATCTCCTGGTTTGGGCGTATAAACACAATAAAAATGAATGTATTGCCGAGAATTCTTTATTGTTTCCAAACCATACCCATCCGACCTCCTAAATGTTTTTTTGATAGATTGCAATCTGCTTTTATTGATTTTGTATGGGAGGGCAAGAAACCCAGGATCAGTAAAAATATCTTAGAACGACATAAATCGCGTGGAGGTTTAAGTCTTCCCTGTTTGAGAAAGTATTTAAGGGCTACTGTACTTAATAGGATTCTAGAGTGGTTCCACCACCATGGGACTAAACAATGGATTCAGATCGAACAATCATTATTGGATAGACCGTTACAGGCCTTATGGTGGTTAAATCCCTTATTGCGCCCTGATGCTAGCACACTTCCCAAGATATGTAGGGATACTCTCTTGCAAGCTGATCAATTCCTTAAAGTATCACCATCTCTTATTGCACGTAATGGTCCTCTTTCCCCTATAATAGGAAACCCTGATTTTCCTCCAGGTATGACCCGAGGCCTCTTCTTGGGGAGGAGATATAATGAGAGTCTTTATTGTTCTCAAGTTTTACAGAACCAGCAGCTTATCCCTTTGCCGACCCTATGCCCTCTAGAGGCTGACACTTTCCTTTTGCGATTAAAATATACACAGCTCCAACACTGGCTAAAGAAGCGGTTGAGTTCTTGGCCTCGCAATTTGTCATCTTCTCCTTTTGAAATGCTATGTTCTCAAGATTCACCAGTGCAGCATGCAATATCTGTGTTATACAATTTACCTGATCCTGGGTTGGATAATGTGTTACCTAAATATACGGTTAAGTGGGAAAATGAGTTGCAGACACTATTTACGAGGCAGCAGTGGGAAAATAGTTTTTTGTTGACACATAAATTCTCCATTGCGTGCAAAACTCAGGAAACTAATTATAAAATATTATCCAGGTGGTACAGATGTCCCGATATTCTGCATGCAATTTACCCTACTGTTTCAAATCTTTGTTGGAGGTGCGATAGGGAGATTGGTTCTCCTACACATATTTGGTGGTCTTGCACTAGCCTACAGCCGTTTTGGGCCTCTGTATTTCATATAATGGGTAAATTAACCGGATTAGATTGGCAGCCAACACCGGCTGTGGGTTTGTTGTCTATCCTACCAGGTTCTCCTACGAAATATAAAAAATCGTTAATTGGTTTTTGCTTAGGTGCAGCTAGATCTGTTATCCCTCGCCACTGGAAATCTGTTACTCCCCCGACCATAGCTGAATGGATCTGTGAAATGGGTAACATCATGCGGATGGAGGAATTACTCAGTTATTTCCACATGACGCAAGAGGCCTTTGTGGGTACATGGTCTCCTTGGGTACTTTACCTGGAGCAAAATCGCTGAAAATAGCCACACATGGACTAGGAGCTTGCTTGAGTTTTTTGGACTGTCTTATTCTGTGTCTACTTTGCTATTCTGTTTGTCGATAGTATCTTGTGGATGGATGGGCGAGTGACCAAGTGACTTTTCCCTCTCCCTTTCTTTTTCTCTTCTTTCATTCTTTCCTTTCTCCATTTTTTCTTTTTTCTTTTGTTATTATGTCTTTTGGTTTGATTGTTGGCTTATTACAGAAGCTTATTCGTACTGACGGAAATGTGCTCTCACTGGAATTTGCTTTAGACTTGCTGAACCTGATGTCTGTATTGTTTCCTCATGTGTTATCATACTGCATTTCCTTGTACTTATATGCCCTGCAATGATTTCTTTGCTTTTTTGAAAATAAAGAATATACAAAAAAAAAAAAAAGTTCTGTAAGTATCATTAGTATGGGCTTTGTTGCACACCCAAGAACTAAAAAGTATGTAGTTAGTTGTATCTGCTATTTTGTGCTTCTGTACATATATGACTTATGCAGAAAAATAACGAAGTGTCTTGCCTTTCAACATCCTCACTGTACGACATTCAAACCTGAATGCTAATTGTATAATACAGGACCAGCAGACTTCATAATTGTTGTTGTGTTTGTTCATCGGTTTATTGTGTACCAATCCAATAAAATATCCTCAATATCACCTGCTTCACAGGTTCCATGCTAAAGTATTTTGCAGTTAACCTATTTCATAACGCCTTATCATTCCCTGAAGGAAGACATTGACATTTTTCGCAGAGTCAGGAGGGCTCATTTATAAAAGCAATTAATATTTTAAAAGCAGCGGCATAACAAGCTGGCACCGGGCCCCTCCAAAAAAAATTATCAGAGGGGCCCAGTGTGGTCATTCTTACCCAGATCACCATCCTTCCACTCCCTGGCCACCAGTGTCCTCCACTCCCTGCCTGGCAGTAAGAAAGCGGTTGGAAGGGGATTCCATTACTAATATATATCTATATATACACATAGTCCATGAGCGTTCAGCACACCATTAAGTAGAGAATGACCCAGGTGCTACTCTCAATAGCGGTATGCAAAAAAACAAAAAAATGAGGTGCATACCAGGAGCGTTTTTCAAATAGTTAAAAAAGTTCAATTGAACATCATGGTCTTAGGCACAGACCGAAACGTTGACCTGTTTTTTTAAGTGCATTAAATAAAATTTAACTTTTTTAACTATTTGAAAAACACTCCTGGTGTGCACCTCATTTTTTTGTTTTTTTATATATATTTATATATTGATGCTTTGGAAGTGATGCCATGCGGTGCCTGCTAATTTCGAAAGCATATATATATATATATATATATATATATATATATATATATATATATATATATATATATATATATATATATATATATATATATATATATATATATATATATATATATACACAGTAACCCAAAAAAAAATGAAAGTGTTTAAAAGGAATGACAATGTAATGTACTGTTGTGCTGCACTGGTAAAACTGTTGTTTGCTTCAGAAACACTACTATAGTTTATATGAACGGGCTGCTGTGTAGCCATGGGGACAGCCATTCAAGCACCGGCTACACAGTAGATAACAGATAAGTTCTTAAGAATCCCATTGTATACTAGAGAGCTTATCTGTTATCTGCTGTGTACCCTGTACCTTCTCTCCTTTTTCATATTTGAATGGCTGCCCCCACAGATACACAGTAGCTTGTTTATATAAACTATTGTGGAGTTTCTGAAGCAAAAACACCAGTTTTATCAGTGTAAGGCAACACTACATTATATTGACATTATTTTAAAAAACTTTCAGTTTTTGGTGTTACTGTTCCTTTAAACTGAAAAATGGTCTGCACTCACATGACTTAAAAAATTAACCTGTTTTTTATTAAAGAGTGACTGGCGTTTCAGCTAGCAATCTAGCCTTTTTCAAAGCATGTAAAGCCTAATAAACTCAAAGTGGTGAGAAGGATCTTAAGTGACACCACAGCACGTTACTAGTGAGGGACTACCCAACCCCCAACACAGAAAAAAGAAATAAAAAAAGTGAAAAGGAAATAAGAAACAATAATAGTGGTGTTAGGATTAGGATGTCCTGTTATCGACCTGTTGTTGCCAGAGAATAGAAAATTACGCTATAACAATTCTTTGTCCTTTTGTCCTGGCACTATACTTACTTACTTGGATTACAAAGTATCTACACTAATAACAAGTGCACAAACATTGACCTAGTAAATATGTAAGTGCATACTGATGTGTACAGCTTAGCTAAGACTTAAGCTATATATGATTTACCAGTTGCTATTCTCATACATAATTCCACAATGCTGATGCACATGACTTTTGTTTAAAAATTAACCTTTATTACTTATATTAAAATCAGACAGGTTGGCCTGTCTTATATGTACATTTACAAACTGTATATAAATGCATACACACACAGCTCCCAACGTTTATTGTTTAAAACAGTCAATGCAAATCTGGTGCAAATCTCTATCATCGTGCATCAGGACAATGACCCATAGCACACTTCTAAGATATGCAAAGCCTATTTGTGGTAAAAGCAGGAAGGGAGAGTACAGTATTTGAAGGACTGGTAAGCATAATCACCAGAATTCAACCCTGTCAAGCTCTTGTGTGAAGAACTTCACTGTAAGGTCAGAGAAAATAAACCTCAAGCCAGTCATGGCTCTTGGAAGCTAAAGGCCTTGGTTGAAATAAGAAGGCTCTAATTTGAGCCAGAATGTTGAATAAATATTTTTAACACTTTCACTAAAGACGTGTACAGTAAGTGCTGAACTTTGTATTTCTATGATTCACTATTCCCAATCACCTGGGTTTTGCAGTGTTTTTGGTGTGCACCTACTTAGGGGTTACTTACATAAACTTTTACATAATAAATAAAGTACCATCTGTTGTAAAATATTCAGCTTTTAAAAGTCACATCAGAGTTCCGTGACTCGTATGCTTGTATGAATCTTTAATTTATTTAGTTTTGAAGAGGCTATGGGTGACTTATGGAACAAATCAAGGATGAAGCTCCAGAAAACAAGCAGTGGAAATGTTCAAGACAGAATTTGACATTGAGTGTGGTGTGAGAAGGATGTGGCTCTGAGAAGGATGGAGAAAAGAAGATACAACCAAGAACATAGAAACACAAATTAAGATATAGCAAGGGGTGGGGGAATTAATTTGAAAGTTTATAATATTACAGAAGAATTTTGCAAGCTATTCTTTGCTTACAGGAAGCCATAATGATATTGTAACAGTAGAGATGTTCTCTCTGGAAGCAGTAGAGTTGTAGCAGAAGGATAAAGGTGGGGAAGTAGCAGTCAGGGAGGCCAGTTAGAGATGTAGGTTGCAATAGTCTGGGTTGTATATATAAGATATAAGAGGATATGGATCAGTGTTTTGTAGATTTCAATATCACATAGAAAGTGCAACAGGCTTCAACAGTGATATTGCAATGATTAAAATTTCTAAGGATAGTAAATGAAGGCACTGAAAGCAGTGGTTAAGAAGATACGATGATAATGTTTAATAAATAAGAATCCAATATTTATAATCAGAGCTGGGTCACTTGAACAGATTACAAGAAAATATATTCTAAGCCTAAAAAAGTCTAAACTGATCCTTTTTGCATCATCTGTCAATCTGCAGCATGTACATAATATGTCCTCTCCAAGTACACCATCTTTGTGATGTCTCTACCACTTCTGATCTGAGGTGGGTGAAAATTCACTGTGGTCTAATCATTTAATCTAATACATCTGCATATGAATGCTTAACAAATAAAATGGAAACAAAATATGTCAAAATTGCGCTGCACAACAGTATATAAGCAGCTCACAATTAACTCACTATTTTTAACCATCCATACAAATAACTCAGATGATAGAAATACAGATTGATAAAAACGGTGGACCCTGACAGCTTAGATCCTGAAAGCAGACTGGGGAAACAAAAGGTCTGTGTTTCCAAGGAAACAGACAAACACAAAATGTTCCATTGCTACTGTTTTTGTTTCAGAAGTAACATGGTAATAAAACTGTCCTAAAAATATTTTAAATGTTGCTGATAATGATAATAGCAAGGGTTATTACAAGGGTAACAAAAAAGTTGCATCAAAAAACACAGTAGTATTGCAGTTTATTTATATAACACAAACATATTCTTCACTGACGTACAATTTATTTGGAAATATCAAAGACATTTTAAAAAAAATACATGCAATGGAGCAGACCAAAAATTGTCAGTGATTACACCTAGGGAAATCGGGGCACAAAACAGGCATATACAAGTATTGAAGTATGTGCCAATTGGAGGACAGTAAAGTCTTTTGCTAGGATTGCAATGGACATTGCAGCTATGGAATGATGCAGAAGTTAGATGAAGATAGGGGTATTTAGTTAAAAATTTAGTTAAAAATATATATAATATATTTCAAACAGTGCAACATTTTTTTAACTATCTATTATAGGCTATGGCCATTTTTTCTTGAAATGGGGCAAAATATTTTGCTCATGCCTAGTGTAGTATTATTTAATACAGTATTCAATATTTCATTTTGGAACCGACAAAGCCAGTGGAGGGATCAGCAGAGGTATGGTAGAAGTAGGTTGAGTAAGTAGGAGTTGGTACTGTAGATTGGAAAGCCAGATAGTTGCAGTAGTCTAGATTATAAATGATAAGAGCAGTGGCATCTGCAGTAAACCAAGATTGAAGATTTTTTTGTGTAATGTAGGACTTGATAGGAATGAAGGTGTGGGTAGTAAAATAGTCAATAGTCAAAGTCTGATTTTAATAAAATGCTTAAGCAGCACATTTACTCAACAAACTTCAACAGACAAATCTGGAGTAAAACCTACACCATAGTTACATAGTTACATAGTTAGTTAAATTGGGTTGAAAAAAGACAAAGTCCATCAAGTTCAACCCCTCCAAATGAAAACCCAGCATCCATACACATACCCCTCCCTACTTTTAATTAAATTCTATATACCCATATCTATACTAACTATAGAGCTTAGTATCACAATAGCCTTTGATATTATGTCTGTCCAAAAAATCATCCAAGCCATTCTTAAAGGCATTAACTGAATCAGCCATCACAACATCACCCGGCAGTGCATTCCACAACCTCACTGTCCTGACTGTGAAGAACCCTCTACGTTGCTTCAAATGAAAGTTCTTTTCTTCTAGTCTAAAGGGGTGGCCTCTGGTACGGTGATTCACTTTATGGGTAAAAAGGTCCCCTGCTATTTGTCTATAATGTCCTCTAATGTACTTGTAAAGTGCAATCATGTCCCCTCGCAAGCGCCTTTTTTCCAGAGAAAACAACCCCAACCTTGACAGTCTACCCACATAATTTAAGTCTTGTATCCCTCTAACTAATTTAGTTAAACTTGGAAGTATAAGTGTGTATGTGTAGTGTTATTTGGAGTTTACTCCAAATAACATAACTTTAATAATGTTAAATATAGCAAGAAGATTTTAAACTGGAGGAATTGCTTTACTATAACTTTACTATGAACTTGTTAGTGTTAGGTGCAGGGGCGTTCGGCCAATGAGGCAGCTTGAGGCGCTCGTGTCAGGCGCCAGCGGCAGATACATTTCCAGGGGCGGCAAAAAGCCTCTTCTGTACTTTTAAGAGCCAAATTTCCGGTTTTGAAACCAGAAATTCAGCTTTACTAGTTGCGCTCTCCGCCCTAGTGTTCCTGCCTCGGATGCCTCCCCTGCAGATGGGTAAGCCGGCGAGGGGGGCGGCATTTTGAGGAGCCGTCTCAGGCAGAATCGCCGCTGGTAGGGTGGCATAAAAAATTGTCATCAAGTGAATCATTTAATGATGTTTTTGGTGTAAGCAAATATTTTACTTAATTTAACTCCAAATTTGTCTTTGTCTTCATTTTGCCATTGGGTGGCATAAAACAAAGTCGTGTAACAAAGAACATCAAATTTGTAATAGTTTCTGCTGTCAATTTTACCAAAATGTAATTATCATGTTACTATTGTATATATTACCATTTAGGACTAAGCGGCAGATTCACTAACTGGTGAATTTTCACCAGCGTCCGTTTCTCAGCCATTGCAGCACTTCGACAGGTGCAAATGCGCTCAGAATACGCCAATTCACTAAGTGATTTTTCACTAGCGTTACTTCGGCAGTGTGAGCATTTCAAAGCGAAGATGCGCTAGCATTCATGTCTGCCTAGCGAAAATTCACTGGTAATCTTGCGCTCAGGTCAATTTGTATGGAGGTCTTTGTTATAAATGTTGCTGCAAATGGTTTGTTACTGGTTTATATTACACATGTCCAGGGAATCTAAATAAAAGCAAGGGAGTTAATATAATGCCCTACAGATGAGCCCTCATGTAAATTGGATGTTCCATAAGTTAGGAAATGTCAGGAAAAAAACGGTTCCCCAAAAAAAAAGTTTGTTAGGACTTTTGCAGGCGATCACACTGGTAAAAGGAAAAGATGCCTGTTTTTTTTAACTTTGATGCATTTCCAGCTCACAGGATATAATGTAAGTGACAGAAGATTGAGGAAGATCTAGCTGCTTTATTGCAGTTCACCTGGTCTGAGCTGACAAAGGCAAGTCTGGCAAAAGAGGTAACTTTCAGTAAAATCTGAATTTTAGTGAATTTGCGCAGTAACATCCGTCCGCCAGAGCGAAAAGTTGCCTGGAGATAGAGTGCGCCTGCAAGTGGCAACGCTGTCGAAAAATTGCTAGCGTTAGCCACTTCGCTCTTTAGTAAATCTACCCCTAAGAGCTCTGAATCTCTAAAAATGTGTGTTTTTCCTATTCTACACTAAAACCTCTAATGGAACGGTAAAAGTTGTGGAGGTCCCATAGAAGTCAATGGGAGCTGTGCTGATTGTGTTGGACCTTTTTAACTCAATTAAGACTTTTAGAGATTTTCAGATTTTTTTTTCGCCAAGAATTGTCCAAAAAACTCAACTTTTAGAGGTTTAAGAGGTATTCGGATTTTTTTTTTTACGATTTCCAGTGTTAATTAAATGTCATGGCACTCATAGTTTTAGAGAAAGTGAGTATAGTTATGGTTTCAAAAACCTCTAAATCCATTAAAAGTCAACCTTTAATAAATAGGCCTCAATGTGTAGGTTTGCTCAAACCTGAGTCTCAATTGTGTGTCAAATGCATTCAAGTGCATTCAAAAACACTGGTGTGTAAGAGTGCTTATTCGTTGACTTGTGAAATTTTTATGCACTCCAAGACAAGCGAGCCTATTCATTCCAATAGGGCTGCACTGAACCACCGCATGCAGGTGAGACACTGCACAAAATCAAATCAACCCTGTCTACTCATCATAGAAAAAATAAGGTGAAGATCCTCTTTACAAACCTTTATAAAATATTTAATGAATGCAATCATTTTTTGAAATTAATATTAGTGATGGGCGAATTTATTCGCCAGGCGCGAATTCGCTGCAAATTCCCGTAATTCACCGCTGGCGAATAAATTCGCGAAACCACGTGAAAATTCTCCAGCGAAAATTCTCCAGCGTAAAAAAACGGACGGAATTTTTTGGCGTTTCATGAATTTCACTGGAAATTTGTGAATTTTTCAGCAAAGCGAAATGCCCCAAATTCGCCCATCGCTAATTAATATGTGGGGAAAACTGTGTGCCAAATGATCCAACATTTCCAAAAGAGAATGCTGTCAGGATTCCATGCCTTAGGGATAATGTAAAAAATATGAACAGGAGTACATTTACTGTAGTTAAATGTCATATATATATATTCCCTTCAAAATTTGCTGTTTGAAAATAGCAGCTGAATATGATAAAATCCCTGCTGCCCCCCAAGAGGAAATTGCCATTTTTGTCCATGTTCATTATAAAATACCTGACACGAGCGTTTCAAGTTTTCAGCACTTAATGTGCAGCTCCTTTTTAAGAGAAAAGTCTACCGTTTTAAAGAGGAACATGGAAAGTATGCTATATTATGCACTGTGCATCACAACACCGCAGAATCCAGTATCCTTTATTTTTCAGATATTAAAGGGGGCTGAAGCAGGGAAAGAAATTTGACAGGAATCCAGTTTACTAAGTGTGTGTCCTAAATAAACAGTACTTGTGTTTTCCAGTTACAACTTCCAGCTTTAAGTCCTTACTTCAAAAATCAGTGATCACAAATGTTTTCATCCAATCTGATTAGTCAGCTGCCACTGTGCGAGTCAGCTGCAGTAACCGAATCCTCTCCCAAGATAATTGAGCTGGTAAATGCAATACTGTCTGGCCTGGATTGTGTTGCAAGTGTTTAGCGCCGGTTTTAACTCTGGTCGTATTTGTAATTTCTAAAGTTAAAGAATTCATCTCTGTGATTTTTCTTTTTCAGATAACAGAAAGAATTTTGTCTGGCGGCTTTCCCAGTGATGTAGCATTGCACACACACAATTTTGGAACACAGCCCTCTTATGAGTCACATATTACTGGTATTGCATTTTTGCTAAAACAATTATTTCTACTAATATGCATTGAGCATGACATTAACCTACGTGAACAT
Organism: Xenopus laevis; assembly: GCF_017654675.1. Lineage (NCBI taxonomy): Eukaryota > Metazoa > Chordata > Amphibia > Anura > Pipidae > Xenopus > Xenopus laevis. Next base: position 120,862,047 of record NC_054379.1, read on the forward strand.
CTATCATGTGATTTCCTTTGGTGGATATGGGGTTAGCATTAACATAATAATTACTGAGTTTAATGTCTCATTAAACGCCCTGTTAGAGCTCATTTAAGCTGCTGTTGCTTTCTATTACCAATCCCTACAGTGTTACATTTTAGTAAAAGTACCAAAGTAACTGTAATTTATTTCAATGGGACCCTGTGGTACCAAATTACAGGTTTAATAATGTCCCCCCACCCACTAATATGGGTAGCATACTAAATTGGGGACAAACAAAAAGGAATCACAGTACTGGCAAATGCATTATAAATCTACTGTAGTATTAATTGGGTACAGTCAATTATTAACGCTTTTGCTACCTGTCCAAACATTTAAGATGCTGACGATTGAACTACTCTGTGTTAGAGGTCAAGCTGCACAGCTGATACATACATTCTAAGGGGCAGATTTACTAAGCTCGAGTGAATTTTCAAAGTTAAAAAATTTCGAATTTCGAAGTAATTTTTTGAATACTTCGACCATCGAATAAGATACTACAACTACGAATTTACTTCGACTTCGATTCAAAGTAAAAATCGTTTGAATATTCGACCATTCGATAATCAAAGTACTTTCTCTTTAAAAAAAACTTCGACTTCATACTTCATCAAATTAAAGCTACTGAAGTGCAATATTAGCCCACAGGGACCTTCCACTTTTCTAAGTCTTTGCACATCGAATAGAAATCCTTCGATCAATAGCTAACGTTCAATTCGCACTATTTCATCAATTGAACGATTTCTATTCGATCGATCAAATACGCTAAAAATCCTTCTTTTTCGATATTCAAAATAGAAGGATTTCAATTCGAGGGTCGAATTTCGATGTTTTTTTAACTTCGAAATTCGACCCTTAGTTAATCTGCCCCTAAATCTATAACAATGTTGTTAGCTAACACTATGGGGCATATTCATCAAGGATCGAATTTTGAAGTAAAAAAACTTCGATATTCGACCATCGAATTTGAGTACTTCAATAGTCTAAGTATTTTTTCCAATGAAAACAGCCGTATTCGATCGAAGTACGATCGAAGTAAAGTCGTGCGATCGAATGATTTAACCCCCCATATTGAATGATTTGAAGGATTTTTCAAAAAAAAACCTTTGACTTCTCAAAACTTGCCCAAAAGCCTCAGATAGGTTCTAGGAGGTCCCCCATAGGCTAAACAGCAATTCGTCAGGTTTTAGGTGGCGAAGTGTCGAAGACAAAGTTTTTTAAAGAGACAGTACTTCGATTTTTTCAATTGGAATTGAAGTAAAGTCGAATTTGGCCTATTCGATTGCCCCAAGTACCCAAAAATTACTTCGAAATACGAAGTTTTTTAAATTTGAAAATTCACTTCGACCTTTGATAAATCTGCCTCTATATCATGAGGGTAAAAATGGTCCACTCATTATAAGACCTAATTTAAAGCTACCATTTAGCATTTAGATTCGATTTTTAATATATCTATTATCCCCCTCATGACAAGGGGAAGTTCACATTTCTGCATTACCGTTGATAACAATATTCTAGAATACTAATATGGCAAACTAGGACTGTCAAATCAGTCCTTTAGGGCTCTTACATGCAAGTGTTTTGTGTTTTCCTGCGGTGAATCTTTTATGTGTTCCAATGCAGGGGACAAATCGCAGCCCATTCTTCCCAATCACTCTGAATGCCGGTGAAACACCCATGTGTTAGAGCCCTTAAAGCCATTAACAAACTAAATCCAGATCTTTTATGGCCACTTGGCACTTAATTTAGATGCATGGTAGGGCCATATCAAAACTAGCCTTGTCCCACAGTAAGAGATGTATTTAGATCCAGTGCCACCATAGCCATAGGACCTTTACAGCGCCTCCAAACGTGAGAAATTACATCAGGAACACCTTGTATGTGAAGACATTTTAGCATTTACTTCACTTCCGGAATCGTAAAAATTGGCCCTGCCCACAGTACCATGGTCCCACAGTACAGGAGTTTCACAGTAATCTAAATCAAGGGCAAATACAGAGGCCCTTAAATGCTATGGTAGAATTTGATATGCAGCTTCTTTTCTAGTGAAGTCAGGGAGAGAATTAGCGATTAGAGAGAATGGGAAAGCAATTTGAATGTGGATGAAAGTGTGTACCTAATATTGACAGTATTTGTACACGGGGGTGGCAGTCAAATAAACATGTTTTAGGGACACAGAAGCCCAAATTCCTAGCTGGGGAAGTCAGGCTACAATGTACTCACATAAGGAAAAGCAGTCTTCCTAAATTCTAGTATTTCCTTAGTGACTGAGGTCTATAATTTTGGGGGTTTTGTAGTGAAATAAATAAAGTGTGTTGAGAAATGGTGCCGTCCCCGGTGTAATATGGTCAACAGATGTCTTAGCAGAAATGTCAAAAAAGTGTCAGTTTCACTGTAATGATATGCCATAATAATGACATATTGGCACAATTGTTATTACTTAGTTTGTTTACATAGTAATTCAATCTGCTAAACACATTTTAAATATTATAAAAGTGCCATCTTAAAATGTTATCAAAGTGACTTTCTTTAACATGGATAGCGGCAAATATATAAAAATATATGTCCAGTTATAGAGATAGTGGGGGAAGAGATGTTCTCAAGCAGCTATGCCACCCCAATATAAGAAGGTCTGAAGAGAATATTAAATCTGACTGCAGGGTTTAAGATCCATATTCTGTATTGAATGTGCTTAACACAGATGTTAAAGCCTGTTTGATACAGAATCAATGGATGCCTGTCATTCTGGCTCATGTAAGTGAAAACAATATTTGAAACTGCTGACAGATTTTTAAGATACCAGAGACTAATCTTGCCACAATGGACTATTGATATCTCCTGTGTAAAGGTCACACTAAGCCCGGAATATGTATCTCTTTTATTGGTTTCTCCCTTGGTGTATGTACAGCATTTCAGAAACATCAACAGCCGCACAAAACAAATGATTATGAACATTTTTCCATTGACCACTCCATCCTATAGTGCTTTTCATATTTCTACCTTTAAATTTGAACTCTGCTGTTTTTTTAAATACTGGCTTATTGCCAGCCACCATATAATCACCCACCATATAATTAATAGTATAATATTGGCAAAAGACTTTATGTAAAAAATGATGCAGGTACTGTATTATAAGGTAACCAACAAGATCACTTGTTAGGTCCATAGCTGTAGTAACCTAAAAAAAGTACAGTGACATACCAGGTTTGGGCTGGCCCTCCTTGCAAGATCTTTATGGGGGTCCAGTGCACATCTCAAAGGCCAACCACTGGCCACCCACTTTATTGATTGCTACCCAGCACAAATGAATGAGTGGGCAGCATAGTTTTAACTTCAGAAGGGGCTGTGAAAAGCAAACTACAATATAGAAGACCACCGTGGTCTGGTGCCCCTTGTCCCCAAGCCCCTCCACAATGCAGGTTCAGCTTTATGGTAGTTGTACCATTGGCCAAACGACAGGTAGCATTTACTGGTCAGGTATTAGACAGAAAACTTGTTGTTATGGGATACTAGACCTGGAGTAAACGTTGCTCTTTTTATTACTTTACCCCCACAAGAATCATCCCACCTAAAAAATTTGCAACCCCATCCTTCATTATACAGCTATACAGGAATTGGATTCATGATGCAATGAGTTTCCAGCAATCAAAAATGAGTGTTGGGGTTAATTTTGAATGCAAAAGTTTAAAACAGAAACCAGGCCACAATTTATTCTAAGCACTCTTCTATAAATCAGTAATTGTAAGAAAATACCATATTGGTTGTAATCATCATCATCATCATTTATTTATATAGCGCTGTCAAGATATGCAGTGCTTTAATGCAGTTATAGCAAACAGGGAATAAATGGTGGATAACAAACAGATAACAAACAAGGATTACAGAATACAATAGGGTTAGAAGGACCTAGAGATTAGAGTTTACACACAAAAGGTTAGGGTACATTAGGATTATATAAACACTTTGTCATTTTTGGTACAGCAATGATTAAGGTACATCGAATAAGCCTCTTTAAACAGATGGGTCTTTAAGGAGCGCTTGAAAGTTTGGAAAGAAGGAGAAAGTCTGACAGCTTGTGGCTAAGAGTTCCAGAGAAAAGCAGAAGCCCGATAGAAGTCTTGTAGACGAGAATGGGCAGAAGTGATCAGAGTAGAAGTGAGGCGAAGATCAGAAGCAGAGCGAAGGTTTTGTGAAGGAGTGTATTTGGAGATTAGAGATGAAATATAGGGAGGGGTTTCATTATTAAGGGCCTTGATTGTGAGTGTAAGTAATTTGAATTTGATTCTAGAAGAGATTGGGAGCCAGTGAAGGGACATGCATATGGGAGCAGCTGATGTTGAGCGGCGAGCTAGATGAATGAGTCTAGCGGCTGCGTATAGAACAGACTGGAGTTGTGAAAGGTGACTTGTTGGAATACCTGTGGGGAGTAAATTGCAGTAATCAAGGTGGGAGATGATGAGAGACTGAATCAGTGTTTTAGTTGATTCTCAACTGAGATATATCGTATTCGAGCAATGTTGTGCAGTTGAATACGGCAAGATTTTGCATGTGTGGTGAAAAAGAGATGTGAGTCTAAGATGACTCCTAGGCAGCGTGCCTGTGTGGTGGAATGAAAGGTGGTGTTGTTTACAGTGAGTGATATCTGAGGGACAGGGGAAGATCTTGGAGGAAATATAATGAGTTCTGTTTTAGAAAGGTTCAGTTTCAGGTGGCACTGTGACATCCAGGAGGAGACAGCAGAGAGACAGTCTGTGACTTGGGAAAGGACAGAATTAGAAAGATCAGGAGTAGACAAGTAGAGTTGGGTGTCATCAGCATAAAGGTGATACTGAAGTCCAAATGACTGAATAAGTTTTCCTAGTGAAGTTGTATAGAGCGAAAACAGCAGGGGGCCAAGAACAGAGCCTTGAGGAACTCCAACACAGAGTGGGAAAGTAGTAGAAGTAGAGTTAGAGAAGGAAACTTTAAAGAAATGGTCAGACAGATAAGATATAAACCATGAAAGAGCAGTGTCCCGAATGCCAGCTGAGTGTAGAATGTCAAGGAGGAGTGTGTGGTCAACTGTGTCAAAGGCTGCAGAGAGATCTAGAAGGATTAGAATGTAATTGTGACCTTTAGACTTTGCCAATAGAAGATCATTGGTTACTATGGTGAGTGCAGTTTCAGTCGAGTGTGATGGGCGGAAGCCAAATTGCAAGGGGTCGAGGAGGGAGTTGTGAGTGAGATGCTGGATCAGGCGTTTGTAAACAAGCCTTTCTAGTAATTTGGATGCGAATGGAAGAAGGGAGACCGGTCGATAGTTAGTGGGAGAGCTGGGATCAAGGGAAGGTTTTTTGAGGATAGGAGTGATTAGTGCTTGTTTGTATAATGATGGAAAGGTACCAATAGAGAGTGAAAGAATTGAATAGGTGGGTAAGTGCAGGAGAGAGTGTATCAGAGATTGGGTGGAGAAGGCGAGAGGGTATGGGGTCAAGGGAACAGGTCGTGGGTTTTGAGCAGGCTAGAAGTTTGCTAACTTCATCTAGAGTTGCAGGGGTGAAGGAGTGCCTCGTGCCTACATATCAATTATTTCCTAATCCAGATTTTGAACTGCTGAACCTGCCAACTAGATGCATATGCTTGCTGATGGGGTTGCCCATTAGGGGTGTTCCATGCCCTCATGTGAGAAGATCCTTGTAAATTTGAGGGAAGGTTATGTGGTATCAATTGATAATAAAGCAGTATGATCTTGGGAAAGTCTGGCGTGGATACATACAATGTTCCTGCTGTATCTATTTTATTTCCGAATCTGGCAACACTGCAACCCTTTTGAGAGAATGTTCCCCTCTTTTCCAATGCACAGGCTATAAAGCAGATGTGAAGGGGGTGTGAGTGGGGTTCTCAGCTGTTTACATGACAATACCTGGCTCCGAACCTAGAGAAAAGTCCCACATATCAGCTGGCAGAACAAATATGACAAGTAGGTGAGCACAAGTCAATGTGTGAATCTGAGCTCAGTAAGCAAGGCAGATGAAGCAAGTAGCAGAAAAGAGTATGCTGAAATCAGCAGTCACGCTCAAACCAGCATTCCCCACTGAACAGACTCCCACACATTGTAATATACCTGAACCAGAGATAATGCAATGGAGAATGAGACTATTCTCCTGCAGCACCACATTCAGCACTTGCTATCTGCTACAGAAGCCAAAGCACCAGCTACTGATAACATTGGTTCATCTTTGAAGCACTGTAATACAAATATAATACACAAAAGCCATGAATATCTTGTAAATTATATCCTTATAAACGGTGAGTTCTGATGTCATCAGTTATAAACGGTGAGTTCTGATGTCATTTCAGTCACATGACGCACTGAAATTTGTGTATTATAATAAATAAAGTACCCCCAGTTGTAAAATATGAGGATATTAGAAGTTACCTCGGAGTTCCATGACCTGTATAAAAACACTCGGCCTTCGGCCTTGTGTTTTTATATGGTCATGAAACTCCTCGGTAACTTATAATATCCTTATATTTTACAAGAGGGGGTACTTTATTCACTATATACGCAATGCAAACCATATTTTCTTTGTGGGTTTTTAATAAATGTTTTGTGCCTCGTCCACCGGGGGAAAGAAGTTGGTGCTTTTCTTTAATTTGTATTAATGCAGAGTGTATGTCATAAAAAAGTCTTACAAAAAATCTATTTTTGTTCCAAATAATACGCCACCTTCGTGCACATCTTAAAATAACCAGCCATGGGCTATTGCAATTCACAATGTAATAACTGTTTAATGAACAATTTTACATTGTGATATGCAAATGTATATTCTTAATTTTTGGCAAAAATGTTTTCTGTTTGCAACTTTTATTACATTAGTCCATCTGAATCTTGCAATTCAGAGCTCCCTCAGTGGTGGATTTGCTTTGAGAATGGCATATAGTGTATGAATATATTATAAATTAATTAATACATGAATATATTATAAATTAATGTAAAGTGCTGAGTAATTTGCTGGGGCTATATAAATAAATGATGAATATGACGATGGTATATTTCAAGTGGTTGAGCATGATTCATCAAATAAACTCTGCAAGATGGATTAGGAATGCTGGAACCAAGGTCTGCATAGGTTGAACCATGTTGTTCATCTGTGACTCAACTTCTAACATGATGTAGATAGTGATATTCTGAGACCATTTGCAATCGGTTTTCATGTTTTATTACTCGTGGTTTTTGAGTTATTTAACTTTTTATACAGCGGCTCTCCAGTTTCCAATTTCAGCAATCTGGTTGCTAGGGTCCAAATTCCCATAGCAACCATGGATTGATTTGAATAAGAGACTGGAATATAAATCGGAGAGGGCCTGAATAGAAAGATAAGTAATCTTCAATGTGTAACCTTACAGATCATTTGCTTTTAGATGGGGGTCAGCGACCCCCATTTAAAAGCTGGAAAGATTCAGAACAATTATAAAAAATAAAAATAATGAAGACCAATTGAAAAATTGCTTAGAATTGCCAATTATAACATACTAAAAGTTTACTTGAAGGTGAACCACCTCTTTAATCATGACCTTTCCCTTAATGGTTCTATAGAAAAGGAGATACTGATATGGACTCCCCTAAAAAAACATTTAGTGACCTTTAGTTAAAAGTAAAGACTGAGCTCAGTGCTCAGACAGTAACAATAAATGAAAACTGGAAAGGTAAAATACTGATATGTTGGAGAATGTGATGAACCCCTTGCTTTATGAATGCTCTTTACTATCTTTAGAAGCATGTTTCAGAAAAGATTATTTTTAGCTGAAGAGTTGCACATTGTTTTACTGGGAAGGAACAGCTGAAATTCACAGGGAAGAAGCATAACCTGAGGGGGTCTGTGAGAGCTAAAAGACAGATGTGTTGAAAGAGACTAGAACTAAAGGTTACAAGGTATTGGGAGTAAAACACCAAATGTTATAAAGGAAAGTGGGAAGTTAAAGAAAAGGAAAGGGAGGTGAGCTCATGTTACTATTCTAACCTTAAAAGATTCTTACAGTATGTAAGTTTATTGTGTATACACTATTCTAGCTACAGTAGCTGTGTAACCATGGATATCCAAAATGTTTTCTTGTATATTTCAGGGAGAAATCTACATGGTCTTGCATGGGGGCCACTCTGTACACGTCCAGCACATCTCTTGCCAATTGCTAACTATTAATCAGTAAAGTATATGTACGCAATCTCATTTGTCGTCCATGTTATTTCCACAGTGGTATAATTGAGGTGGGGAAGAGAACCAGACCCCTCAATTTCAGATATTTCCCCTCATTGCAACCACTCCAAGTTCTTCTTACATGCTCAATGCTAAAATGTGCTAAAATGCACGCTATAGTGCATATGAGTTTTCGCGAATTGGACAGAATGGCATATTCAAAATGGGGATTGCATATCTTCCAGCATGCTAATGTACAGTATATAGTGTCATGCATGCATTAGAAGCTATTGACCCAACTTGATGTGGGAACCCTGGAATTACTATCACATCCAGGGTGGTGATGATTCTAGCATTAGTAGGTGCACCATTCATCAGGCTGGGCAGGTAGATTGATAGGCCAGTGCAAGTAGCTTGTATAAGCACAAGTATCTTTAAAGTGGTTGCTCACCTTTAAATTAACCTTTAGTATGTTATTGAATGGCCAATGCTAATCAACTTTTCAAATGGTCTTCATTATTTAAAATTTATAGTTTTTTTTTTAAATTTGTGCTGCCTTGTTCTCACTCTTTTAACTGACCCCCATCTAAAAGACAAATGCTCTGTAAGGCTACAAATATAATTGTAATTGCTACTTATTATTACTCATCTTACTATGCAGGCCCTCCCCTATTCATATTCCAGTCTCATATTCAAAGCAGTGCACAGTTGCTAGGTAATTTGTACCCTAGCAGCCATATTGCTGAAATTTCAAGCTGTAAGATCTACTGAAAAAGAGCTAAATAACTCAAAAAACACAAATAATAAAAAATGAAAACCAATTGCAAATTTTCTCATACAGCATACTAAAAGTTACCTTATAGACAAAAAACCTCTTTAATGAATTCCACCAATAAAAGCACAAATTTGCATTCATTTTAGCACACCGGACTTGCACTTTTGGTTGTAAATTAGACTTGTTTTATGTTTATAACCTGAAAGAAATGACAAACTATACTGAATGAAAGACAAATGTTTTAATATAGTCTTAATGGAGGTCAACTGTTATACTATTCCAGTACGTATTAGTAAGAAAAACTCTTCTGCATTAGTGTACATTCCGAGCACGTGAGAGGCATAAAAATAGACACTAGCTATAGCTCATCCTCATGCTCGGAAATGCATCCTGTGAAACATGTGCCCTGAAATGGAAAATAACTTTGAATGGATCTACAATTAGAATGGCATACAGTTTCCTGGGTAGAGTAATTCACACTGGATTTTAATGTCCCTGGTTATTGGTGGAAGGATTTTATTCATGCAGTGCACTATACTTGCTCTCATGCATGATAATACTCTTATAGTCACTTAAGTATTTTATAATTGTATAACAGCTTATGATAAAATATAAACTAATCCCTGCTGTGTGATGCTGGCTGAAATGGCCATTATTTATATGTCCTGCCTGCAAACAAGTTTTTCTTATTCTTTCAGGAGGGGCCTGGGGTTTGCTCACAGGGATTCAAAATTAGAGGCCGTAAAACCAGACTTCTGCAGCTATATGCAAGGCTAAGGGAATATAACACAGCATGTATAGCATTCTTGGTTGTTGCCATCAGCTAAATGGTCACAGGACTATGTGTGTCATACACGATCGTTTTAATAGTTGTGCCCTGTTCCAAAAAAATACACAATTTTACATTTATCCTAAAGAAAAAAAAATATTTTCAATACAAATACAAAAACACCGATCAAATGAAAACATTTGTGCATAAAATATATGTTCAAATAAACATGTAAGTTTTATGTTGTAGCTAAGCAACTGTGGTGCAGTACTGTGACCCTTCTTTATCTTGTGCAGTCAGCTACATGGTATTGTGAAGCTTTCAGTCTATCCCCAGGGTAGGCCAGCATGCTACAAGGGAAGGGCACCCTGCCTCTCTCTAAATCTCTGCCTCATTTGTTGTCAATTCTTCCATCGCTTGTATTAATGCTTGTGCACATTATACAAGAGACCGCTTCACCATGACACCACAATCTAATTACAATATCAGTGAACTGGCAACATTCATCACCCCTACTTGTTCATAAACAAGGTGCAATGGTGCTATGAAAACCAATATAATTAGAAGAGTAACATACCTTATTTTTTTATGCACGTTGCTGTTTCTCTTGCAATTTAAGCATTCTTCATCACCACCAGCTCAGGTAAAAAGTCAGCAGTATCTCAACCAAATAGCACAGTTGCATGCGTCTCTATTTTTATCTTATTCAATATTAATGGAGGTGAACTCAGACTTAGGGGCTGATTTACTAACATTTGATTTTTTTTTTTTTTCAAATTGCATTTTTCATTTAATTTTTTTTGAAAACCTGAAATATTCAAGATTTATGAAGTGTAAAAACCACAAACACAAAACTTTACCATAACCTATTTGCCAGTGTACCCCCCCCCATTAAATACAGCACAAGCTAAATGACACAAACAGATCCCAGAGCTCACCAAAGACGATTGGGATGAGGCCACAGAAACTATGTATAATAGCATAATATCAGTGAGAAACAGACTAATTCAGTATAAAGTTTTCCATCAACTTTACACAACCCCACTAAGACTTAAGGCTATGTGTAAGAGAGACGATGACACCTGTCCTAGGTGTAGAACCCCAATGGCCAATTTTATACACATGATCTGGGCCTGCCCAGTAATAAGAACATATTGGTCTCAGGTAATAGTCTACCTTGCAACCACCCTTGACTTCCCACAGGTGCTATCTCCAATTGTCTGTCTACTGGGTGTAGTTGCACATGGAAGGCTGAGATTCCAGGCCCTACTATTCTATGCCAAGAAATGTATAATTATGCATTGGATGGGACCCATCCCCCCACAAGAGATTCCTGGATCAACTTAGTTGATTCTGCCATAAATATCTCTTATGTAATTGTCAAACCCTATGGTGATAAGATTCTGAAACAATGTTAAATTTATACCATATATGGTTGTTAATGTTTTATTCATGAAAACAAATAAAACATTGCCTTTAAAAAAATGTGGTGCAAGGCACAATTCACATACAAGCCCTCTACTTAACAATAGGCCCTAAATACAGGAAATGCACAAAAATAGGGTGTGTGGGAACAAGTCTAAGTAAAATATTCAAATACATAGGAAGTGCAACTGATCTGACCAGGATAGTTACACAACAGAGAAAAATTTATCAATGCACATTCCCTGTTTCTCTGGTCATTTAAGTATCTATGCAAGTGCGTGCATTTTTAAAAAACAGGGGTTTTAATTACAAAGTAATGATCATAAAATCCCATAAGCCACCCTACCAAGTCAAGGTAAACCCCATGTGTTTATCCTAACTATTTACCTCTGGTCAAATGTTTCATAGATTGGAACTCCCCTGCATAGTAGCTTGTCTCTGGCTAAAGGTCTCCTAACCAAGGTACTGGTCTAAATTGACTTGATCCCCGTCCAGGCCATTAGAATTTCTAAGGGGAGAGTATAGCAACACTAAAGCATTGATTTTTACAGGTTTACTCCTTCCTTGCCTGCTTACAGCTTTTAAATAAGGGTGATTGCCCAGACCAACACCAAAGTACTTCTCTAACTGGGTTTAATCCTCTCCATGCCACAGTATTTAAACAGAAGATGTTGCCAAGATCAAAGCATTGGTTTCGCAGGCTTACTTCTTCCTCTTTTAAAACAAACACCAATTTTTAAATGGACGTTTTTGCAACAACACAGTAGTCTGGCCATTCTTCCTGCAAAGGAACTCTAGGAAAATAAAAATAAGTAAAATATACAAATACAAAGGAAGTGCAACTGATTTGGCCAAGATAGTTGCTAACATACAACAGAGAAAAAAAATAGATCAATGTGCATACCCTGGTCCCCTGCAAGTGCATGTATTTTTTTATTTGGAAAATAAAGTGAACAGTTATTCTTAGTAATCCAGAATGGGGACTCCAGTTACCCCATATAACCCAAAATTACCTCTTAGGGCTAGTCCACACGGGGAGATAGCGACGCGTTTGCGGTCGCGGCGACAAAGCGCCGCGACAGTCGCCGCGACCGGCGCAGGCGACAGTTTTGTATGGGCGCCTATGTAAAAACGCCTGTGCTAACCACACGAGGCGATGCGCTTTTCAACAGTCGCCTGAAAAAGCCTGGCGAGGCATTTTCAGGCGACTGTTGAAAAGCGCATCGCCTTGTGTGGTTAGCACAGGCGTTTTTACATAGGCGCCCATACAAAACTGTCGCCTGCGCCGGTCGCGGCGACTGTCGCCGCGACCGCAAACGCGTCGCTATCTCCCCGTGTGGAATAGCCCTTAAAGGGCTAGATGACAGATAACTCTACTTTCTGCCAGAATGAAGGCATGTGTGCTCGGCACTTAAAGGCATAATCGAACAAGAAAACAAATAGAAATAGAGTACACTGCAAATATCTGCAGTAACGATGATGACCAAGGTCATCCACAGTACAAAAAAAAAAACAATTCACAGTTCAATAAATAATCAAGAGTTATTTTATTGCTAGCTACTGAAGCTACAGTATCTCCCTTGGTGTTGCTTTCATTTGGACATCAACAAACACATGGCATGTACCCTTGTACCTTCTAACATTAAAAGTTTGATCATACAGTCCTATAGGAAGGCCTGTTTCAGTCTTTCTTTTAAGCTTATCCTCTATTGGCAATGCATAAACATCAAGCTCAATAATTAGCAAAGGTTTTCTGTAAACCCTGGAGCCTAACTTTTGTTGGTGATGATGAGCAGAAGATAATATTTAACATTTTCTCTCTCCAACCTTTACTTCCTCCTGAGGGAATCCAGTAAGCGCTATTTCTTATTTATGATCATCAGCTTCTTTCCAGAATTATGTGATGGGGTAGTACAGTGTATTTGACCATGTGTGTGAACAGAGATTTACTGTATTTAAAGTACAGTGTTGATTGATGATTATTTAAGACTATAAATACTCCCCCCTATAAATACTCACATAGTACCAGTGATGGAGTTGAGGTAAAGTGGTTACAACAATATACAGTTGGAGAGCATATCAGACAGTGGCATACAGGTATCCCGAATACAGGTACAATACCAGAGCTTTTTAACCAAAATTGAGGAAAAACCTAATAAGAGTGTAGGGATGTGAAAATCTTAGACACCCTTACACTTTACAGACAGGCACATCCCTAGTAATACGGACACCTCAGTGGGTGCTTATGGGGACCTTGTGCTTATGTAACCCCTGCAGTTCACACAGTGTACACCAGATGGCATTGTGCCAGAGTATAAAAGGTTTAGGAACCATGTGTTCTGGGTCCATTGCTTTAGCCCAACCAAGCAGGCTGGAAGGGAATGGGTAGTGCTGACCCTAGGCGCCTTGGCCCTAGTAATTAGACAGCTATACTCGTTTTATAGATCGCTCTAGGAGTGATAGAGAGGTTATTTAGTTGAGCAGCTCAAGGCTCCGCCGAGGAGATAAGAGGGATTAAGATCCCAGGGTGTTACTGACCCAGAGTAAGGAACCAAGTGTTGAGATAGGGATGTCAGGAGTTCCCCTAGTCTGCCACTGGAAGATATCCTGAAAACTGGGCAATACCCATCACATGCTGTCAACTTACTCTTTGCTGTACATTCCCTAGCCTGTGGGGATTCAGCCTATACGTGCTGTGAGTATATGCTTCCATTATGCTGCTGTGTATGTTCTATACTCCATTGTGGATCAATGTGCTAAATGATCTATGTGCTATTGTTTAATAAATACTGTTCTTTGTTCAACTGTTAAAGAACTACTGGCGCCCATCATTGTGCTATCGCACCAGGTTACAGTTACACTACACCCTTGCCTCCACACCGTTGCGAGGGCTTACCCCTGAGAAAGAGAGCTAATCTGTGGTCTCAGCCCACAAAGGAAAGTAGCTAAAACTGCCCTAGCACAAGTCAGTTTACTATAGCGCTACAAGAGATTTCCCAACCAGCAGGGGGTTAGCCTTACACATGGACAGTATAAAGGTTCATGCTCAAAATTGCTCCTGAAAATACCACATTGATGGTTTTCTAAAAAAGCAAGTACAATGGCAAAAAGGTATGCATGTCTAACTAAGCAAGTCTTATTCTACATATTTATATGCTAGCAAACTAGAAATCTTTTGAATTAGAATAGTTCAATATGATCCCTTGCATTATTATTGTGCATTGAGGCATAAATGACAAGCCATGGCAAACACTTCATGATAAGGAAAAACATTTTCCTCTTACTATGAATGTGAATTAATGTCAAGAATAATACTTAGGAAGCAGAATATCATATTAATGTACATCTGTGCAGGCCTGCACTGTACATGCCAAGGACCCGGCAGTACATCATACTTTACTGCACAAATATTTACTATCTTATGCATAAATAGTATTCGCTAGACTGATCAATCCCTCCCGGTGTTTTTATTCTGCTGACTCACATGCAGGAATTCTATGTAGGGCACCTTGTAATCATTTTGTCCATAAATCACTTGATCTTATTACATTGCCCAGTGCTAGAGTAATAGCATGCTTATTTTAAATTAGTCTGTACCTACAATGCTCTTTTAAGTAGGTTAACATCCAGGGGCCCATTTACTAAGGGTCAAAGTGAATTTTCGAAATAAAAAAACTTTGAATTTCAAAATAATTTTTGGGTACTGTACTTCGACCATCGAATAGGCCAAATTCGACTTCGACTTCGAATCGAAGTGAAAATACTTCACAAATTCGACCTTTCGAAAATCGAAGTACTGTCTCTTTAAAAAACTTCGACTTCGACACTTCGCCACCTTAAACCTGCCGAATTGCTATATTAGCCTATGGGGACCTCCAAGAACATATAGCCAACATTTGGCTACGTTTTTAGAAGTCGAAGTAAAATCGTTCAATCGATCGATTAAATCGTTAGAATTACTCGTTTCGAAGTACGATCATACGGTCGAAGTACGATCATACGGTCGAAGTACGATCTTAAAAATCCTTCGACTTCGAATGTTGGACTACCCTATTCGATGGTCGAATTTCGAAGTATTTTTCACTTTGAAATTCAACCCTTGATAAATCTTCCCCCCACAGTATCATCTGCTTAATTTCTGCCTTTCTTAAAAGATATGGAAAAGCACATGGGGCACATTAAAGGTTTAGACAAAATTCTACTAAAACAAATCTGCAATACTGATATTCTGTATTTTTTCTGTTTTCTCATTACCTTCTGATAATGTGCACCTTGCTGTGAGAAAGTAGATTTAGTTAGTAGTGCTAAACCTAAATGCCTTTTCATCTTCCGAATTACTGTTTTCATCTATTAATTACTGGATTCATTTTCTAAATTGTCCTTTTTCATCTGTAACATAAATTAGATTCCTTTAAATGTCTGCAAATAACGTGCTTAACTTTACGCAACAGGAAAAGCTGCATTCATTTTAAAGGACAAGGAAAGTCTAAAATAGAATAAGGCTAGAAATGCTGTATTTTGTTTACTAAACATAAGCATGAACTTACTGCACCACAAAGCCTAACCAAACAAATGATTTATGCTTTCAAAGTTGGCCACAGGGGGCTGTCATCTTGTAACTTTGTTAAACATCTTGGCCTGACCCTGACCCTGCACATGCTCAGTGTGGTCTGGGCTGCTTAGGGATCGTCATAAACAAAGCTGCCTGAATTCTGCATGGCTCGGAAGTAAGGCGGGAGCTCCCTCTGCTGTTCATAAGTATGATGGTTTCCCTGCTCAGCAGTTAGGGACCATCTGACAATTCCTATCCACAGCAGTAAATGAAGGGAGAATTTCACTGAATACAGTCAGGTTTCTTATAAAAACGGTACACATTTTTCAATTAAAGTATATTGGAGATAGGTTTCTTTTTCATTAAAGAAAGTAAAAATGGGATTTTATTTTTTTGCCTTTCCTTGTCCTTTAAAGGATAGGTTTGATAACCGAAATGAATTATGCTCCCTAACTTAAAGATACAACCCACTAGTGCCTTGGTGGTGTAAGTTCAAAATATTGTTTATATTAAAAAGGTTATATCCCTTACATATTTTTATGTTATCTAAAAAGTGGTATCTAAAAAGATAAAATGAGTTCAAAATAAATTTCAGCCAATGGTCATTTTTTTGTGATAAAATGAAGCAATGGCAAGAAAAGCATTTAGAGCAATGGAATAAAAACATAAAATACTCCCATTCAGCTCCCTAATGGGAGCCAAAGCCGCCGAAAAGAGGAATGAAGGAGAATGAAGAAGGAAGAAGACTGCCTGCCTAATTTTCAAGGTAAGTTTCCACTGAACGCCAATGGTATTTTTTTATCCCTGGCCACCAATGTTCTTTTTAACTTTTATGGGGGGGAAAGCCCTGACCACCAATGGGACCTTGGCCACCAGTGCTTTTTTTAACTTGTAGGGGGAGCCTGGCCATCTATGATGCATGTTTATATGTGGGCTGATTTGTTTTTTTTTTTGCCAGGGCTGTTTTTTTCTCCCAGTCTGGCTAGACTCACATTGTAGGACACTAGGTAGATGCATCTAGCACTGGGACCCATTTTTTTAAGATGTTGCAAAGGTGGTTATTGGGCTGCTGTCCAGGTACAAAATTGACCAGTGTTGATAAACAAGACCAATTAATAATTCATTTATATAAGGCCAAGTTTAAATCACTTACACAGGATAGGATTCCCATTTAGATGCCACCATTTCTTGACCCAGAAAAAGTTTCCAATTAGAAGTAATAGAATGATGGACAAAGGTGACCTAAATTGACCTTGTTGTCTGGCACGTACACCAAAGAACAGAGAGCTAGCTTTAATGGTGCCTTAACTCAACAAGGAGCAACAAGCACACAGTTTTTCAGATTGTATTGAATTGTGCTGCTGTACATGCTTGAATGTATTCTGCGAGCTCTGTCTGTATCAAAGTTTCAGAGAAGAGACTGTTAGAATATTTTTCCCCTATTCATCTAATACCTTAGCATTAAAAAAAACCTCTCCAGTTTGATTTATTCATCATCAAAGTAAAAAGTTACTTAAGTCATTATCAATAAGAGACTGAGAAAGAAAAAATTGCTGTAGAGATTAGATGTCCAATAAATATGCTTTAATTGAATAGACATCATTCTGAAACACAAATATTTGTTCTAAAAGCTTTTCAGTCTCATCACGCAGCACTTAGCACTGAAAAATAATATGTCATTGCCATGGCATTTTGAGAAGTGTTGGATGAAAAGCACTCCCACTGGTATTGCCAACATTTATTTTATGTTCGTCTATTTTGGATTTTGCTGACTTTATAGTAGGTAGTGTTGACAGATAAATGCTGGTGTTTTACTTTAAAGGAGATTAAACACTAATGTGCTTTTGAGTTTCACACGACTGCTGAAATAGATTAGTTAAACCACCATTACTTTTCTTTTTAAGGATTTGGGAAGTGGATTTTCCAGAATCATCACATTGCAGGTGATCCCTTCACTTTGCATTGGTGTTTGAAATACTTATGATTTTCTGAATAAAGTAAACAATCCTTTACATTGTCAGCCATAATTGCAGTGTAGAGACTGAAAATTCATTTGTCAGTTTCTTTAAAAGCCAACATTAATATTAGGCAAACATGTTAATGTCACGATAAAAGTATTGATTTGCTAATTTTTAGTTTGTTGGCTCTCTTTGTTAGAATGTTTATTCTGTTGTTATATTTCCATTATGTATTCAATTCATTTTTAATTTTAATTCCTAATGTCCCTATCGCCTACAACAGAGTTTCCCCATGATAAATTTGTAATAGGTATAAGAGTGTGTCAAATGATTTCCCTTCAAAACAACAGGTTAATATTGTTACATTATTGATCCCTTGTTGAAAGTGTCTGGAGCAAAGGTGTTGTTGGCTGCTCATTTGTAACTTTAGATGTTGTGGCAATACTCCATACTATTTCTCCTTGGTGGCGCACAAGACAGCTTTTACCCACTAGCTCTGATTATATTCAACACCTGTGGTATACTGGAGTCTGTTACTTGCTAAACCTTGTTTAAGACCCTGCCTCCACCTCAGTGCTCCCTCTCATTATATAAACCATGGAGCTGGTCACATAATCCCATGGCCAACTGGGGAAACCTTACTCCCATAGGGCACAAGTAGACAGCTGGGACTACCTGTGATTAACCCTTTCGGTCCCCTACAAAACCATTGTATATAACCGGCCTGTCACGGTCAATTGGATGTATTCAGTATATAACCTGTAACTGAGAAGCTACAAAGGTGCCATAATTTCATGGCTGGATTTACATAGTGGGTTCCCCTATCCCCCCCCCCTTTATTCGTGCAAATTTTCTTCATCTGGACTGGAGCAATGGGGATTGGCGCACGAGAAATTTAAAAAATGATTGTATCTCCAGCGCATCCCCAGTGTTTTTGAACCAATGTGGGTGTGGTTGGGCAGCATGCCGCCCCCCTAAAATCCTGCCACCCTAGGCCCGGGCCTAGATGGCCTTTCCACAAATCCGGGCCCGCATAAATTAAGTGCAGTCTTGCAAAGCTAAAATTTGTAGAAACGTTTTTCATATTTCAGGAAAATGAAAGTTCTTTGTACTTCATAATGATTACTTAGTCTTTCCAGAATGAGACAATTATATAATCCAATATGTATTTTAGCGGTTTAGATGATACAGATTAGTCCATATTTATGTCACTTCCTTCTTAATAAGTATCAAAGGCTGTGCTGAAGAATGGTATCTCAGTGTTTCCAGGCAACAGAAAACACAGCTACAGTATGTTGATTTCATGCAAATTCTCTATAGCAGAAGATTAAAGGGCCATTTTCTGTTATATATTGTGGTGTTTATACAAATGGCCTGTAGATGTCACTGTGCCCAGAATTATACTTGTTACTGTTGTGTAATGCCTGCATGAGCCTGCTAAAAAGCACTGTTATACTCTACTCATCCTCAGATAGGCAAAACATAATAGATTGGCGAAAAGGATGGCTCTTCTACCTCTACAGCAGCCTGTACCTTTTCTTCCAAACCCTGTTGAGCCTACGATACATTTTACTGCTTGGATACCTATGTTTAAAAATTACATTATTGCTGCTGACCAAGGGGAGATTTCTGCTGCTAGAAAGCGTGCTTTACTTATTCACTTCCTGGGAGCAGAGGGACAGTGTATATTCTGTACATTACCATTACCTGATAATACTTATGAAACTGCTCTTACTGCTATAAAGAACTTTTTCGTGTCAAGAGTAAATGTGGTTGCTGAAAGATATAAAGTTCGCCAATGTGGATAACTTAATAGCGAATCCACAGAACAATTTGTAGCAGCTTTGAGAGAGCTGTTTTTTACCTGTGAGTTTGGGACTCTAACAGATGAAATGCTAAGAGACCAAATAGTGGAAAAAACAAACTCACCTCGCATTAGAGAGAGACTGCTCCTAGAGCAGGATTTAACCCTTGCAAAGGCTATTACAATTTCTAGCCAATTTGAAACAGCAGTGGCAGAGGCTAAAGCTCTCAGTCAGGGAACTGCTGGGAATGCACAGACTGTGAATTCAGCACTGTGGCCTAATAATGCACAGTCACAGGCAAAATACAGTGCTAAGGAAAGGGATTCACCTACACTGCAAAACCGTGCAGCAAATACAAATAGAAAATACTGCTTTCAGTGTGGTTCAACACAACACACTGCAAATCATGTTACATGTCCTGCAAAAGCTAAATGGTGCCGCAACTGCACAAAGGTAGGACATTTTGCTAAGATCTGCCGTAGTTCTGCTAAAGAGGTTCATGAAGTCACTACTACAAATGTCACAGTATTAAGTGTGGATAAAGCAGGTACATTTATTCCAGAGAAGTTTATATGCACTGTCAGTGTCAGTACTGCTCTTGCTGACAAAGGACACTCCATTAACCTGATCCTTGGTACAGGTTCAGCTGTTTCTATACTACCAAAGGATATTTTCTTGAAATACTTTGCAAAAGATCCACTTGTTGCACCTGCCCTAAAACTGGTCAGTTACTTAAAGGATCCGATCCCTGTGCTTGGTTGTTGCCAGTGACTGTACAATTTGAATCAAATACTGCAAAATCTGACTTTTCAAAACTTGCTATTGATATTGCCAGTCCTTTTGCAGATGCTCCTTTAGACTGAAGATTTGCTATAACCTTGATGGACTATTACAGTAAATGGCCTGAAATTGCATTTGTTTCTCATATAACATCAGCTACAGTAATAACATTTCTGTCTACAGTCTTCAGCAGAGAAGGTAATCCAAAGAAGTTAATATCAGATAACGGACCACAGTTTGTCTCATCTGAGTTTGAATCCTTTCTGAGAGAGAGGAATATTGTGCATAGGAAATCTTCAGTGTATTACACACAACACAACATTACACTTCCTCCTTAACATATAAAGGGAATGATTATCTCATATGTCAAAACATGGAAATAATTTTCTCTTTTGTTGTTACTGAAAGGGTTTGTAAAACCAATTACCTTATTGTATCATATTAATACATACACACAACCTGCCTGTTTTCTGGTTGTGAGGGGCACTAGTTTGATCAATCCAAGCACGGTATACATATAGCTATTATGTATTATACATAGCTGTGTATTTTCAGGTCACTTCATACTAAGAGTTTACAGTATGTTTAAAACATATGGTGATCTTTGCCACACTCCATTCCATACCACAATACATAGTATGGGTTGTTTACCAATAAGATAGTAAGAGGGTAATACAACATTCTTGCAATTGAGTTTCCTACAGGCTGGTTTTCATTTGAGTCTGTGTTCACACTTTCACATTTTCCTTACCCATGGGACGCTATTGGTCTATCTGCTTTTAAATTACTGCACATTTTGTGCTAGACTTTATTATTAGTATTAAACACTGCTGTGCCAAATGTATTCTGCAGCTTATTCAGATGTGATTACTCATTCCTCAAGATGAGGAATAGAATTTGTTTTATGATATTACTCATAGTGATTACAGAATGGAAATATAGACATGGCACCTGTTTGCTCTGTTTGCACTGTGCTCAATTAGCACTTTCCCTTTAGATTTTATTTTTAGCAGTATGTCATTTGTGGCAGCTGTGCAGCATCTGAAAAAAACGTAGGCTTTACTGTTAAAAAAGGACAGGGTTACCATCCAAAATAACATTTTCTGGGAGCATTATAAACTTGTCATATCATTGAGGTAGGGGTACTGTATCATTAATGCATTTAAAGTGCATTGTTATAGCAAGCAAAGAAACCTGACAGTTCAGACAGATACAGTACTAGAAATGTAATAAATTTAGAGATTCTAGCTTTTTTTTCCCCATATTATTTGAAGTGGTGAATTAATCCTGCTAAATCATAGCATCAACAAAACTACACTTCCTTCATAACATTATTAAATATTAAACATCTCTATTGAATCCAATCTTAGCTGCATGTTATATTTCATTCCAAATTTCATTCCAAATTTATTTATAACCATACACCATGATAAACTCTATGCAGGATATAGCAAATTGTTTTTAGATAGCTTTTACATAATTCATTGATAACTATTATTGAGCTTGGAAACTTAAAACTGAAATTTTACATGAAAACAAGCATTACAAAAAAATAGCATCTCTATAATGGAAGAAGCTGGTGTTAAAAGTTAAATAAAGAATGCATATAAGCAAGGTTTGAGAAAATCGAATCTGTATAGTGATGGGTGAATAAATTTGGCAGGCGCATATTCCACGTTTCGCCGGCAAAAAAATCTGCTGCATATAAAAAAATTGAGTGCACTTCAGAATAGTTGCACGCATAAAAATTGTTGTGTGTCAAAATTATTTGGACACCCATTGACTTTAATGCATTTGAAAAAAAATAGGCGCATATATAATCATTGTTGCGGACGTTGAAATAATTTTGACACCCATTGACTTGGGTGCATTTTGCGAATGTTTTGGGTTTTTCGCCTATCACTAAATATGTATAATGCTTTTGCTCCTGATGACGGCTCCGGTTTGGTAGCCGAAACGTCGAATAAACCACATCTTTTTGCATTTTCACAAGCCCCTGGAGTGCGGTGTATTTTTTGTATTATATATATATATATATATATATATATATATATATATATATATATATATATATATATATATATATATATATTTTGCAGGGTAGTGGCAAAGTAATAGGCACACCACAAATCTGCTCCAGCACTTCTGACAGAATTGTGAAAAAAGTATGTAATCCAAATAAAATAATATATTTCTTAAGCAGTTCAACAGTGGAAAACCAGTTGAGTAAAGCGCATGATATATCCATTATTGCAAGAATAGGCGCTACTAGAAAAAAAGACATTAACCTGCTTCCTGGTATGGGATCTGTTATCCAGAATTCTTGGGACCCTGGGTTTTCTGGATAATGGATATTTCTGTAATTTGGATCTTCATACCTCAAGTCTACTAGAAAATCATGTAAACAAGCTGATTTTGCCTCCAACAAAGATTAATTATATCTTAGTTTAGATCAAGTACAGGTTACTGGTTTTCCCTACATTCCTTCTTCTTGTGAAACTATTTGTTAAAATCTGAGCCTATTCAACTGACTTGTTTATTGTACAGATTTACTAGTTTGCATTATCGTTCCTGCCACAGAGTTTTAATGTTGTGTTTGATACTGTTCTTTTGGCGACAATTTCAGATTTAAATAGGCCTGTGTAACAAACTTGTCAATCTGGAACCTTAATGGCAGCTGGCACTCATAGATGCACAAGAGGGCCCCTGCCAGTTTCGGTGTTCACCAACGCCCTTTTGGGACCCCGGGCTTTCTGCTGTGGAGACGCTGTGGAGACGCACTGGGAGGTAAGAGGACGGTGAAATCTCCCAGTGCGTCTTACACCCTGCCTTGATGACCCGCAGAATAGCATAGGGAAGTAAGGTCATGAAAGAGCCAGAGGTTGCCTAAGCTCCTCCTACCTGCAGGTATAGGAGTGAAGTAGGCTAGGCCTAAAAGAAGGGTGCTGGGAATTTCCAACTTCCCGCTCGATTTTAGGCAGCACAGTAACTGGCATGGGCAGGGCAAGTTCTGACGATGCCCTGTGGTGGTGTATCTTGCAATTGTTCCAGGCTGCGTTTTGCCCACTATCATTCTGAAATACTGGGTTATTGACCCGTAGCCTGTTCTTGACTACTTCAAATTGCTGCCTACCCTGAGATATTCCTTGGATTTTGACTCAGTACAAGGCTACTGGCGTTTGCTCAGGGCCTAAATTTCTTTCCACCCACTCCCATTGGCTTTTTGACCCTGACATTTCTGAATGATTTTGCTCATATTTAATTCTTGGTGCATTTTACCAATTTGGAGATCTTCCCTGTTATGCTTTCAAGTGAACTAAAGTGTTTGCAAGCATATTGCACTTTAATATATTCCAGTCAAATCAAAGCTGCTATAGAAGAAATTTCCTGGATTATATGGAAAATTTTTCTTTTTTAATACTTTGAACCTAATTTTATTACAGCCCGAGGGAAGAATATTTTGAACTGGATAGGTTACGGAAATCGAGATACTGAATGACTATGCACCGATAATGTCCCATTTTAACAGCACCAACAAATCATGCTGTCTTTATGCTACTAAATTATTTTGCCCTCTTCAATTTCCATCTGCTCTTTCCTAATCTATTACATTGCAATTTAAAATCTAAACTCCAGCTGGTGGATTCTTCTAATAACATTTAACCATAGCAATTGCTGCTTTCAAGTTTTCCTTTCTTTTCCCCTGGATACATTCTACACGTGCACTTTCTGAAGTTCAAATTAAAAGTTAGACACATTCACAGCAGGTGGTAAGTAATACTGGGAGACATGGCCAGCTGGTAATTCTCTTTTGTATGATAAGTGCATTAAATGGCAGTAAATG
This sequence comes from Xenopus laevis, assembly GCF_017654675.1. NCBI lineage: Eukaryota > Metazoa > Chordata > Amphibia > Anura > Pipidae > Xenopus > Xenopus laevis. The sequence goes on from NC_054379.1 coordinate 120,886,153, forward strand.
TTAACTATTTTAAATAAGTATGTTTTAGCACATTAAGTATGACTTCTGCCAAAGGTCATCAACGTTGATTAATTCCTTTTTTTGAGCATCCAGAATACACTATGATCAGTCCTCTTAGGTGTGCCTTGCCAAAGACATGCTCCATCTCTTAATAAGCATAATTCATCTTATCTTAGTCATCAAAAGTCATTGCAAACCCTGTCTTTTCTTGTATTGTATTTTTTCCTAATTGCTTCTCTAAACATAGAAATTATAATACTTATAAACAAACTGAATCCATGACATTTGAAACACATTAATTAATGTACCTGCAGCAGATACAGCCAGACCCTCAAATAATTATTCATAGCCTTCACACATTTGCCAAACATATTATTTCTCAAATAGTAGGGTAATGCACATTAAGATATTATTACTTATTGCTTAAATGAAGATGATCTCACATCCCATCCACATTGTCAACACTATGAGTGCGTTTGTGTTAGAACAGGGCACAGGAAAGTCTGATTTGCCTGATTGCTTGGTTGTGAGACCTCAATGCACAGATAATCTACCTGCATAAAAAATCCCTGCTATGAAACAGTCATGTTATATGCTGATTTTATACAAATGGGTGGGGGTTGTTTACTGGTAATTAGGGATGGACAAATTTTTCCCATTTCAATTCGCAGAAAAAATTGTGAATTAACCACGCAGTCTGCGAAACGGCGAATAATTTGCAAAAAATTAATGGCCATCAAAATAATTTTGAAGCACACCAATTTTGATGCCTGCAAAACTTTTATAAACGCACCTATTTGTCAAAATGCATAAAAGTCAATGAGCTTGACTATATATAAACTATAGTAGTCTTCCTAAAGCAAACACGCAGCTTTTACCAATGTATTACAACATTATATTAAATGTTAATTACTTTAATACACTTTAATTTCTTGGTGTTACTGTTCGTTTAACTAGCACAGTTTGGTTGTCTGGACTTTCTAATTCAGCTTGTTTACATTGTTTATTAATACCTTTGGGATTATTTAAGGCAAAGAAAACATGTACCATTTTTGTATTTTCAGAAAAAAGGGATTTTTGGGGGATTTAGAAGAGGGGAACACTTTATCTCTTCTTTACTCCCATTTTCAGTATTCAGAGATGCTTTGAAGGAAAATGCATTAAGATTACGTATATCTCAGCAGAAGTAAAATGATAACGTATCATTGTGTTATAATGGCAGGTGAATATTTCCAAGATATATTACAAATGTAAAGCTATACTTCCACAGAAAAACACAGCAATAATGCACTTTGTTAGTTTAAATATTGTAATCTACAGCATCACATTAGCCAATTTCCCTTCCAAGTGCATTTATCTTGTCTATATAAATTACTCGACAAACTGCCACAATGATATAATCATTTCCTCCATTTTTTCACTTTTCTCTCTAGAACTTTTTAACTTTTACTTTTCTTAAAATTATTCAGCTTCTTTACAGCAACGAATACAGTATTGGAGATCATTTTAGATAAGGCGTTCCTCTTAATGTTCTCAAAGGTATCTTAAAGCAACATTCCTATGTTTAAAGGGGTTATGGTTCAAATGTTTATATTTAATTTTATAAAATATCACAATATATTTGCAACAACAAGCTCAGGGTGTATTTATTTAGGAATGAATATGGATAACACTTTTATTTTTATTGTGATTTAAAAACATTTTGTAGCCAATTACAGATCTACTATTTTATGCCAAAAATCTATTCTGGCACGGAGAACAGGAGAGTTGGGAACCAGACTCCCCACGCCAGATAAAGAGAAGAGAAAGATCCTGCAGAAGAAGAGACAACATACACCTGATATGTGATTCTTGGTGGAAAGCTAGACCTGTTATGTGTGGTCTTGTTGAATTAACATGAGTTCAGTCAAACTTGCACATTTTGCTTTGGCAGACAATTCTCAAGACTGGGGAAGTTTTTGCAGAAATGCCCTGAGATCAATGGAAAGCAGAAATTACATTGAGTTTAAGGTGCTTTTGTCGGACGGACCAGATGGTGCACCAGGTTTCCTGCTTACTCTTGGCAGGCTGCAACAAAATGCAGATGTTAGATGTGCTTTCTTAACTTGACATAGGGATGTGGCAGGTGAGCTAATCTTGATGTAAGGATGTGGCAGGTGAGCCAATATTGATGTAGGGATGTGGCAGGTGAGTCAATCTTGATGTAGGGATGTGGCAGGTTTGTCAATCTTGTCAAAGATTTTTCAGAGTCATGATGCAGGAGCGTGCAGACACAAGAATGTGGTAGTGAGTCAATCTTGATGCAGAGATGTGGAAGGCAATTCAATCTTGATCAGCTTACTTCTAGTGTGGATTCACAAAACATTTACTCTGGTAAAAGACATGAATTTCACTGCAAATCTGTACCAGAAGAAATGGTTTGCTCCTCCCTAGTGCTTACATGGGCTAATAGTGTGCTAAAATTCCTGGAATCAGAACTTGGTGACTATCTCTGATAGCATGTATTGCACAGTTAAAGGTCCCCATAGATGCAAAGATTTTTCTTGCCAAACGACCGGTTTTAGCGAAGTCTGTCCAATCCTTCGAAATTATCATGCGGTTAGTGGGATTCAAACGATAGTACATCTTACGATTTTTCAGCCAACATCTGTCAGAAAATTGATCGGCCAGGTTTAAAAATCTTTGTCGGTCCCAGTGCAATCTATCTATGTTTTTTCGGGACAAGCAGGCAGCTACCCTTTGTTTTCCTGGCAATATAGCTTGAAATGGTCTTTTTATTTGATGGACAATTCGTACGATCGTACAATTGTTTAGAGATAATCGTGGTCTCACGATGACAATCGGATCTTTTAAAAATCTTTACATCTATGGCCAGCTAAACTGGAGCAGATCCATCTCTTTTAGAATGCCCTATGTGACAGGACAAAGCCACCCCCTGTGAAGAAGGGGTGGGGCTTGGAGTGTGCCCTTTCCAGGAAATAGCAGGGCAAACCGGTGCAGCTGGGAAAACAGGGGAGAGATGCTCAATAGACTGAGTAAAATATATGCATTTACTGGACTAAGTTTCCCTAAATGTGAGTGAGACCCTGTTGAGGAGCATGGTTTCCTAGATATTCAATATTCCTGACATTCTTCCCCACCCCATTGCTTTACAACTGTCTACTTTTTATCTGTCCTCAGCCTGGTGTCAGTAAAATCACATGTGATCAGTATGCTCTTAGGTGATGTAGGCACTAAATGGTTATGACAAATCCCAAGCTGTGCTTGCTGTATTATATTACCAGACATAAGCAGAAACAAGACTGTTTAAATGATGTCACATAGAACTTTGAAGGCATAGATCTTTACTATTGGATAACTCCGATGCATATAGTATTTCACTTCTACCCATCTCTTGGAGCTGCAGTTATTATTTAAAATATTGTTTTATTACTGACTTTGCTCACATACTGTTTTTGAAGGCAGGTTTACTAACAATTTTAAAACAATTCTCAATTTATTTCTTCCTGGGGTAAAAATGTTTTCCTGATTTCTACAAACAAAAAATGATTATAACATATTTAAAAAATAAACGTATTTGTTGAAAAAATGTCTCACACAAAAATTCTCTGCAATTTTTGCACAAAGGAAAATAATGAACTTTGCGTCTTGGTATTGTTTAGGCAAATTAAGGCAACTTGTGTCAAGAAATGTGTTTACATTGTGATTACAGCCAAAAGAGGTCTTAATGGCTGTGAACCAGGAAAATCAAAACCCTTTGTGGAGTACACTTAACAAATGTGCCTGGGTAAGTGGTAGCCAGGATGGCATTTGAGGCATGCTATTTTGAATCAGGGTGACCTAAAGTGAGCCATTTGAATTGACAGAGACTTTAAAATGTATACTATCAGGTTCCCAGTGTTAGGTTACCAGCATATGCTGTTACACAGCTCTTAAAAGCTCCTATTATATCACATGGGAGCAGAAAAATTGGAGACAACAAATAATATGGCAAAGGCATTCTCAATATATTTTACCAATACCATAACTTATTCTCATAGTCAACTCCAAGGCCTTACTTCTTTAAAAACATTATCACTAAAATGATGTTTCAGTTGTTTGTAATAACTCTAGTAAGTTTTTACATTTCAGAGAAAACACTCAAAGTCTGAACTTGATCTCAGATATTTAGCATGGGGGCACATCCATGTTTTCACTCTCTACTGGTCAAACTTGGACAGCACTCCTTTAGGTTTTTAAGTGCAAACTGTACTAATTCTAAAACATCCATTAGGAGTTCAGTCAGTGCCTTTTGATCTGAAATTCCAGCTGGCAATTTAAGCCAAAGTAACTAAAATTGAGATATGCACCATTGCTGTTGATGGTAGAACATTGAATCTTGTTGGCTCAACACAGTTCCTCTGCACATTATGTACTCATTTTGCTCTTACATTGATCATCATAGATACTATTGTGGAAACTGACATTTTTTCTTTGCAAAAGTGCCATCCTGCTCATTGTTGATAAATAAGTCCAAGTTAAAAGGTATTGTAGTACTATGGGCACAGGGTCAAGTGAAATCCTGCAGCTCTACAAGTAGAGCATTGCAAAATGGGACTCGTTTAGGTACTATAACTATAACTCTCGAACAACTTTCAAAAAAGCCTGTTTTAAAGATTCTTAACCATGACTAAAAAAATGAGTTAAGAACTAAATAAAGGAAGGCACTTTACTTAATACATTGGATATTCACAGTTCACTGGGGTATTACTCATACTAACAGGTACAGTATCTGCCTTTCTGGGAGTGTCACCTGGGGAATTGGCCAACACTACTCTACAGTGGAGCACACACTTGCTCTTGCTAGCTCACCCTGTCTATCTCACACACCTATAATATGTTATAATAGCCACTATCTTGCCATTTACTTTAAGTTTTAATTTACAGGACCACTTTATTTGATTTCCACTATGGACCTGTCCTAATTTAGGGTTCTCCACAAACACATTCACCCCATCCAAAGATAAAGAATAATAACACTGCCTTCATTTTATTGGCTAAGGAATACCCAGAACACTAATGGACAAATAGGAACACATCCATACTACAGGGCATTGTGTACACTCTACAGTAGCAATAGACATATATTCTCTAGGTACCCTAGAAATAGGGTAAATAACTATTTCATAAATATCCAGAGGCCTGTTTATCAACCATTTGTTTATAAAAATTAATGATTGTCAACCATTTGTTTGTAAAAATGAGTCTAGCAGTGACAGTCTGACAGACAAATCTTTATAGAGAAAATAAGCACTGTGGAAGAACGAGAATATCCCCCTGTTGTCGGGATTTATTATTAATTCACTATTTGTGTTTTCTTTTCTGAGTATGTCTGCAGTTAGGTCTTTAAGTCCATTTTATTATTTTCTACTTACAGAGATGAAGAAATATAAAAATGATAATTGGAGAGTTGACCTGCATTTACTCTATGGTACTCATAAGCATAGCACAACAAAGGGAAACCAAAATAAAAACTCTCTGTGAAAATTGTTTTTGTTTATTAAAGAGAACAAATGCATATAGAGAAATTGTATCAAAAAAGCCAGATCAAGAAAACTGAGGTGTTTTCAGTTTATAATGTTGTCCCAAAAATAAGTTATATGAGGCTTAATATGCAACTTTTCAAGAGTTATAGTATGAAGCAAGCAATAAAAAGAGCTGAAATATTTAATTCCAGATAATAAAAAAATAACTATGACTGTGGAACTTCAGCAATTTTGTGAATGCTAAAGATGACAAATAAAAGCCTGCAGCTCCAGTCAGTCATTTGGATGTGACATCTACTTTGAAAGGAGAATGGCTATAGAGAATACCTTCACGCATTCTTGATTTGAAAATGAAAACATGTTGGCAGATTTACCAAAGGTTAAACTAGGGAATGGATGGATTTCAAGCAGTTTGAGCTTTATTCCCATTTAAAAATGGTCAGGAAATTTTAATGAATAGACATGTTTATCAAAGATGCTTTGAACTGTCAAATGTTGATTTTCAGTGGGGTGCTAGTACTTAGAGCAGCTTAGCAGCATCTCTAACCACTCTTACCACCCATCTAAATTGTTAATTCCCACATGTGATTTTCACATGGAAATAACTGCTTGTATTTCAAAGCTCTCTATTCACTTATTTATCAAAGGTCAAATTGTTACTTTGACCTACAGTATTAATAGATATGCTCCTAAAAATCCCTGACAAGGGGACTCCTCAATTGATCATTTGCCCTCAGCCATCCCACTAAACCTTATTGTTAAATACCTTAATGAAACACCAGGAGACAGTAATGGGGTAAAATGGCCATATAATTTATACACATTTTATTAAATAAATAGGACCTTGCAGCCTAACCTAAATTCTAAAGCCAGAATTCCCTAAGAGATCATTACTATGCTCTGCTGTTTCTAACTGAAGACTTGAGATGAGCACTATGTAATTATATCCACCGTATTAGGCTTCCTCTACCTACAGTGAGCACTTCCCCAAACTCTGCTATCAGCAGGAACTGCATCTCCTTCCATGAGAGAAGTTTAGCAGCCCTGCTGCCAGCCATGAATCTGCAGTGTCTCGATGATGGGAAATCAAAGCAGGCTATCACCTAGCACAAGCAGTAGTCTCGTCTGTATCAGTCAGCCCACTGTGCAGTCACAGGAGATAACCTCCTTTCTCCCTCTTCTAAAATTTCCTGTGCAGTACTCTGGCAAGGTCCTACTGCTGCACAAGCCCAAGCGAAGACCATTTGTTGGGCTCGTCCCCACCATAACTTTATAACTATTGCTTATTAGTTAATAAAACATAGAAAAGGAATGAGAAATTACATATTCACAAAATATTCAAAACAGTTTCTTTGCGTCAAACATACTGTACCACAGGATGGAATAAAATTAGCAATTAAAACCTATGATATGTTTTTTTAAAATCATATGTATGCAAAAACATAAATAAATGCATACCTTTATTGAAATACATTTAAATGAATCTATGACCATGTGCAACTGCTGGCAAAGCCAGCCGCTCTCCTTTGAATGTAGATTTGTTGGACAGGTTAAGGAAAGGCAAACTTACCACTAGGTTGCGTGCCATACCAGACCAGATAGTTCACTGCTAGAGAACTCAGTGAACACAAAAACCAAAACAACTAGGCCAGGAGACTTAACCTAGGGATTTATTGCATTATTTTGCTGCAAATTACCATTTACTTTGCCCATGTGGTAGACTATGATGCTTACACAGACTTTCAAAGGCAATTTGATTCTATCCTGGATACCAAACTTACCTTTCTTTTAATAATAATAATGGGGTACAGGTCAGCCTGCCCACTCTGTAGTGACCCCCCCTCCACCCATACATGCCCGGCTCAGAGGTAGGTAAAGACCTCCCTTTAGCCGAACATGCCTAATTCATAAGGGCCCAGCTCAGAGGGTAAGGTCAACCAACCACTTTTCCTTAAGCTTCGATATTATGGTCACTGTAGTGACAACCAGCCACAGAAAAAAATCACTGATACCCTTGTCATGACTGGGATGGGGACTATTAGTATCTCGCTTGCTAGTGCCCTTACTCTTCCTTTGCCCACCCCAAGTAACCCAAGCTTTCCCAGTTAAACTATAAACTAAAAAACCTATCTAGGATTCCATAACCAGAGTAGTAGTAAACCTAACTTCAAAAACATTCCTGCTAGATTAGATGATCATTTTAATAAGTTACTAGGGATGTAGCGAACGGCGGAAAAAATGTTCGCGAACATATTCGCGAACTTGCGTCAAAAATGCAAACGGTTCGCGAACGTCGCGAACCCCATAGACTTCAATGGGAAGGTGAATTTTAAAAGCTAGAAAAGACATTTCTGGCCAGAAAAATGATTTTAAAGTTGTTTAAAGGGTGCAACGACCTGGACAGTGGCATGCCAGAGGGGGATCAAGGGCAAAAATGTATCTGAAAAATACATTGTTGACACAGCGCTGCGTTTTGTGCTGTAAAGGGCAGAAATCACACTACATTTCTAAACTTGTGTAATAAACTGCTTTAAAACGTCCGGCGTCTACATGCCAATCAAGTCGTGTAAAGGTTACAGCCTGTTCACACGCAAAGACAAAACGCGGCGCTTACTGCAATGCAAAAAAACGCAAAGAGCTTTCATGAATGATACCGTCAAGTGAGCAAATAATAGTTTTTAATTACTAGTTGCTTGTCACCTCCAGGATGTTCGTCCTGTTGGTGGCAATATTTCTGTAGTGGTGTGTTTAGCAGTCACCGTGCTTGTGCGCACGTGCGCGGTCAGGCAGAGGTAATTCAATGTACAGTGAAGTGAACCAAAAAACACTAATTCTGCAGTGTGGGCCCAGTTTTGGTCTACTTTATTGATCACCTGCGGTGACCATAAAAGATGCAATTTTGCCACTGTTGCAGAACCCTGAAAAATTAGGCATGTGTACTTTCCTGAAAAATTATGTTTTTTTTGTCGCAGCCACTGAAGCACAGAGGCCAGAAAAAATATGCCATATGAATGCTAAAAATATAAAAAAAAATTGTCGCAGCCACTGAAGCACAGAGGCCAGAAAAAATATGCCATATAAATGCTGAAAATATGAATTTTTTTTTTGTCGCAGCCACTGAAGCACAGAGGCCAGAAAAAATATGCCATATAAATGCTGAAAATATGAATTTTTTTGGTTGCAGCCACTGAAGCACAGAGGCCAGAAAAACTCAGGATTTACCTGTCCAAAAAGTTTTGATTAAAATGAAACCAGTAGGGTTTGCACCCTAGTTTGTAATGGTGGCGGAGGGAGGAGGACGCTAAAGGACAGCTGTGTGTGGAGTCATGCGGCGTGCAGAGAAGGACAGCTGCATGGGGAGTCAGAACAAGTCTTCCGGCGTGCAGTAACCCTCCGAGATCCATGCCTCGTTCATTTTAATAAAGGTCAGGTAATCCACACTTTTGTGACCTAGGCGAGTTCTCTTCTCAGTTACAATCCCTCCTGCTGCACTGAAGGTCCTTTCTGAGAGGACACTTGAGGCGGGGCAAGACAAGAGGTTCATGGCAAATTGTGACAGCTCTGGCAACAGATCAAGCCTGCGCACCCAGTAGTCCAGGGGTTCATCGCTCCTCAGAGTGTCGATATCTGCAGTTAATGCCAGGTAGTCCGCTACCTGCCGGTCGAGGCGTTCTTTGAGGGTGGATCCAGAAGGGTTCTGGCGCTGCCTTGGACTGAAAAACCTTTGCATGTCTGACGTTACAGAGTGGCCAAAGTGCATTGTCCTTGCAGGTGCGCTCGTGGCAGGATTACTGGCACCTCTGCCCCTGGAATGTTGATGAGTTCCTGAAGTGACATCACCCTTAAAAGCATTGTACAACATGTTTTGCAGGCTGGTTTGTAAATGCAGCATCCTTTCAGACTTGTGGTATGTTGGTAACATTTCTGCCACTTTATGCTTGTACCGAGGGTCTAGTAGAGTCGCGACCCAGTACAGGTCCTTCTCCTTAAGCCTCTTGATACGGGGGTCCTTCAACAGGCATGACAGCATGAAAGACCCCATTCTCACAAGGTTGGATGCAGAGGTATCCATCTCCGCTTCCTCGTTATCAAGGACTATATCATCCACGGTCTCCTCGCCCCAGCCACGTACAAGACCAGGGGTCCCCAAAAGGTCACCACAAGCCCCCTGGTAAGCCTGCTCCTGTTGGTCCTCCACAAAGCCACCTTCCTCCTCTGACTCCACTTCTGACACCTCTCCCTGCGTTGCAGCAGGTGCCTGGGCTCGTTCTGGTGATTCCGACCAGAAATCATGTGCTTCCTGCTCCTCGTCACGCTGGTCTACAGCCTCATCTGTCACTCGTCGCACGGCACGCTCCAGGAAGAAAGCAAAGGGTATTAGGTCGCTGATGGTGCCTTCGGTGCGACTGACCATGTTTGTAACCTCTTCAAAAGGGCGCATGAGCCTGCAGGCATCGCGCATAAGCACCCAGTAACGGGGGAAAAAAATCCCCAGCTCTGCAGATCCAGTCCTACCACCCAGTTCAAACAGGTATTCATTGACGGCTCTTTGTTGTTGCAGCAGACGTTCAAACATGAGGAGCGTTGAATTCCAGCGAGTCTGGCTGTCGCAAATTAAACGCCTGACTGGCATGTTGTACCGCTGCTGAATGTCAGCAAGGCGTGCCATGGCTGTGTAGGAACGTCTGAAATGGGCCGACACCTTCCTGGACTGCCTGAGAATGTCCTGGAATCCTGGGTACTTCGAGACAAAACGTTGGACTATTAAATTCAGAACATGTGCCATGCAGGGCACATGTGTTAAATTGCCCAGTCTCAGTGCTGCCAACAGATTGCTTCCGTTGTCACACACCACTTTTCCGATCTTCAGTTGGTGTGGGGTCAGCCACCGATCGGCCTGTGACTGCAGAGATGACAGGAGTACAGATCCGGTATGGTTTCTGCTTTCCAGGCACGTCATCCCCAAGACAGCATGACAACGGCGTACCTGGCATGTCGAATAGCCTAGGGGGAGCTGGGGGTGCACAGGTGTGGAGGAGGAGGACCCAGCAGCAGAGGAGGAGGAAGCAGAGGAAGAAGACGAGGTAGAGAGCGAAGGAGGAGTAGAGGTGGTGGCAGAACCGCGTGCAATCCATGGCGGTGACACCAACTCCACTGTTGTTGTTGAGCCACACATTCCCTGCTTCCCAGCCATAAGCAAGTTCACCCAGTGGGCAGTGTAGGTGACATACCTGCCCTGACCATGCTTGGAGGACCATGCGTCAGTAGTCATATGGACCTTTGCCCCAACACTAAGTGACAGAGATGCGGTGACTTGGCTCTGCACATGGTGGTACAGGTGTGGTATTCCCTTCTTGGAGAAAAAATTACGGCTGGGTACCTTCCACTGCGGTGTCCCAATTGCTACAAATTTGCGGAAGGCCTCAGAGTCCACCAGCTGGTATGGTAAAAGCTGGCGGGCTAAGAGTGCAGACAAGCCAGCTGTCAGACGCCGGGCAAGGGGGTGACTCACAGACATTAGCTTCTTATGCTCAAACATGGCCCTCACAGAAACTTGGCTGGGGGCAGATGACTGGGAACTGGTGGTCAAGGTGGAAGGCGGAGTGGAGGGTGGTTCAGACGGGTCAAGGACAGCAGAGGTAGAGCAGTAAGATGCTGGACCAGAAGGAGGGTGGCTTTTAGTTTGTCTGCTGCCTTTGAGGTGTTGCTCCCATAGTGCTTTGTGCTTGCCGTTCATGTGCCTTCGCATAGAAGTTGTACCTATGTGGGTGTTGGGCTTCCCAAGACTCAGTTTCTGACTGCACTCATTGCAAATTACAACGCTTTTGTCAGAGGCACACACATTAAAAAAATCCCACACTGCTAAGCTTTTTGAAGCTGGCAATCTGGCGGTAACAGTAGAAGTTGGCGGCAATGGCGGGTGCGTTGGCCGGCTGACCACAGGTGCCGATACATGTTGTTGCCCTACTGTTCCCTGCGAGCTGTCCTCCCTGCTTCTTCTAAGTCTTATTCTCCTCCTGCCTCTCTGACTCTCCGTCTCTCCATCTGAACTATCCTCCTCTTGCTCTCTTCTACTGGGCACCCACAAAACATCAATCTCCTCATCATCATTCTCCTCAGATGCATCAATTTCTTCTAACAGCTCACAGAAGGAAGCAGCAGCGGGACCTCCTCATCACTCATTATGTCCATCTCTGTTGTGTTGTCTGCCAGAATTATATCTGGTGTAACGTCCTCATCTCCTTCATCTTCTTCTGCCAATAATGGTTGCGCATCACTCAGTTCAAGAAACTCATGTGTAAATAACTCCTCTGACTCCAGTGAAGAAGGGGCGCCGGTGGTGGAGGAAGTGTTACGTGGGGTGCCCATAGCAGAGGAGGATGAGGATGTTGTGGCAAAGTTAGAAACGGTAGAGGATGGGGTGTGCTGTGTAAGCCAGTCAACTACCTCTTCAGCATTTTGGGAGTTCAGGGTAATTGCCTTTGTAAAACTGGGCAATTTCCTAGGGCCACAGGATAGCATAGCAGCACGGCCCCTAGTGCCTCTGCGTGGCGGCCTGCCTTTGCCTGGCATTTTTTTTAAAACAACAACAACAACTCAGGTGGTGTTTCTGGAGACGGTATTATTATTGATATTTAGACAGAATGTGAACAAGCTCACACAGCTAGGTGGCAGTTGTTTGAAGAACACACTGGGCAAACAATGTCTGCAAGGTTAACGTATACACTACAGCAGTGGATACGGAATATATTATTGCTGCTTGAAAAACGTCACTCAGGTGGTGTTTCTGGAGACGGTATTATTATTGATATTTAGACAGAATGTGAAAAAGCTCACACAGCTAGGCGGCAGTTGTTTGAAGAACACACTGGGCAAACAATGCCTGCAAGGTCAACGTATACACTACAGCAGTGGATATGGAATATATTATTGCTGCTTGGAAAACGTCACTCAGGTGGTGTTTCTGGAGACGGTATTATTATTGATATTTAGACAGAATGTGAAAAAGCTCACACAGCTAGGATGCAGTTGTTTGAAGAACACACTGGGCAAACAATGCCTGCAAGTGCACTACTATTGGTGCACTACTATGAAGAACAGCAAACAGCACTGGACACGTTAAAGAACAGTAAGATAAGTAAAATAAAAAAATATATATATGTATATTAAAAAAAAAATTACTCTGGTTGGTGCTGAACTACTAGGAGCAGCACACCAGTCCCACTCCCCAACACTGCTAGACTAATAGCACTGGGCTCCTATAGTAGCAAAGTAAAAAAACAAAAAAGAAAATAAAAGCAGTCCTTACAAGGACTATTGGGTTACAGGCAGCAGTCAGCAGATGAGAGATCAGCAGCAGGACAGCTGCCCACAGCAGCTACATACAGAGCACTGTAGTAGAAGGTAGATTACTAGCCAGCAAAGCTACCTAACCTAAAATGTCCCTCAAATCCCTGCAGAGTTCTGTCCCTACAATACAGAGCAGTATCAAGTAGATTACTAGCCAGCAAAGTTACTATCAACTGTCCCTCAAATCACTCAACAGCTCTCTCCCTACACTAGCTCTTCCAAGCACACACAGGCAGAATGAAAAAACGCTGCAGGGCTTCAGTTTATATATGGAAGGGGAGTGGTCCAGGGGGTGTGGGGGTGGTCCAGGAGGGAGAGCTTCCTGATTGGCTGCCATGTATCTGCTGGTCTGGGGTGAGAGGTCAAAAATAAGCGCCAGCTAAGGCGAACCCAAATTGGCGAACGTCGCGCGACGTTCGCGAACATTCAGCGGACGCGAACAGTCGATGTTCGCGCGAATTAGTTTGCGGGCGAACAGTCCGCGACATCACTATAAGTTACCAACTATTCATTAGGTAAACATTAGCTGCAGTCTCTACTACAGTATGTTACCTTATTCTATCCAGGGTAAAATAACATATGCAGAATACAAAATATGCAGGGTTTACAAAAACAAACAGATAACTAACCCATTCTTAAGCATACATTGCCAATATACTGTCATAAAATACAAAAATTAATATCTTCCTACCCACGCCATGAGGTAACAAGTGATTGCCAGACAAGCAGTACCCGGTGAAAGTAACTGCATACAGCATACTGAATTAAGCAATTGTAAGATTAATAAATAAATAAATCAGCAGTGCAACAGTCTGAAAATATTGCACTGAGTATGTCTGAAAGGTATCTTATGGAGTTTGCTAAATGATCATCAAATGTTATATTGGCATGGGGGAACCACTTTATGCCCAGGAAATAAAAACAAAGCACTATGAAAATGAAGGCTGGCATTGTGCAGCGGAGCTAAATGATAACTTAAAGCAACAGTAACACCAAATATTAAAGTGTTTTAAAGTAATTAATAAATAATGTACTATATCGGTTCTTCCCAAACAAGGCAAGGACCCCCTGAATTGTGCAAGCTACCGGCCAATTTCCCTTATTAATGTGGATATTAAAATATATGCTAAAATTATTGCTAATAGATAAAAAAAATATTTTACCCCAATTGATTCATGTTGACCAAGCAGGCTTCACCCAGGGCAGAGAGGGTAAGGACAACACCTATAAAGTTATCTCGTTGATCCACTATGCAAAACAGCATCAAATTCCCTCGATGCTCTTGACGACCAACGCCGAAAAGGCCTTCGATAGAGTATCTTGGAATTTCCTTTACCAGACTCTGAGGGGCTTTGGATTAGGAGAAATTCTAATTAGGAGAATTTCAGCTTTGTACCATGATCCCACCGCCAGAGTCAGAGTTAACAATACTTTATCCCCCCCGATACTAATTCGAAATGGCACTAGACAAGGTTGCCCCCTCTCCCCTATACTCTTTGTTTTAGTGATGGAGACCCTCCTGGCCCACATAAGACACAATAGAGACATAGCAGGTCTCACCGTTGGTGGTTCGGAACATAAAATCACAGCCTTTGCTGATGACCTTCTGTTATTCATAACCAAGCCCATCCTTACTCTCCCAAATATCATGCCCCTATTATCAAAATTCGGTAAATTATCCAACTTCAAAGTTAACCTCGGTAAATCGGAAGCGCTTAATATTAATTTATCTGACTCAGTACTGTCGACCATTTCACGGAACTTTCCCTTTAAATGGGCCCCAACTTAAATAAAATACTTGGGGGTACAGATTACTGCTAGCTTGTCCGATCTCTATCAGGCGAATTTCCCCCCATTGATGAGTAAGTTGGCCGCTCAATTGAACTCATGGAAGACCCTGGGCCTATCTTGGTTTGGCAAAATCCAAGCCATCAAGATGTCCATCATGCCTCAGATTCTATATTTGCTGCAGACAATACCTATTAGGATTCCTAGGTCATTTTTCTCGCAAGTTAAATCTCTTTTCAACCAGTTTATTTGGGATAATAAAACACCTAGACTCAAACAGGATTTACTTACTTTACCGAAAGATAGGGGTGGTCTAGCCATGCCGGATGTCTTCCTATATTATATTTCGGTTCACTTGGTGCGCACCTCCTTTTGGTACCTAAAACAATCAGACAAATTATGGCTAAAGATAGAACAAGCTTCAACTAACATTCCGTTAAGTAATTTACTTTGGTCCCCAAATCAGACTGTTCCCAAGGATATCTGCTCCCATCCTACGGTTAGGCCTACCCTGGAGATATGGCACAAATACAGTAAGATCTATAAGTTGGTACGCCCCTTTCCTTCCTTACAACCCTTGCTAGGCAACCCTGATTTTCCTCCTAGCCTAGAGCCTACAGCATTTGACAGATGGGGCTTATCCGGAAATAGGGAAACCAGACTCTCAGATTTCTACAAGAATGGGAAAATCGTTCCCTTGGGTGACATACAGAAGAAATGGGGTTGCCACCCGAGAGACGTCTGGTGTTATAATCAGCTGCACAACTTCCTCATCAAAGGTTATCATAGATTACACCCATTACAACCTACTGTCTGGGAAAACTTTCTGGAGCTTAAGCTTCCATTTTTGAGACCTTTATCTCAAACGTACAAATTACTGCAACAAAATAAAGCTTATCCTAGTCTCACGTTCTTCGACCATTGGGAACGTGATTTAAATATTAACCTGCCTGACACTATTAGACATAAAATAATGTTGAATGTACAAAAATCATCTAGAGCTTCTAGAATAAGGGAAATGAAGTATAAAATCATAACGAGATGGTATTATGTACCGGTCAAGCTACATAGCATCTTTCCCTCTTCTACGGATAAGTGTTGGCGGTGTGGGATAGGTGTAGGGACGTTTAAACACATCTGGTTTTCCTGCCCGAAAATAACTAAATATTGGGAGCAAATTTGTACCCTTATCTACAATATTACCGGCTACAAGTACGGCCATGATGACCATACTCTGTTATTATTTCACTTAGACAGGAAATCTAATAGTTTAATACCAGATATCCTTTCACAACACTTACTAAGGGCAGCCATATCCCTTATCCCCAAGAAATGGAAATCACAAGACCCTCCCACTATTTGTGAATGGACCAATTTAGTTGAGGAGACCAGGAAACTGGAAGAGATAACTGGGTTGGTTCAAGACTCACTGCACCGCTATAGAACGACCTGGTTACCTTGGTTAGAATTTTATAACTTGATCTGAAAATCTCCTATTTCTTAACCTGCTAAGGATGTTCCCCAACAGTTATACTGTGCTAACTATTCCCAGTCTAGGATTTCATTGTTGTAACAGACCCGGTGTATTGGAGAAATGACTTGTTAATAACCCTGTACTTATTATCATGGATGTGTAAATGTGAATTTTTTTACTGTCCTCCCATCCCCTCCCTTTCTTTCTGTATCCCCTCTTTCCCCCCCCTCTTTTGAAAATTTCAATAAACAGAGATTTGAAAAAAAATAATGTACTATATGTAATATATAATGAACTACTATTGTTTATATAAATAAGCTGCTGTGTAGCCATGAGGGCAGCCATTCAAAGGAGAAAAGGATGCAGGTTTACATAGCAGATAAGAGATAAGCTCTATTGAATATAACAGGAACTTTTCAGTTATCTACTATTTAACCCGTGCCTTTTCTCTTTTTGTCAAACTGAATGGCTGCCCCCACGACTACAAAGCAGCTTGTTTATATAAACTATAACAGTGTTTCTGAAGCAACAGCACATTATATTTTAATGACTTTAAAACACTGTTCCTTTAAATAGATAACTATAGTAAACATAATTCTACCCTGGCACACAAAGGAAGGCTGCATTAAGCAGGCCCAGTATGATATAATCTTAGGGGCTGTTGAACGCTATATAAATGTATAGATATGGTAAATTGCATTTACAAGAAGTGGTATTCAAGCTGAGTGCTGTGAATCTGCAAGCAACATTGTGTATGATATTTTCACATGCACTGTGGATTTTATAAAAAAACTTAAGCGCAAAACAAAAACTGTGGTACCGTGTTAGCCAGTAGCAAAAATAACAAATAAAAAACAAACAAATAGAAAAAGTATAATAGAAATTATACCTATCTTGGCTAACAATAAAAATACATTGCAAGCTTTCGGAGCACCAAGGCCCCTTCGTCAGGCTAGAAAGGCACAGCATATATACTGTTAGATCAGTGAAAGGTATTCATGGGCAATAAATTAGGAAGTTACAGATAGATAGAGATCAAATATAGAGATTATACAATGAATTAGGGTGGGGTGTAAATAGTCCAGCAGTCTAGATTCAGTCAGGTCACATAGTGTGACATGAAACCTGACCCTAAATTAAGGCCCTGTCTTCATGTGTACATTTGAATTCATAAATCTTCCTTTCCCATTCAGTTTTAAAGTTCCCTTTTAGAAAAAAGACCTGCATGTCCTGAAGACTGTGATTTTGACTGCAGAAGTGTTCCCCACTGGTCTATCACATGATTTGGTGTTGATTTTATGTCTGTGATGGTTCATCCTGGTGCGCAATGTTTGTCCTGTTTCACCAATATATATGCCTCCTGTAGAGCACCTAGTACATGTAATCACATATACCACATTGGATGAAGCACATGAATAGTAGTCCAGAATGGTGTATACTTTTTGTGTATTTGGTATAGCAACTTGATCTTTGCACAGGATGTATTTGCAGGTTTCACATCTGTTGCTGTAGCAGGGAAATGTACCTGCTTTAGTTGTTTTAGGAAGGGCACTTCTGACAATCATTTTCCTCAGATTAGGTGGTTGTCTATAAGAAAAAAAGAGGTAGTTCCAGTAATATTTGTTTTAGAGCATGGGTTGCAGGTCTATGGCTATTTTTTTAATAATGTTGTAATGTTGTAATTAAAACCCAGTCAAGTTAGAGGACAGAATTTGATAACAGGCTGAATCAAGTAACTATATCTATAGAAAAACTGTGAAATATGCAGACTTAATAAAGCAGGAAAGTCACTGTATTCAGGCTTTGCCCTATTCCTGACTGAGCCCCGCAGCTCTCTCTGTATACCCCAACTACAGCTCTCTGTATACCCAAATTACAGCTCTCTGTATTCTCTAAAGAGTTTTAGTAGCAGCAGCTTATTGTCACAGGCTGGATTTCTATATAATACAGAGGATGCCTTTAGGCTGACTTCCATGCTGCTTGAGTGACTACAGTGAGATTAACTTCTGTAATACTGCAAATAAACAGCAAGAGACTAACAAGCAGCTGCCCAAATAGTTCTACCCCCAAAGCCAGCAGTATTGTGAGGAGTTAATGTGTATATACTGCAGCTAATAACATTATATCACAGAGAGAGCTCTACCACATGTTTATACCTGCTCAGAAGATAAGGAAGTGAACTGCTTCTTCCCCTGACATCACATCCCTCTCTTTCTCCACCCCCAGCCCAGCTTTCCCCTGCTTTAACTCATTGTGTCTCACCCAATCACAGTTACATCTCATTCTGCCAATCTTTAAATATAAACTAGTGTAATCTGGCTGCTGGTCATTTGGATCCCTTGTCATGCAGCCCCTGCATTTATAGCTCCAGCGCTTTCCTATATGGTGAAGTGTGACAAGCTCCATTTTCACATTTTGATAAATATGCCCTTGTGAATCTCTCATGTTTCACCTTTAGCCCTGACCTAAATGCTGCTTCATTTTCTGATTGAGACTTATCAACTTGATTAAAACATGAATCAAGTGGAACTTCGAGTTTAAATAAAAATATCTTTGTTAGTGATTCCAGTGGAAAATTATTGTGCTGATAAATATTCTGAAACAAACTTATCTTACATAATTTGACCTTTTGATGGTGAGAGTAAATCTTGTCATACACTAGAAGATCTGCTCATTTGGCCAGGGGACCAACATTCGGACCATATGGAGGGTCCTATAGACCTGTAGGATGAGGAACTCATCAACGTGCTGTGCAATCCTAGTTGGATGGTAAAATCAAACCTACCCAATAGATTTTAGCCAGATATTCATTGGGCAGGCCCATCTGTGGGTACCAAACATGGGCCAAAAAGCTTTTATCAGTCTGTATATGGCCACCTTAAGTCATAGGGGTAGATATTAAAAATAAATATTGATCTTGGGAAACTAGAGGCATATTAGAAGGACTGGTGTCTTTGTTATTAGAGTTATTAATACTTTCCAGACTGGCAGGCAAAAAAATGTATAGATTTATCAAATCAGTAAAAGAAAATTATGTGCTATGGCATTCTTAATCATATTAGTAAGTTCATTACAGACACAATTAGGGTCCGTTAGGGTAACTAACAGCATATTTCTGTCTACAGCACTGGTTACCAAACTGTGGTGCTGAATATCTTAGAGGGCCCAGAGAAAATTAGTCACTGAGATCTGACTAAACTTTTCTTACTTTCTATGATATTTTTGGAATCCCAGCTTGAAGGTTATTTTAAGTAAGATTTGGGGTGAACACTTATTTGCTGCCCTAGATACACACAGAATGGCTTGCCAATTTTGTTACCAGAGAACAAGTATTTTGCACCTGAAAGGGGCCTGCACCCTAAAAACCTAAAAAATAACTGGTTCACAGAGTTAGTTAGTTCTCTTTGTTCTGTCTGTATCTTACACATAAACTGGTCACCTGTTCTGAACAGAATGCTTTGAGTTACCACAACTTAACTCTGACTATTCTCTTCTTACTTTATATGCCAAGTTAGTGCTCTGTCAAAATAGTGTTACAATTTGCATGTCACATTTTTATGTCTGAACATCTCTTTAAAATGGAAATAAAACTCTGAAGGCTCTTTCCTATTAAGTACACTTCATAAATAAATTACTAGCAGCTATGGTTTGAAGGAGTTATTTAATCAACAAATAATATACAGAATGACTCAACCATTCTAACAATGAATATTAAATATACATTATCCTGCCTCTGATGATCCCATGGGTACCTAATTTAAAGCATCTGAAGCACTTTCAGGTATCACAACATTAGTGATATATAAAGAAAACATTAAATATAAAAAGTTATTTTATAAAAAGTCAAAGGCAAAAACAGAAAGGGCTACAAACTGTAGTACCCAAAAGAAAACATGGAAACTTTTTAGGCAGGCTTAAATCAGTAATTTACACATTTCTATTGGACTGGAACAGTTAAAGGATCTGCCTGTAAGATCTTACCCTGGTGGTCTAGCATGGGTGGGATGGGGAAGCCCGTCACACCCATGACGGGGAAGCCCTATGCACCCTTCCTCATTTGCGCCGATGCGCGTACTGAAAGATCCTAATGATCCAGGCCCTCTCTCATTAGATGCTGTCTTCAAGGTAATGGGCATTATCTATGATGACCCTGACCATGCTGCCTCCACCGATGCAGCTATATGTAACCTCAGGCAAGGGGCAGGTCGAGGATTATTCTACTGACTTCTGCCATTGGGCAGTCGAGATGGACTGGAATGACACAGCTTTAAGGAATCAGTTCAGGGTAGGTTTGGTTTACAGCTATCAGATAGTCTTATACAAAACTCGAGGGGTCGTGCAAACACTCTTAAGGCTAAATTAAAGTATATTTAAGTATAATGGAAGTGCTACTTACAATGCACTTCCCTGGTCCCCTGTCTCATAAGCAATTCAGTATAAATGCAAGTGCATGTGTTTACAAAACAGGGGTATCAGATAGTCTTGTCAATTTCCATACCCCATCCTCCTTAGACTCCCTAATGCATCTGACCATCCAGATAGACAGAAGGCATAGGGAGGGATGCCAAGAGGAGTTAACCATGGTTGTCTCCTCTAGTACTTTCCCCAACCAGGCTCTTAACCCATCACCTGCTGCCCCTAGACCCTTTGTGAAGCCAATTGCAATTGGGCTCTATCCAACTGTCTTCTGAGGAGAGGGGTCATAAGCAGGCTAATGGGTTATGTCTTTACTGTGGGGAAAGGGGGCATTTTCACAGTGCCTGTCCCAAGAGGCTGGGAAACAGCAGAGCCTGGGGATTCCTGCCTGTGTTATATAATTTTTACTCCTCAACAAGTTTTTTATTCTCAAATTTTGGTCCCGGCTGGGCTACACCCAGTGTACTGCCTTCCTAGATTTGGGGGCAGCTGGGAATTTTCTGGATGGTAACTTTGTTCGTAAACATGGTATACCCATTAAACCTTTGGTTCCGCTTCTTCGGTTAATAGCTATCGATGGGAGTACCCATGGGTGTGGGTTGGTGTCATCCAAGTCCAAACCAATCACTCTATCTTTGAATAATAATTTCAAACAAATTACCTTTTATATTGTTGAATGTCCTCAAACTCCAGTAATTCCAGGCCTACCATGGTTGCAAAAGCACAATCCCAGGTTGATTGACTCACTAGCAAAGTCCTACAATGGTTTAAGGCTTGTGAGTCCTCATGTTTTGTATCCCCTGATACTCTTGCTACTACTTGTCTGGAGGGGTTACCTGCTGTGTCTTTTACTGATGTCTTCTCGAAAAAAGCTGGCGAGACTCTTCCACCTCATAGGCCTTATGATTG
Organism: Xenopus laevis; assembly: GCF_017654675.1. Classification (NCBI taxonomy): domain Eukaryota; kingdom Metazoa; phylum Chordata; class Amphibia; order Anura; family Pipidae; genus Xenopus; species Xenopus laevis. Next base: position 120,907,615 of record NC_054379.1, read on the forward strand.
TGCCATTGATTTAGTGCCAGGTTCTTCTCCTCCTAAAAGTAGAACTTATCCTCTTTCTCTATCTGGAACCCAGGCTATGAAGTATTATATTAAAGAGAACCTGGAGAGAGGTTTCATAAGGCCATCCTCCTCTCCTGCGGGGGCTGGCTTCTTTTTTGTTGAGAAGAAAGGCGGGGGGCTTAGGCCCTTTATTGATTATAGGGGACTAAATAAAATTACAGTTAAGAATCGTTATCCCCTTCCCTTAATTTTGAACTCTTTGACAGAGTTAAAAGCGCCATTGTTTTCACCAAGCTCAATCTCAGAGGTGCCTATAATTTCATTCCAATAAGGTAGGAGACGAGTGGAAGACAGCATTCAATACTTGGGGCGGGCACTATGAGTATTTAGTAATGCTGTTTGGCTTATACAATGCCCCTGCAGTCTTCCAAGAACTCATTAACGATATTTTTCGGGACCTTTTGGGCCAGTATGTGGTGGTATATCTAGACAATATTCTGATATTTCATTCTATTTGTCTTTCTGATCACTGTACCCATGTTCAGGAAGTGTTGCGTAGGTTGAATCAAAATCACCTATACGCTATACTTGATAAATGTGTTTTCGAGGTTCCCTCTGTAAATTTTGTAGGGTACATTTTATCCCAAAAGGATTTAGAGATGGAGCTAAAACCCCTGTCATTACCGTATGTGCCATTCAGAGGTTTCTAGGATTCGTTAATTATTACAGGCAATTTATTAAAAATGTCTCTACATTTATGGCTCCCATCACTGCCCTTAGTAGAAAAGGGGCTGACCCTAGTATGTAGCTTTTGAAGTTTTAAAAGAGGCATTCATTTTGGCCCCTGTGCTTCAACATCCATATTCCACCCTTCCTTTTCTGTTGGAGGTGAATGCTTCTGAAATTGATGTGGGGGTGATTTTGTCTCAACAGCACCCTGTTACCAATAAGGTTCATCCTTGTGCATTCTTCTCAAAGAAATTTTCTTCTGGAGAGTTGAACTAAAATATTGGTAACAGGGAGTTACTAGCCATCAAATGGGCCTTTGAAAAATGGAGACATCTTCTAGAGAGTGCTAAGCATGAAGTCACAGTCTTTACGAATCATAAATATCGGCTGTATATTGAGTCCGCTAAGCGCCTAAACCCCAGACAAGCCAGATGGGCTCTGTTTTTTACCTGCTTTAATATTGTTATAACACATCGGCCCAGGGAAAAGAACATTAAAGTTTTGTCTCCAGCACCAGAGAAGAATCAGAATCTGATTCTATTTTGGGTAGGGAAGTAATTGTGGCAGCTTTGAGTCCAGATCTGTCTTCCTCCTTGTCTAATTTCCAGGATAATGCTCCTCCCAAATTGTTTGTTCCGGACAGCTGTTCTGTTAGAAATTCATATAGCCGGACATCCGGGCCATACTAAAGCCTGTTCCCTGCTGTCTCGCACACTCTGTTGGCCAACTTTGAGGCAGGATGTTGGCAGTTACATTGATACATTGATTCTTGCACAGTTTTCAGCATTTAAAACCATCCAGGCCATTACCTCGGGGGCTGCTACAATCGCTTCCTATTCCCAAAAAGCCAGGGACCCACATATCCATGGATTTCATTGCGGAATTACCTCCCTCTAGAGGGAACATGGTCAACTGGGTGGTAGTGGACCTTTTAGGTAAAATGTCCCATTTTATTACCCTTCCAACCATCCCTTCTGCCAGAACTCTTGTTGAACTTTTCTTATCAAGTATATTTAAATTTCATAGGGTTCAGTTTGGTCTAAGTTTTGGTGAGCCTTCTATTCCCTCATGGGTACTGATCTGTCTTATTCATCTGCTTATCACTAACAGACCAATGGCCAGACAGAAATAACTCTTTAGAGCATTATCTCAGGTGTTATGTTTCCAGTAATCTGGGCAGATTTTCTTCCATGGGCTGAATTTGTGTTCAATAATGCCACCCATTACTGGGGAATCACTCTTTTCTTACTGTTTTTGGTAATAATACTAGAGTATTTTCCTTCTTATGACAGTCCTCTGAGGTTCCTGCTATGAATTTTTTGGTTGACCATCGCTCTAAGATTTGGCGTAAGGTTCAAAATTCATTGTCCACCGCAGAAGCCTCTCAAAAAAGGGCTTCTGACATACATCGTTAGGTTTGGTTACCTTCCAAGTATATTCCTTTGAAAGTCCCTTCCACCAAGTTCGGGCCTAAGTTTACTGGTCCGTTCTCTGTGTCTGAGGTCATCAACCCTATTACTGTTGACTGGACCTTCCTCCTGAGTTTAAAATGTCTAACTCTTTTTATGTTTCTTTGTTAAAGCCTGCCAAAACTGTTTGACAGTTTTCTCCTGCATCTCCAGTCGCTGTCCAGGGTCAACCGGAGTATTTGGTGGAAAGTTTGGTAGATTCTCACTTCTCCAGGGGTAGGCTACAGTATTTGGTACATTGGAAGGGCTATGGTCCTGAGGAGAGGTCTTAGGTCCTGGCCTCTGATGTTCTTGCAGACCACCTTAAACAGCAGTTAAACCTAGGGGTCCAGTGGTCCCCTCTAGAGTGGGGTAATTTAAGAACACCCTGGTGGTGGGTACGCTGGGGACGCCCGTCGCACCCACAGCGGGGATGCCTGCCATTTCCTTCCTCTTTTGCACCTATGCACATAAGGAATGAAATGCCGCTCCGCTCGCTTCCTGGTTTGAAGCAGCTGCACACATGATGTCTTCACGTTTTGGCATGAGATTCAAATATTTAAAGGAGCAGGTACCAATTGTACCTTGCCCAATGTAAAGGTCTATTCTTAGTTCCTGGGTGCTATTTTCTTGTATTCCTGATCTGTTATTGACCCTGCCTGTTACTGATATTGCCTAGTCTCCTGCTCAGTACTTGGCCTCGTACTTGGCCTGTACTCGGCCTGTGACACCAGCTATCCTTATGTCTCCTGAATCTGTACTGCTGCTCCTGTTTGGTATTCAACCCAGTCCCTCACTAGGCTTCTTGTTCTCCGTTCCTGTATAACGTACAGGTCTCTTGCCTTCCCAGAACTCTCCGGTCCTCTCATATTAAGACTTGGCAGCACCCAAGTAACGGAGGGCTCATCCCAAAGCAAAAGGTGGCTGTTATAGGCAAAAGACTGGGCCACGACCGGGACCTTGGGGATTGTTCTGGGTTTGGAATACCAATCGTAATACTGCCGTTGGGCCAATACCATGCTGCATATTAGTATATATCCATGGTTAGTGGCATAAAACAGGGAAAGCAGAAAGAGAAACTGTTATAATATTCTTTTTCTATCCTCCAGGAGAGAGCCATTTGCAAGCAACGTGGGAGGCAGTCGATTTGCAGGAGCATGATCACTAAAAATCAGGATTATGTTCTTCAGGAAATTTGAGTTACACCATTTGCATAACTGCTTACATCTTTCTGCCAAAGCTTACAGTAATTGGTGTACTGGTCACTGAATGAATGAATTAGTCACTGAATAAATAAGTATTAGCTAGGTGACTGCCTGGCTAGAATTAAATACTGCAAGCACTGTTTGTTGGGAAAAAGGGTGCAAAGGCTGTTCAAGACAGGAAGCAACTAACTAAATGGACCATTACAAGCCACACATGATAATTAGATGTATAGCACATAATCTTTCATTTTATCAAATTATTTGTAATGAATGAATATGTTTTATGAACCACTAAGCATGGCCCAACTTTACTAATGTAAGCTGATGGTGGTACAAATACAGCAATCTATGAAACTGCTGAACACCGTGCTGCTGAAACTATATAGAGCCCAGTATAAGGGAGGTAGTGTTACAGAATGTGCACTGCGTGATTAAAATAAATTAAACAAGCAGGACAAACTTTCACCTTTGTTGGGAATGCCATACTCATGCTAGTACTGTGGGGCAAAGGTGCTGATTCTGGGATGACTGGTGTTAGATTTCTGACTGAAAAGGGTAGAGCACATTTTCAAAGGTCTTGTGTTAACGTTATAAGGATATGGTCTACAATTTAAAACATACAGTAGATTAATTCTGTATGTAAGAAGGTGAATATAGATTTGTTTTAAATGTAAAAAGTTACAGTTGACGCCTATAAAAGGAGCTGTAGGAGCCAGGGAATTTCTCATTGTCTTAATAAGAGGCAGGACAGACTTCAGAGCCAGACCAGGAGGCTGCACTTTGCTGGATGAGATAGTGCAAGCTTGCCCAGAGGTGAGAAGCAGCTAGGATTGTCAGCAAGGGTATGTTGGCTCAATGAGGAGTTGTTTGGAGTATGGCACTGGGTGATTATGATCCTGTTAGGGACTGAAGCCATCAGGTGTATAGAAAGTTGTAGTGGGAAAGTTGTAGTGGCTTGGGGTGGGAAGGTTGTGGTGGCTGGGATGCCCCCTCAATGGCTAATGGCATTGAGGTACAAGTAAAATGATGTTTGCTTTGTACTTTGTCTACAACTTGGATATACAGTAACAATGTCCCTCCATTAAATAAACTTGGTGGTGAATTTATTGTTCCTCTGCCAAAGAAAAAAAGGAACAAAAAAAACTTATTTTGCCTAAGTAATTATGCGTGTTTAGTGTAGACAAAGAAATTATCACAGCATGAAAAAGTAATTATTTACTCATTGAAACAACAAGGCACAGCAGGTATGTGGTTTTTATTTAAGGCAACACTACAGAAGAATCTCAGTGAGAAAATGTGGTGTTGCAAATAAACAGTATACAGAATATGTAATATTTATGTTTTTTTAAACATCTGTTATCAATAAAAAAAATGATATTCTAATTTCAATGCATACAGTATCTTCTAGAATGAAAAAATATATATAAGTTTTTTTTTAATAATTATTTTATAGGATTTATAATACATAAGAAAAAAAGTTCCCACGCATTAAAATTGAAGGATTTAATCAGCTGGGACCGACTTTAAACTATCTCAGTTTGATCTTAAATTTCATGATATAATTCCATCCATAAAACACTATAACAGATTTTTAGTGCAATTTGAGTTCATATCTGAATAGAATTGTGGCAGATTTTCTTTGGCTTGCTGCAAAGCATTTCTACAGTGGCTGTAAATCATTGGGAGAAGTATTCTAGCAACCTGCCATTTGCAAGAGGACACTGGGGAGTGAGGGAGGAAGTCATATCTGCATTACTACATTACAGCACATCTTAAAACCTAGCCCTCCCAGCTTATAATTATACATTAATAAACACCTCTTTGAAAAGACAGATTGTTAAGGGATGTTATATCTCATTCACTGAGATCCTGAATGCATGTACTCTCACTTAGAAGATACCACAGGTATGGGATCTTCAATCAAAAAAACCCAATGTCCAGAAATCTTCAAAATCCAGGATGGCCATCAAATCCATTTTAAATAAATATATATTTTTAAATTTTTTGTAATAATAAAACAGTAACTTGTACTCGATCCTAATTAAGCTATATGAATCTATATAAGTGGCAACAACTAAATTCAGGATTGGATGTACACATTTAATTGCATTGTGAATCTTAATTGCAGATTGCAAACTTTTAAGACCTGCTTGAAGGTGGAGTAAATTTCTGGAGCAAACGTAACAATCAAGATGATTTATTACATACACTGCGCACTATCGCAAACTATAAAATTCACTATAAAATATTTGCCCCTAATGTCATGTGAGGGGTAAAGGGTTCCAAAGGCAAAATTGTTCATTTTATACACAGTGATTTTTGTGTTAGTGACCAGTATTGTATTCCCCCTTATGACAACATATTGTCCTATATGTAGCAGCTTGCACCTGCCTATGGCAAAGGCTCAAATTATCCCTGTATTGTGTGCTACTCATTGCTTAAGTCATACCAAATCCTATGAGTTAAACTCTTTATGTGAATAGCAAGGCTTTTTCGTTCTTATTCCCGTGTATCCACATATTGATACATACAAGGCTTTTTCTAAACACAGGCAAAGTTAGTTCTAACATAGCAATCATTTGTCAGCCATTTACCACTGGTTGGTACATTTACCGAATAAGGGGCCACTTATACATTTATATACAAACGTTTTAGTATCAGGCATTTAACTGCATTTTTAAAAATGGCTTCTCTTTTTTTATTGTAACAAATATAGACCAAATCATAAAAGGAAGGACACCCCTCCTCTAAATTGCTTTTCACATTTTTATTGTAAAATGTAATCACTTTATTTTTAAATGTGCATTGGTTTTTTTGACTTCCTATTGTATTTTGCATGAAAATTGCCAGCCTGTAAAAATGACAGTGACATATTAATCAATGCTCTGTCATTCCATGGACATTTTCTATTACATTGGTTTAAAACATATTCTTTCACTTTGCTTAAACAAGCAGCAAAATGGTATTTTTCCTATCTAATTGTGTTCTCTAAAGGTCAGCATTTAACTCTTGTCCATATATATGACACCCTTTCTTTTTATGCATAAAAATCCAATGGTTAGAGGCATCAAACTCGTTCCTCATATAGTAATAAGTGAGAATTATATTTCAGCTACTCATTTAATCTGCACACCAGTGGTGTCTTTTTGATGCTTAAGTGGGTGTTTTGAGTGGAGGTCAACTTGTCACTGTTCTGGGTGCTCCACACACACATATACACAGTATATCTCATTCACTAGCACAAGCAGTGGCGACAGCCACACCAAGAAGTAATGACTGACGTTTGTTTTCTACTGGACTGAAAATGAACTAATCAACCTCCCAGAGCCCCCCTAGCTCTTAGAAAGGACTTGCAGCAATCAGATAGGTCAAATTTGCATTCCATGAGATGTAAAAAATCAGGATGCACCAGTAACAGTAACGCTCTTGACCACCTCTGCACTAACCTAACCACATCATTAATAAAGGCATAAGAAACTCTAGCAAAATCCACTAATAAAAAACACTTCAGATGAGACAAGTGATGATATAAAAACACCTCTTTCATCACCCACTTCTTTCAAAGTTTTTCACTGACCACCATTTGGTGTTTTCTTAGACCACCTCCGGGCTGACCTCAAGCTGGCCCTCGTCAATACTGCCTTTTCCCTATAAGGGTATTTGGCCAACCACGTCTCAGTTTCACTTATTCTGACTGGGCTCCTTCATCTTCCCAGAGCTGTCGTTTTTCCTATTACCCTTTTGTCTCTGTTGTCTGAAGCACTTAGAAAACAGGTGGTTGGAACCACCACATCCAGTGCACTTGTGCAGGAACCTGCCTGCCCCATTACACTGCACCCTCTTGTGCTTACCATCCCAGATGTCACATTAACAGACTTGCCTGCAACCCTGGAAGCATCTGACATGGTTGGTGTTCCCAAGTCTGAAGTGCCTGCTATCTCCTCTGTATTCTGGTGCTCTGCAATGCTGATCCCAGCTGCAGAGACAGAAGCTCCAGTGCACTGTGGTGACTCCAGGTCCCTTTTTAAAAAGGTAAGCATCACATGGAAAAGACATGTTATATTCTATATACATTTTTCCAATACATCTTTCAGTTTGTCACCCAAAATACAACTAGGTTACTTAGGTAAGTGAATGCTAAGAAACCTGTTAAGAAGTAACAGTACATTAAAATAAATAATAAACTTATATTGAAACAGTAACAATAAAGAAAAAAAAAAACTCCTAATTTTAGAATGTCACTGTCTAAGTCATTCTAAAAGTTAATTGAATATCCCCTTTAATGCATCATTATACATTATATAGCTTTTTAATAATAATGATGATTTATCTATTTTTATATCTTCTTAAATGTGAATAATTCAGTGATACATCCCAGCTTTAACAAGGCTGTTGCGTATTACTAAACATATTGTCAGTTTGCCAGCATGTATGCATATAAATGTTAAATAACTAATTAAACATTCATATGGATTCATTTTATCGTTGAGATCTATTGCTGAATGAGCAGACCTCAAACATTATATTATTTCATTGTTCTTGTCCTTCTAAAATAGGGTGCTTTCAAACCTTTTCAACTTGTCCTTCAATTCCAGGTAGCATTTCTTAAAAATATGCATTATAAATCTGCTGCATAATGATCATTTTATAATAGTTCTTTTACATTGGAACAGCAGAAAAAATCCAGAAAATTAACTATAACAATTGCTCATTCCCAAGTCAACCTTATCTTCTCTAACAGTTCCATGACCATATTTGAATATTTTCAAATGTTTGATTATATGTGCTATTGGAATTGGTTATGTAAACCACACCCATCATTGTTGCCATAACAATTACATTTTTGACAATTTTGTGCTTCCTACATTTTTGCAGCAGTTTGGGAATGGTCCATTCCTGTTTTAGCAGGATCATAACCTCATACGCTAATTAAAGTTCATACAGAATTGTTTTGCAGAGATGGGAGTGGCAAAGTCCTGATCTAAATCCATGTATAGATTTCAGGACACTCACTTCATGTATCCAACATTTGTGCAGGTGCTTTTTATGACCACATGTCTGGTTTTTCTGTGCATCAAATTGTTCCTGTAAAATAAAGAGAAAACAGTAACACTGCAAAGAAATGTGCATTTACTGAGAAGCAACAGCTTTTATTGCATAGCCCTTAACCCAACTGAACACCAGTGGTATGAGCCTGAAACACCAATACGACCAGGCCTAGTTACCCAAATCAGTATCCAAAGTCTTATTTATGAATCCAACATCTAGTGGAAACTATTCCTAGAAGAGTAAAGAGAGAGATCCAACTTCCTATTAATACCTTTGGTTTTGGAATGAGATGTTGAACAGGCAGGTGGCCCCATAATTTTGTGGGCTCCTTGTGTCAAATTGTGTAAACAAAAAACAGTATAAATTGGAAAAACAGAGCTACTGTATACTGTAAAAAGCTGTAAAATGTAAAGCCAGTTCCTCAATCTGCTTTAAGCCTCACTCATGGTCAAATTCAGGGACCCATGATAACTTTCAGTTCCAGATTCATTATATCTTTATTCAAACCTGTTGTGTGCCAAGACCCTATGGGGCAAATTTACTAAAGCGCGAATCGGCTAACGCTAGCGCAAATTCGCTGGCGTAAATTCGCTAGCAAAGTGGACCTACTCTAGTGCTACTTCATACCCTTACGTCAGGTGAAGTTGCGCTATGGCAAAGGGACGTAACTACGCTAATTCACTAACTTTTACATTTCACTGAACGTTACCTCTTGCGCTAGACTTGCCTTCATCACCTCAGACCAGGTGAAGTGCAATAGAGCAGATAGGGATTGCTTCAAAAAAAGTTGAAATTTTTTGAAAGTCCCAAAAAACTTTGGTGTCTTTTCCTTTTTTAAGGGTGATAGGCTGAAAAAGGTCGTAAATTTTTTTGGGGGCACCCTCCTTCCCCTCTACATTTCCTAACATATGGCACCTAAACTACAGTGGGCACATGTATAGGGCAAAATAACAACTTGATTTTATTTTATGAAGCTTTCCCAGGCTTGTGTAGTGTAATGTATTTGCTGGTACATTTACATCCATTGTACTTTAACTTGCGCCGTATGCAAATTAGGCATTGCTAGCGTAACTTCGCTTTGCTGGATGAATTAACGCTAGCGCAACTTCGCTACCTTTCGCCTCCCTGAGTGCAGCTTCGGATTTAAGTGAATTTGCGGAACGCTGGCGAAAATTGACCAGGCGAAGTGCGGTGAAGCCATTGCTGGTGAATTTGCCCCTAAACGTTACATTACACATATGTGGCTTATAAGTGTATATTTCTTCCTTTGCATGTAACATCATTGATGTACCCTTTTTTTGCAGTCCTTGAAGACACCCCTGAAAAATAGATGAGTAACTTAAAAGCTGTGACTTTTGAAGGGTCAGAAAATACCAGTAGTCAGTATTTCCAGCTGTATTTGTGTACTATGTATCTCACATTTTGCAGTACTTAAAATGCTCTACTTTAATTGTCCTCCTTTTTTTATAGGCAATAGCTTCAACAGAGTTTACATTTTGTTTTTTCAATTGTACAGGCATACAGTTGAATCAGCTTCGCATACAAATTCATAATCTTTTCCTAGCTATAGCTGCTGTAACAAAACTTAGAACACGGAACTAGAGGCTACATTAAAGTTTTAGGCACTGTATTCTCAAAGGAAGCCTCACAACAAAGCATGATAAAAACACTAGATGACCTAATAAACCAAAACGGAGAACATTGATTATTTTGCAAGATACTGTCACAGCAATATGTTATCACTATAATAAAGATGTCATAACCAACATTATGTGACTTTAACAGTAGGCAGTACAAAGTGTTTTTTGAAGGTTACTGGAGGAATTCATAAATATTTTGTGAAGTGTAGGTTACAATAACCTAAAAAGAATAAAGAATATTCTTCTAAGATAAAAGAACTCCTGGTTTATTAGTCTATGGATATTTCAGGGTTTCTCAAGGCTTTGAACAACTCACATGTTCTATTTTTTCCCTTCAGAGTTCATTTTTCTTAATTTCACTGTAGTGTATAACTGAATGTATAGCCAAAATAGTACACTGGAGAAATATTATATAATTTGCAACCTTTTTCTAGGTCTAATAACAAATAGCAAACAATCAGATATTTGTTTTCGAAGTAGTGATGGTTGTTTGCTTGCTACTGATATAATGGGCTGCTAGACCTGATGCAAACTTCGCCAAAAATCTGGAATTCAAATTTGAGTTTCTGTAACCAATTTTTTTGGATTTATTAAGAGCAGAAAAAGATAATACTCAACTGTAAAAATGCAGTGCCTAAGCTGGCCAGTGTATGTAGAAAACAACAGTTGAAGCTATTTAAGCTTTGTGTCACGTTCGGCACCCTATATCCAGAAACCAATCTAAGCGCCCTGGTCTCGGCTCTCACTTCTTCGTTTAACCGCCGCCTTTCACCTCGGGAGGAGCCCTCTGCTAATTGGATGCCACCAGGTCTTAACAGAGAGAGGAGCAAAGCTAATGGTTCTGGAGTAGCAAAGGGGATACTGAAGGAAGGACACCACCAGAAACGGGCAGGCCGGGCCAGCACAAGCAGTTAGAATAGTCAGACAGGCCAGAATCAGGATATAGATTGTAGAATAACAATCTAGGCAAGGTTTCAGGATTGGAGATATCAACGTAGTTTCAGACAGGCAAGGTCAGGATTGGAGAGGTCAGAGTAGTAAGCAGGCAGGCAAGGGTCAAACACAGTAGATCAAACAGGAATCATTTAGGAATAAACACCCAGGAACAAACGAATTGAACCTAACAACGGCAAGGTCCTGTAATCCAAATGGGCTTTAAATACATTTGAATTTCACGCCAAATGCGCGCTGGCGTCATCACGCCAGCGCGACTGCGCCTTTAAATGAAGAATGTGCACGCGGCGCGTGCCTATAGAGGAAGCCGGCACAGGAGGAGGAAACAGCGCAGCGGGCATCCACGCCGAGAACTCGCCGATGGACCCCGCTGCCCACTAGGCCACCAGGGTAAGGCTTCCTTACACTGTGTTTGAGTTATGTTTTTCACTTCACATATTGTACATTTAAGAGTTTCCAGTTATCCAGGTTATAAGATTCATAAAAAAATGGCAAATCATTCTTTGATAAATCTGCTTCCGTCTTTTTCTTTAATTTTCAGATGTGCAGAATCCGAAGCAAGCTAGGAAAATAGCAGTAGTTAAAGGAAATAAACTGTATAAAGAATTGTGGAACTATATAATACCATATATACACTATTTATTTAATCAAGGTATGTACAGTAAAATAATCTGGGCCAAATATGGACATTTTGGACACATTTGCTGAAACTGTAATAGAAGCTCAGTTAAGAGCATCTTAAAAAGTAAGATTTGTAAAGCTGCTCTTTCCTACATTTTGGACATTTCTGTTATGGAGAAGCTACAATTAGGATTACCAGTGACACTGCAAAGTTTTAATATAATTAGGTTAGGTATCCTTGTCTAAAGGCAATCATCTGCTCCCCTCTTCTATTATAGCAATAACCAAATTTGTCAAGCTTTATTTCAACTAAGCATATTAACTACAGCTTCTTCGGATATTGCTTTATTTAATTTAAATGTAATTTATTTCAATTTAAAGAATTGTTGGTTAGTGCTCTGGCAAATATTCCAAAGGTTATGAGAAACAAAATCTACCAGTAAGAATAAAAATTGCCAGAAAATAAATTAAGAATTAACATGTTTTCGGAAAATCTTGATTTCTGGGAAGCCAGCATATATTTAATATAATATAGGTTAGAATGCTACTAAAATGGTCATAAAACAAACAAGCTAGGAGAAAAGCATTAATGAAAGGAAATAAACTGTATACAGAATCGTGGCACTAAATAATACCACATATGCAATATTTATTTTTTTATATACATTTTTTTTTTTTTAAATAAAGAAATTTATTCAGAACATGGTTTCTAAATCTATAAATTAAGACCCAAACATGGGTCCCAATGCCATTTAGGGTGGGTCAACATGGAAACCTTTAATATCAGGAAATAGTTTCCTATAATAGACAACCATAAATAAAATAAAATGCATGATTAATTCTAAATAAATACTTATGTCATGAAGCTATCTCCCAGCCTTAAAGGAGAACTAAACCTTTGCACATCCTTGTGTCCATCTACCATCTGTACAGTCGGTAGGCAGATAACATAGGCATGCAATCCTTTGTTTGAAATATGTTATGCCAGAACTGATAATATTTTGACACCACAACCAGCAAAATGTATTTTTTAAAGCAGAATGCTGCTCTATGTATCTGCACATTTTTTTGTTAAGCAATAGGGAGTAAATTAACAAGTTACATTTTATAAACCCCAGTAAAAAACTGTGACCTCCAATGACAAAATTGTAGATGAGCCAGTTGTGGTAGAAAGCTTGATTGGATTTAATGACTGAAAGGGAATATCTGTTTTACTAATGAAGCAAATACAATATCAGTTGTTTATAAACCAGGAATTAAACAGTATACTACATGGCTACCAACATCTTTGTTTGGTATTGAACACTTAGAAAACATGCAGTGTCCATTCATTTGTTGAAATCAATGCATCATGGGTTAGGAATAGTCCATATGGTAAATAAATGCTGACTGACTGCTATGCATTACTACTCAACTGTTTTGTGAACTCATCCTATGTATCCTTTATAAGACTGTTCTTATTAATAAGAATTAGTATCTGAAGCTTTGTAAGGCTTTTAGTTTTGTTTAATATATTAATTCACACAATGGCATATCCAGTAAAATACATGGCATTCAATACATATCCATGGTTTGCCCAATCACAATTCGTAATTATGTTCTCAATCGTTAAGCCTCTTAAAGCGATTGGAAACAATTAGTGTAGTAGCTGATTGATTTGAAATTTTCCTTTACCCATTAGTTTTATCTATCTTCAGCAAGCTGGAGGAGTGAAGATGCCAACACAATAGAGGTTCTTACATTACTGGGGACTAATCTAGGGAGAGTTGGAAAAAAATCAGGATTTACAATAAGCTAAAGTACAATCTATTTCTTGCAAAGAACAGAGTCTGGGATTGTTAGAATAGTTTTCTTATCTAAAGTGAGTAGACATAAACCCAGAGGTGTAAATACGATATAGGCACTCAAGGGCTTGTACCTAAGGTGGCAGCTTTAAAGGGATGGCCCTTGAATCCCTATTTGGTAAAAAAAAAAATCAAAAACCCTCATCCTACTTCTCTCGCTGCCAGCTACCTTCCTACCAAATCCAGCAGCAGATGTGGTGGGTAGGAGGTTCCTCATGCAGCAGAAGTGATGTCATGCGTGTTGCACCGTGATAATGCATCCACTGACGTCACACAGAAAGATGCTCTTAGGTTCAGTGCCTAGGGCAGCGATGGACCTGAATACTTTTTGCGTAAATCGTAATATTACTATAGGACTGCCAGCGTACATATTTTGACACCAAGTAACATGCATAATAAGTAGTTTATTAAAAGGCATGTCACAGGCTGCATTGGATCCTATGCAGCCATTCAGAAATTAATTCAAGTAGCCATGCAAGTGGATCATGCAGGTGGATCAGATGGCAACCTTACCCTAAAAAAACAAGGATGTTTTTCCTATGCTTTAAAGTAATATCTGACTTAAAGAAAACTAAACCCTAAACATGAATATGGCTAAAAATGCCATATTGTATATACTGCACTTATTGTACCAGCCTAAAGATTTAGCTTCTCAATAGCAGCAATGATCCAGGACTTCAAACTTGTCACAGCGGGTCACCATCTTGGAAAGTGTCTGTGACACTCACATGCTCAGTGGGCTCTGAGCAGCTGTTGAGAAGCTAAGCTTAGGGGTTGACGCAAATTATCAAACAGAAAATGAGGTTGACCTGTAATATAAGCTGATGCTACAGGGCTGATTATTAAATTCTGATGCTAGTTGCACTGGTTTCTGTGCTGCCATATAGTAATTATCTGTATTAATTACTTATCAGCCTTATATTGTGACTTTTCTATTCTGTATATAAAGTATATTGTGAGTGGGTCCCTAAGCTCAGTAAGTGACAGCAGCACAGAGCATGTGCAGTGAATCAGCAGAAAATAAAATGGGGAGCTACTGGGGGTTAGCCTAATTCTTTAGTTAAGCTTTAGTTCTCCTTTACTGGATGCAGTGTGCAAAGTGCAATTTGCCTTATTTATTTTCCCACAATGCAGTGATATTCCCTAGAATTGCAATATCTTTGTGACTGTCCAGAGCTGCAATGCTTCATAAACAACACTGAATTCGGTGCAAGTTCCAGCTAGCATTTTCAAAAGAAGGCATGTGTCAAAGCAGCATTAGTGTACGATTCAATGTCCAAAATTTTGCTGTGGGAACCATGGATTTATGACCACATTAAGGATGGAGATATTTGTAGTGTTTCCCAGAGTTAGGTGTACATGATTCAGCAGAAGAGACAAGACATTCTGTAAACATTGGCATTATACTGTGCAAGTAGTGTGTTTGGTTGTAAATGAGCCTTTGTATTTCTGAATGTCCCTTTCTATTTTAAAAAGTACTGTGTGACCTCTTTACTCCATCTTTACTGTCATAGTTTGAGCACGAAGGTTTCTGGGACATGTTGGTCTTAATGTGTTTCCCCATAACACCTTACAAGCTTATAACAAATAGTCAAAAAAGACACATGACTCATTTGAAATATTGCTGCCAAAATTGCAGTGACGGTTATAGACATCTGCAGACTGTGCAGTGGTATATGAGTTTTAGCACTGCATCTGAAAGAATTGGAAATAATGAGATTTAGGTGCCATTTCAATGCACAGAAGGAGATTAGCCTTTTACGTTCTAGGAATAAATAGCAGAAGCTACAGCCACATATGGAAGTCAAGGAATCTGTTTAAGATTCGCTAGAACGTCAAAATTGTCTTTGAGTTTACAACCATGCAGACACATGGTTTACTAGAGTACCTATTCAAAACTACACATATATATAAAAAAAAGCAATTTGGATGCACTTTGGAATACTCTTTACACTTATGCCTTATTTAAGGGATTTGTTAGTCATTTTATAGAAACTGATACTATGTTTCTTTTTCAGTAGAACCTTCATTAAGAACTTATGGGAATGAATTGCGCAGTACAGTTATGGGACCTATTATTTATGATGTCTTGGACCTGGGTTATCAATAACATTGAGCACCATGCGTGAGGGCTAATAATGTCATTTCAACACTGTTATTATTATAACACCATATCACTAATGGATGAACTCATGAATATCACTTCAAGTCTTCACATAACTAGATTACATTTATCAGTATTCATCAACATTTCCCAGCATGGAGAGAAATTGAGTTAAAGGTGTAATACCCACTGAATTAAGATTTTCTAAACGGTATATAAACTGTAAATAAATAAGGATATTGGAAGTTACTTTGGTGACCTTTATACCTTGCTTCTTGATGACTTCTAATATCCTTATATATTGCCTAAGGGTACATTATTTCATATAAATAGTGATGAGCGAATTTCTCCTGAAAAATTCACAAAACGTGAACTTTGACGTCAGCGTCCAAATTTTTTTGAAGCCGGCAACAACTCCAATGACGGTGACAATTTGACACACATTAAAGTCACTGGGCGCCTTTAATTGTCGCCAGCATTGGAATTATCTCAAGCGTAGTGATGATCGAATTTGTCCCGTTACGGAGAAAAATTCACGAAACTGTGCTGGCGTCTCGTTTTTGACACTGGTGTCAGTTTTTGGTGAATTTTCGCTGCAGTTTCGTGAATCGCAGGAATTTGCCACAAAATTCGCCCATCTCTACCCATGCGTCAAAAAAATTTGTCCTGAATTTGCGCGTGGCAAATCAATTCATCCATCACTAATTAATATGCTATTCCAATGGAATTCTGCCCTCTCTATATCATGTACTATCTCCAATAGTAAATCATAGTTTCTTGAGCAATAGAACAACACTTTTTTCCACCACGAGACACTGTAACAACACTATGGGGCAGATTTACTAATGGGCAAATTTTCACTTTGGAAGGTTTCTACATTCTTCGCACAACTTCATCCGACGTTAATTTGCAGCGAATACATGTATTCATCAGAATGCAAAGTTTCGTCTCAGCAGATAAATGCTGGCAAAAATGTGCCTGTATGGACATATTGTAATCAAATTTCCGCTAACATTACTTTCTAGCAAAACTTTGTTAACATACTTACTCTTATGTCAATTTAAATATGGAGGGTAAATACAGGTCATATATATGGCTTTATTAGTGAGTGTTGGTGAAATTGTTTGAAGTGGCCACTTATTAACTAAAGATTAGTGATGGGCGAATTTATTCGCCAGGCGCGAATTTGCGGCGAATTTGCACGATTCGCCGCCAGCGAATAAATTCGAAAACCGGCGCCGGCATCAAAAAAACGTTTAGCGAATTTTTCGCCATTTCGCGAATTTCGCAAATTTTTCGGCGAAACGGCGCAAATTCGCCCATCACTACTAAAGATTTTTGCACCGAAAATATATGCCACCCATAATCAGGTCTTAAAAATCAGTATTAAGATCCACAATGTAATAACAGTTTTGATAAAGATAATTACATTGTGAATGCAAATATTTTCATTTGCAACTTGCATTGCATTTCTAATGTCCACAGATATATTGTAGACAGAACCCACCCTATATTTATCCCTTTCAAAACTTGACTCTTATGGCCGTAGAAATCAGAGAAATATATTAAGGATTCAATTGAATGTTCACCATGAATCTTTCTTCCCTAAATAGTTGTGTTACATTGCCTGTTTTTCAGCTCTTTCATCTTTTTCAGAGTAATTTATGAGATTTCACTTTACTTCCCTAATGAGTCCATTTTTGTGCATATCAGAAGCATTAAAGAACAACACCATTCATCATAGACCGTTACCCTATTTATGAGGCTTCATAATGACTCATTGAAATAAAATTCACAAGCAATTAAAAAAATGTATGCCCCCTTTGAGCAGCCAAGTCCTATTATAGTCAGTGAGAACAAAACTTACAATTAGTCTCAGTATGCAAAATACATGTTATTATAGTGTGTGGGTTAATATGAGGGAAAGCAATTAGCCCTCAGTTTCTGTGGATGGATAGCACAGCAGTAGATCAGTGGTTGAAATATTAACTCTCTTTCTTTTACAATTGTTTATTGACAAAATAAGCATTTATGGATTGTGCCAGGTTCCAAAAACATTGCAGTGCTACAGATATGTAGGGATGTGAAAATTTAGACACCCTTACACATTATTGACAGGCACATCCCTAGTAATATGGACACCTAAGTGGGTCCTTATGGGGACCTTGTGCTTATGTAACCCCTGTAGTTCTCACAGTGTACACCAGATGGCACTGTGCAGTAGTATAAAGGTCTTGGGAACCATGAGGTCTGGGTCCATTACTTTAGCCCAACCAAGCAGGCTGGAAGGGAAAGGGTATTGTGATCCTAGGACCAGTGGCCCTAGTAGTGATAGCATACTCTTTTATAGATCACTCTAGGAGTGATAGAGAGGTTATATAGTCCTCCGCCGAGGATATTAGAGGGATTAAGATCCCAAGGTATTACTGACCCAGAGTAGGGACCAAAGTGTTGAGACTAGGGGTGATAGGAATTCTCCTAGACTGCCACTCAAAGAGATCCTGAAAACTGGGCAAGCTCTCTCTCTGCTGTGTATTCCCTGGCCTGCAGGGATTCAGCCTATACTGGTACTGTGAGTATATGCTACCTTTATGCTGTCTGATTGTTCTAAGCTCCATTGTGGATATGAGCTATGTGCTATGTTAAATAAAGACAGTTCATTGGTTAAGCATTAAAGAACTACTGGCGCCCATCATTTGTGCTATCACACCTGGTTACAGTTGCACTACACCCTGCCTCCACCGTGTTGTGAGGGCTTACCCCTGAGAGATAGGGCCTCATTTGTGGCATCATCCCACACAGAAAGTAGCTAGAACTGACTACAGCAAAGTCAGTTTACTATGGCGCTACAGATATACAAATGGAACTATACGTTTTACATTGTAGAAGCGAAGTTAAAGGAAATCATAAATTGAGGGAATAATTTCCAGAAAAGTAGAGAGAGGAAAAAACAGTTAAAGTCCTTCTAAATAGATAAGTGAGCCTTTTAAAGGTCTAAATCTATAAGCATTCCAAGGATCCTAGATTTAGCAACATCTGCAGTGGTTGTCTACAAGCAGGCTGAACAATTATTGTTTTGCTGTAATCTACAGCAGTTTACACAGGGAGGCCCATTTATCAAAGATCGAATTTGTGATTTTTTTCAAATATACTCACAATTCGACTGGGAGGTTATTTAAGAAAACATTTGAATGTCTATTATTCGATCGAATGGTTCCGACCCGAAAATTCGCATCATATATGATTCGTATTCGATTCATATTCAATTCATATGAATCAAGGTTTTCTCCGGAAAAAAAAAACTTGAATGTCAGGAAGGCTTTTAACATCTTCAAATGGCTCAACAGACCTCTGCCATTGACTTGTACATGAATTTGGCAGGTTTTAGGTGGCGAATATTGGAATTAAGATTGTTTCCACCGTCGAGTTGTGATAAATCTCAGAATTTACATTCGAATAAGGGATTAAAATTCGAATGTGTGAATTTTGAAACTGGAATATTCGAATCAATATTCTATTCAACTCTTAATAAATCTGCCCCTTGATTGTTCCAGTGGCATAAAGGGCACCCTCCTTGATTTGCTAACAACATTTGTAAAGCATTTAAGAATCTACAATTTAAGGTGAGTTTACAAAGTCCTCTTTTTCAATTTTTACTAATAAGCATGTTGGGAGGGTCTTTTCAGAGAGAGACAAAAAGAAGCAAATAAATCTTTCACCAGGTACCGTACATTTATATTGGGATAAGCCAGGCAAGATAGTGTGTATTTAGTATGCCATATCTAGCACATAATAGTAATGTTTTCCTGTCAGTTTGTTTTGCTACTGCATTGCCCTTGATTATTATCTAACCGGTTTGGCCTTGGATCAGTGCTTTGTTATTGAGTTCTCAGCATATGATGCTCAAGTCTACTTTATGATCTATTGTTCTTTAGATTGAGTTTATGTTGTGACCCTCTGGCACTGCTATTTTGGTTGTTCTTTGGTATTTGACTTGGCTTGTGACCTGACAATGCTTCAACCTATTGATTCGGTTTCAATGCTTCCGGTTGTCAGATTTCCGCTGGTACTGTGGCTAATTCTTAACAGTTCCAACTTGCTGAGGGTTCTCTATAAACAGCTACTTTTTCCTCATCAATCCTCACTACTTGCTGCTTGCACTTCCCAGCAGTCCAAAAGCCAAATTTGCTACAGTATCTGAGCTGTTCTTTGATGCTAGGTATTATTCACTTACCTGGTTTCCATCATAGGTTTCCCTTTCTTTCAGTAACTGTAAAATAAACAGACACTTGTTATTATTTTACTTTAAAAATACATTTTACCTACTCACCTG
Source organism: Xenopus laevis (assembly GCF_017654675.1). NCBI lineage: Eukaryota > Metazoa > Chordata > Amphibia > Anura > Pipidae > Xenopus > Xenopus laevis. The sequence continues at coordinate 120,927,542 of NC_054379.1, forward strand.
TTGCTAGTATCCCAGCATCCTCCACAGAACTTCTGTGTAGTTTGGAATATTCTTCTGGAAAAAAGATTTTGACCCAAAGCAAAACCCTGATATCACCTCAGTCGCAAGCGATTTGGTAATTTTAGAACTTCCACAGAATTCAGTAGTTCAGCCCCTACAAGAATATTTTCATTTAAACTGATGAAAATGTACTCTAGTCTTAAACGAATTGTTCAGTGTAAAAACAAAAACTCTGTTGGTTTCCACTGACTGGTTACCATGGTAAGCCAGAGACTTGAAGTGGGGCCACATGGGTCATATCTGTTGCTTTTGAATCTGAGCTGAATGCTGAGGATCAATTGTAAACTCACTGAACAGAAATGTACCATGTGGCCCCCCTTCAAGTCACAGACTAACTCAGAGTTATAGAGCTGAAAAGCAGGAAGTAGTGTTCTGGCTATTATGTTAGACATCCAGTCACTCCAGCCTTTATACATTACATTTTTGCCTAACTAACTATATTAGAAACATTTTTTATTTTGCACAGCCTATCTATTTACACAGTTTTTATTTTCACGCTGAACTATTCCTTTAAAAAAGTGCAAAGATTTAGTTCTGATTTCAGGAACTATGTTTTTGTTGCGCATTATTTCATCCATACAAGGATAAACTTGTAACAGTAGATGGAAAACCTATACTTTTTTTATTTACAAGTTGAAGAGGGAGAGATATTACTAAAAATAAGGATTCTCTCCCACTGTGTCACATTCAAATACAAATGATAGATATTCTTTCTATCATCTATCTATCTATCATCTATCATCTATCATCTATCAATCAATCTATCTATCTATCATCTATCTATCTATCTATCTATCTATCTATCTATCTATCTATCTATCTATCTATCTCTGGGCTATCCAAGCCACGGGTAGTCACTGTCCAGCTAGTGAACAGAGGATGGTTACACACACTACAGGATCAGGGCCTTCGCTAAGTGGAAGCGTTCCCTCTAAGCTGTAGTGCAACTACAACACTCAGGCTACTGTGCATACCAAATATACAAAATGATTGGGCGCCAGGAGGTTCTTATGATGCAAACAAGAAAATGTTTATTAGTCCGAAGACAAAATCCCCAGGTTTACTCACGTAACAAAGTTGTTAGCACATGACACACAGTCACATCAGGTAATAGGTATTTCAGCTGAGGAAGGACTCCATTAGGCATTTGCAGTGATTCAGTACACCATTCCCATCCAGTGCACTGTTCAGGAAGCTGACAGCTAACCTAACACCCTCTTCACTGAGGTCCCTGACTGGAGGCAACACACAGAGCCTCTGGGAAGCTACTCCCTCTGCGAATCCTTGTTGGAGCTTCAACTGCTTTTTCTCTTTATCCTATCTACCTATCTCTCCTAGAGAGACTATTACAAGTCTACCCTGTTCTCGCTAACCCTCATTCACAGGGTTTTCATGGTCCCTGACTTAGGCACTAGAGGACCCGGTCCCTCTAGGCACATGGCTTTCTGGGTCTTTCTGTACCCAGGCTCCCCTGGGCACACCCAATCGGATCAGCATCAGCAGCCAAAAGAGGAAGAGGCCACTCCTTTCCAACACTATATGGAAGTGTGGCAGGAAGTGGTCACTACACCTCTTGGCCAATAACAATGATGTTAAACCCTAGTAACTAAGGAAACGGGTAGGGCCTTAAAGCCATAGGGACATATAATACCTATGGGTCCCTACATATCTATCTATCTATCTATCTATCTATCATCTACCTATCTATCTTCTATCTATCTATCTATCTGTCTATCTATCTATCTAGCATCTACTGTGCTCAACTAGGTCTGTAATTTATAGGTAATGACACTTAAATGGTTAGATGTGCTGCAGAGCAATCTTTCTAATGCTATTATTATAGGAGAATATATTCCTCATCCACATAAGCATTCTGTTAATGGAATAAGCAACATAAATGTCTGAAGAGGTAATTTACTGCCATGAGGGCAAAATGTTTAAAAGTTTAAAAGAGGTATTAAAAATATTTTTTGCAGTGAAGCATAATGATGCTTTTGTAGAGGGAGTCATAACATCACAAAGGGAATTTCAACTTAGAAAAGTTATATTTATTAAAAGTTATATTATAAACAGGAGTTCATTTTGACAGACACACATAAAGCCCTTTTAGTTTGAATGATACATTTAACATGCAGTGTTTTATGCAATGGCATATAGTTGTCCCTTGTAAAACTGGAAAGGCATAGCTGCTTCTTTATTTCTATATATATATTTAGGTTTTACTTAAATGTACAAGTTAACATGATTTAACAAAATAATTGAACAGAACACAGAATTTGTGTGCTACAGTATGGTGTCTATACCTCCATCTAGTGGCCAGTGAGACTACTGCAAGATGATGAAAATATTGTGAACAGGGATTGTCTAACATTAATTTTTAACTGTATATTTATATAGTATATATGAGATTTATATGTGTATTATTATGTTTGTGCTAATACTGTTTGATGATGTATTTTATAATATTTTTGTGTAAAATATTATTTATTTGATGTCTTTTCTTGAAGGAAAAGTAGCTGCATGTGTCGACACAAAGCATCCCATTCAGAATCATCTTTTGTGATTAATGCAGCTTTATAACATCAATCACAGCTCTTCAATCACAGCTCTTCCAGAATGATCAGTACATCACTCCCTCTGATGAATTGTGGACATGCCAAAAGGCTATACCCAACATACCAAATAGTAAACATTACACTGAACAGCTCTCATGAATGTTCACAAAGAAAATGAGTTTGTGAGATGTGACTTAACAGGTTAATGTAATAGAAAAGTCAAGTTTGTTTATATCTAGTTATCCACAGCAACCTAGTAAATGATCTTGGTTATTTGTTGCAATGGTTTACTACTAGACAAGTAGCAAACTTAAGACCATTCATTACTTAAACCCCATAGGCTAGAGTTAGCTGCTAGATGTGTTGACTTCATTGGGCATCTGTGCAAGGTATCACCTAGGATTGAAATAAGCCCTAATGTTCTTCAGAGAGGTGTTTTATGTGTCCTCATGATGTTAGTCAGTTGTTTAGATGTTAGTTGGTGTTTTATGCTCAAACAAGTCTCCTATAGTTTCATTGAGATAACTTGGATTGTGCTTGGGTCTTTGCTCCTTAGACATTTTATCTTTGCCAAGTAGAAGTTCATCTTGGTTCCCCAGATGGTTTGAGGCATTTTTTGTGGGCTACTTTTAGGATGTGCAGAAGAAAAAAAGATGCACTCTTACAACTTGATGCAGTAAGAACAGCTGGAGCCGCCAGTCTGTGGGGCCAAAGTCTTATACTGTATTATCCTCCATTACTAATAGTTCTCAGGTCTCTGTAATTCTTAGATTATTATTATTACTATTAGGCCTGCATGTTTTCTTTTCTCAAGTGATCTGTTTAGTCTCTGCAATGGTCACATTAAGGTCCACAAGAGTTTGTTTTCCATACTAAGTAGATACAGTATTGTTATGAGTATTAATGTTTTAACAATTCCTAACTGATTTACTGAGTTGCACTGAAACAATTTTCCTAAAACCTTTTACTTTAATAGTATACTGCATGCTGTGCATTCTCTACCTGCATTGTTCTCTGTTGGAGCTTTCAGTTTTCAGTTGTATAAATACTCTGCACATAGGTCTCCTTGGAAAGCCATCTTGGCTCTGCAAGGGTGCTAGCATTTTGCATTTGTTTCCTTTCCCAGAATCAGCAGTGTTCATCTCCTTATTTTTTAAGCTAAAAGCATGGGGAATTTCTAAGTGTGTGAAATAAACAGGGGAGCTACCAGATTATGTTATCATATTCTAAACCCATTTAAATTTTTTATCTGGATGAAATTTTCCTCAGCTGACTTGATGGTAAATTATTTAATAGCCTCTTCAGCTCTTCAGTGGATACCACTATATTGTGTCAACAGCATGCACAATACGTTAACGGATTACCTTATGTTTTAAATTAATTTTTTTACGGGAAAAAAAGGATTGCTGCATAAAATAAACTGTCAGTCGGCAGAGATACATGTGACATTTGGAGCACATTTTTCAAAGGAATGTAAATGGCCTCAGGAGTAAAACAAGATAAGGTGGGCTAGAAAGGAACATAATATATTCATATTGATGGCACATAACAACAACATAACAAGATGTAATAGAAGCAGCAGGAATTTAACCCATTGGTTACATGCCCTTGGGTAAATTCTACCAGTTCTGATATCAAGAGGAAGCATCATTGCATATAATCAAATCGACTGGGAAGCCATCATAATATTTGAGGGATGTTGGGTGTCACTGGGAAACCTTAGATTTTGGGCCTAGGGCTAGTGATGGGCGAATTTAGGTGCCAGGCACGAATTTGCGCGATTCGCTGCTGCCACCCGCGAAAATTCGCCCGCAAAAATTTGCCCGCAAAAATTTGCCGGCATTAAAAAAAATTTTCGCCACCATCGAAAAAAAGGACGCTGTTTCACGAATTTTTCGCTGTTTCGCAAAATTCGCACATTTTCCGGTGAAGTGAAACGGCTCAAATTCACCTATCACTACCTAGGGCCATCGATCAGATAAAGGTCATCAGGGAACACAGGAACAGATTAATGCACCCATTTGGTCTTCCCCTCATTGGAAATCACACTGCCCAATAGCCTATTTTTGGCCAGATATTAGTTAGGCAGGCCTGTTGGCTAACCCAATACATGGGCCAATAAGCTGCCAGCTTGGTCTAGATGGAAAAGGACATGGAAAAGTACTAATATAGCCCTGTTCAATTAGTACACTGAACTTATAAGACTGTAATCGGTACTGGGGGTAAATCTAGGTAATTTTTGAAGTAAAGCAAAAATAAATATGGTTTAATGTAATAAAATATGCATACATTGAGGAATACAAGCAATGTATGAACAGTTTTATTCATAAAAAATATTTAAAAATAGCCATTTTGTTCTTCATAAGGGGTACATTTCATATAACTGAATTTACATGTAAATATAGGATGATTATAGGTACCTCAGGGTTGAGCTAATTCCATTATGACTAGTATTCTGCATTATTTATATAGCATAGAAAGGTTATTCATCATTCAAAATCAATCTCTGCCCCAGACAAAATATTTTTACCATGCACACGCAGTTTGATGTATTTCATCAGGATCCAGTGTTCTTGCTTACACAATTTTGGAGTTCACCAATTCATCTATCAATTTATCATTCAATCCATAGAGTTAGTCCTTCTTCTTAACTTCTTTGTAGATGTTTTTTCCACTGTACTTTCAGATCCCACAATGTAACTATTTTTTTCAGGTTTTCATATTACCAAGAAGAATTTAGGGGGAGGGTTTATAAGGTTTTGAGAAAGACTTCTAATTCCCTCTGGAATGTATCTGACAATTTCGTTTTTTCAGTAAAAGAACAGGTAAATAGAAATGGTGCCGCCAATCTAGCACTTTAGCAAACCTGCTGGTGAAGACAGCTGAAACAGAGCTTAGGAGGCAAAGGAAGGTGCAAATATCAGTGTTGTGAGAATTCAGTGACAACTACAATGTCCAAAAAGTGATACCACAGGCAAGACCCTTAGATGTTATTGCTGTAAAAGTGTCTGTTACTCTGTAAAGAGTGTATGTGTTGACACACCATTGGTAGTAACTGATTTGTCATGCCAGGGTTCCAAATTCCTTGGAGAAGGGTTGTCTGGATCCTTAAATGCATAAAACTACCAAAGACATTTTTTTAACCCAGGTTAGATGGGGCACTAGTGCTTGTAGACAATTTCTGTAAGTGACCAGCTATTATAAGTGTAGTCTACATGTCAATTATTACCTGATCACAGCTTCTGTCGGAGATATAGCATTGCTTTAGTTGTGTTCAAAGACCTAATCTTCCTGCGCAAAACACAGCTTTATATAAAAAGTATAAGGCTAAGCTAAGCAACTTTGCATATCACTCTGTGCAGTTTTATTATAATATTTTAAGCATGGTTTATGCATGTCCTGATAAAGAAATTACATGTTCCATATGACAAGTCCTGCTGACATTATAAGTGATAATGTTGAATCATCCAGAATATTTTTACCGAGCATGAATATGTAAAAGTTCAATAGTTAAGCTATAGTCACCAATAACTTCTTTTATTTTCTAATGGTTTATGCTTGTTGCTTGTCAAATCTGAAATGTTACACAGCAGCAATTGTATTGTCAACAAACATCTATAGAACTAGAGTTTCATCATTTCATTTTCACATTTCAGGCGGCAATTTGAATTTACACAGTAATGGAGGCAGATATGAAGTCCAGATTATGTAGCACTATTCTTTGTAAGGGAAGCTAACGTTTTATACTCCTGTGTATTTTGGCAGCAGAAATTTGCAGTGACATTTTATGCACTGTCTTATCCTATCTGTGTTGTAGCTAAGTAATACAGGAAGACATTGATATGCCAAGTGTCTGTGCACTGCTTTATGACTCGGTACTTGAAGCTAATGTGCAGTGTGACTGACATCTTTGTAGTTTTTGAAATGATACAGAGGAAGGGAAAAATTGTATAGCGTGCAGTACAGTTCTTCTGTTAGAGCTTTTGGCTCTGTATGTTCGTATCTGAGTAACTGATACTCGGGGGGCAGTGACAGATTTGCCTGCCATCATACACATTACTTGTCCCTCAACGCCATACCTTTCCAGTGGGGAATATGTAATAAAATGTTTCAAACATATTTTCTTATTCCAATAGTTGTTTTTTGTGTTTGCCAATTTATTTTTGAGCTTCTAGACCTAAAATTGTCTTCCAGCTGCAACCCACACACTTATGCTGTGAGTCACTGACAGAATTCGTCTGCTTTAAGTGGCTTATTCCAGAATGATTCAGCATTGGTAAGTTGTTTGCAGTAGGCACAATAATCCTGTGTTGAGTAAGCCCACTAATAAATCATTTATGACTTAAAAACTAGAAGAAAAATACCAAAATCTAGAAAAATAAAGAGTATATGTCAAATACTGTTACGTGGGTGTTTTGCATTATCAATGGTCTTGAACTGGGCATGTCTATGGTTGAAGAAAGGGTATATTTCTGTTCAAAGAGAAGAAGAAGAAGAGAAGAAGAAATGATCCAGCAATGGAAGTGTTTTTCTGTAAGGTGGAATACTCTTTAGGGTAGGGACACACTGGGCGATTTGGGGAGTTTTAGTCGCCTGGCGACTAATCGCCGCGACTTTTCTCCCCGAATGCCTCCCCTCGCTCTGCGCCTGGCTAAAATGAAAAATCGCCTGCGCTAATCACACGCGGCGATTCGTTTTCCGAGATCGCCCGAAGTTGCCTCACGAGGAAACTTCGGGCGACTTCGGAAAACGAATCGCCGCGTGTGATTAGCGCAGGCGATTTTTCATTTTAGCCAGGCGCAGAGCGAGGGGAGGCATTCGGGGAGAAAAGTCGAGGCGATTAGTCGCCAGGCGACTAAAACTCCCCAAATCGCCCAGTGTGTCCCTACCCTAAAGGTTTGATTTTAGTATATAGACAGGACAGAGTTGCCCAACTCCATGTGCCATGCATCAAGTGTTTAAATCTTACTGAAGATATTTGATCTGACTGGAGTGGAAGGCTACTGCAGTCATATATAAATGAAACTCATAATTTATTAATGCAGGGTAGGCATTGTATGCAGCAATGCCAATATCTTCAAGGGAATTCACTATTATATTCTAGGGTATAGTTTGGTCCAATTAACAGCTTTCCAAATTATTTTACATTTGCATTTCTATGCAAGGGCATGCTGGGCACTTATTAAAATACCTTGTCAGATGGTAGTAGAAACATGCTATGGCTCATTTACTATTGTAAGGTGCAGCACTTGGAATTTTAACCTTGGAAGGTAAAACGTAGTCCCTGTGAAAAATGTATAATGAAGCAGCAGAATTCTTAATGGCACTGAATAAGATGTAGTTGGCCAGCTTGAATATATTGCAATATATGGACAAAAAAATCCCTTTTTTGTTTAAGGGGAAGAGTATCTGTTCGTAGCTAAAGACACAAATGGGGGAATGTTGTTATTACATTGCGAATTGTAATTGCGCATTGCCCACTTTTAAGAAGTGCTTGAAGGTGTTGTAATCTTTTTCTTTGGAGCAATCAACTTTTTCAGCAATAAATTTTATTACATTTAGGGGCACATTTACTAAGGGTCGAATTTCGTAGTGGTGAAACCTTGAAATTCGAACATCGAATTGTAAAAATTCGATATGCAAAGTTTTTTTTTTATTATTAAATTTAGCAGTAGATTTTCAAAAAAAAAAACTTTGACTTCTAAAAACTTAGCCAAATACTGCCTATGGGTTCTAGGAGGTCCCCATAGGTTTAAGGTGGCGAAGTGTCGAAGTTTAAGTTTTTTAAAGAGACAGTACTTCGATTTTCGAATGGTCGAAGATTTTTCAATTTGAATCGAATTTTTGCCTATTCGATGGTCAAAGTACCCAAAAATTACTTCGAAATTCAAAGTTTTTGAATTCGAAAATTCACTTCGTATTCACTTCGACCCTTAGTAAATGGGCCCCTAACTGTGCACTGGCACTAACTATAAAATTTGCAAACCTTCTTCCACTGTCGGAAGTGGTCGCTTAACAGTTTCCAAGTTCGCAAAAGCTATATTAAATTCGCACAAAGGCAAATTTGTTCGCACAGGCATAACTTTTCTCATTACAAATATTTTTTCCATTACTGACTTTTATTATATTCCCCAAAAATCTCTTAATGTCTTTAGATGTCTTGTATTTGTATGAATTTTGTAGCCACATCAGAATTGCAAGAGTTAAAATTCAAATGGAGCTCTTGCATCTACTTTCATTTACTTATACTTGCACTATGATCAAATGTAGAAAGTGTACTCTCCAGTGACAAAGGGCACTATTGATGCAAAGTGCAGTGGTGCAATTTAGCTGATATTACATTAATTGAGGAGGTGTAGTTATGAACAAATGTAAAGTAATGTAAAAGTAATAATTTAGAAGAGGTTTTACCAAAGATTTAGAGGATACTGAGTTGGTGAACTTTATCAAAATGTTAATGCTGATGCTGGTAGGCTTACCTAAAGAAGAATCATGGTTGCAACCATGACTGGAGAAAATAAGGCTTTTAACTATTTATATGCACATACAGTATAGCTTGTTCTGTTATCTTCCCTAGGTTATGGAAAGTGTTGAGTTGGCTTCTAGTTTTAGTCAAACTTAACCTGTCTGTAAGGCTACTTACCACACCAGCGATTTGGCGGACAGCTTTACTCGCTTGCGTGAGCAAGGAGTTAGCCACATGCATCAGTGTTTACCTGTATGTGCGTCCATTTGCGCGCCTGCATCTTGACGTGTGCTCGTTTTGACATGCGTGCATATGTTTGTGGGTTACAGTGTGTCGCTGCGCATGTGTATGGATGCTGGGACTATATTTGGATGGCAAGTACACTGACCAATTGCTAGGCTAACTTAGTCCATTCCAAGAGACCCAGCTCTGTTGTTGATCCAGCTATCTCCTAACGCTGCTTAAACTCTGCCTGTACCTGTCCTTTGCCTGACCCCCACTACAAACCTGAGCTGCCTGCCCTTGACCCGGATTCGTCTGACCATGGCCTGCCTTTCCCTTCGGTAATTCGCTTGGACTCTCTGTCCAAAGTGCATTTTACCTGTCTCATCTTCAGGTTAGTCTGCTGCTTGTAGAAGCTGTTTGTGAGACTTAATACACACCTGATCTGTGCAAAGCCTAACACTGTCATTATCTTAGTATACCTGCCATCCAGCCTTCCATATCCATACCACATCCCATACACTTCCTGTTTTTCTAAAATTGCCTCACAGGGCAGTATTGAAGGGAGTAGTGGTGAAAAAAGCATGACATTGCATGAATGGGACAAGCCAGTTGGAAATAACCAAAGATGGAGTGAAGGTTTAGAATTAGGATAATGAGTCCTTTAGTTTTGTCAGCTCTGTACTTCTTGCATAATAAATACCCCTTTGTAAACTATACAGTAGCTTCTTTAAGTAGATAAATATAATTTTTTAAAATGATGTACAAAACATTGATTCTTATTAGTCATTATAGTTGACCTTACAATTGTTGAGTATGCCTGCTGCTGGCATGTGGCAAGTGCAAAGCACTAGTTGGAAACTGATCATATATTGGCACTATTTACTAAGGCTTCTTGGACCCTTACATGCACCTAGCAACTTGTAGAAATGACTATCCTGCCTGCTCTGATTATGGGCGAATTTGCGCCGTCCCGCGTGAAAAATTCATTTTTGACACCGGCGTCCGTTTTTTCAGACGCCGGCGTCAAATATTTTTGATGCCAGCGTATTTTCGCAGGCGTTTTGCAAATTTATTCGCTGGCGGCAAATCTCTGAAATTCGCTATGAATTTGCTCCTGGCAAATAAATTCGCCCATCACTACATGAACAGTACGCAAGCGTACAAATGTACCCTACTGAACTATGAAATGATAGTTAGCATTTATAGATTGTTCCAATATATGTAATTGACTTGCAACAAGTGAATTGGGCAATCATGTTATTAACGGCATTTGCCATATGTAACATCATTCCAAATAAAAGAGAAACAGCAGTTGCCACAAGTTGCACATGGTTTATCAAAACAGATGTTACTTTGAATCCATATTGGTGCATGGCCCAAAACCTAGTGGGTATCTACAATGACCCTGAAATTCTAGAAAAGTGCTTTATTATTGATAAAAAAAATTGTGATTTCATAAATCACCTTCTGCACTTCACATTCTCTTTGTAAACGAAGCACTGAATGTTTATTTAAATTAAAATAAGATAAAAATTGTTATTGACATATTTCTGATTTTGCAAATAAATTTTGAAGATGTTTTTCAGTGTTTTTTTCCTTCCAAAAACAATAAACTGAATTGCTGAATTCAAGTGAAGAGAAGAATTTTTTGTACCAGCACAGATTATGTAAAGCTTTCCTAAGCAGTTTATTATGATACCAAAACAACACCTGTTAAAGATAATCTGATTTAATTTTAGTATTCAATTTAATCTTTTCCAGCTGTCATTTCCATCTACAAATCAAAATTTCTGGTAGACAATGAATTGAATTATTTCAATGAACTGGTTATTGCTGTATGATTAACTTCTTTGTTGCCAGCAACTTCTCTAAATCATAACAGCATTAATGTTGTAGCAGATTATCAGCTTTCGGTTCATGTTATTATTTTTCAACAGCCAATGTACATAGTTATTGCCCCAGAACTTCACTATCTCTAAGACTGTACACAACACAATATGATACCATTTTTAATTTAGAAACATTGCTTGTTTCCTTTATATATTTGTGTGTCTTTGCCATTTCTTACTTTAACCGTGTGTTGACATATTGCATAAGCATGTGTATATATTGTTGGGTTTGTTGAAAAATAAACTCTCCTGCTTGATAGAGATTTGATTTTTGGTGCATTCATATAAAAAAAAAGATGCCAGAAAAATCTAGCTTGTGCTCAACATTAATAATTAGTGATGGGTGAATTTGCGGCATTTCGTTTCCCGAAAAATTTGCGAAACTGCGCTTTTGACGCCGGCGCCCGTTTTTGATCCCGGCGCCCGTTTTTTGATGAAAATTTTGGGCGAATTTTTTCGGGCGTATTTTCGCAGGAGTTTCGCAAATTTATTCGCTGGTGGCGAATCACCAGGAATTCGCGCCTGGCGAATAAATTCGCCAATCACTATTAATAATTTCTTAGCATTTTATGACAGTTCCAATAGAAGGTATTTCTGTAGTGCTGCAGAGAATAGCATTTGAGCCACAGCTCTTCCCATGGTACAGATATCTGGCACTGGATATATTTATTTATGTTCTTAATGATTATGGGCTTTGTGTGTTCAGTGTCGGACTGGGATACCAGGGGTCCACCAGAAAACTTTAGCCTGAGGGCCCACTTTCCAAACTATTATACCTCCTCTCCTCACTCATTCTCCTAGTCTCTTTTCTCTACATCTACATCTATACTCTATTCTTCTATTATTAAACCTCTCAGTTGCAATAAAGAAATAGGGAATGGCCATGAAATAGGTCAAATGGTTAGAAGCAGGAGGCCAACTGACACCTTGGCCCACCGGGAGTTTTCCTGGTGTCCCTGTGGGCCAGTCCGACACTGTGTGTGTTCAGGCAGTAGGATGGTTAAAAGCAGGATGGTTAAATGCTTGAACTCTGTTGTTCAGTTGTGTCATAAGAAATGTTTCACTGAAAACCTACATTTTTGGTTGTCTTGTCTAATCCCCAGAGCGTTCCTGAAAAATAAACTGAAACTCATGGGGGCAAATTCACTAAGATGCGAAGTTGCGCCAGGCACAACTTCGCCGCACTTCGCCGCACTTCGCCAGGCGTAGTTTCGCCAGCGCTCCGCAAATTCACTAAAATCCGAAGTTGCGCTCAGGGGTAGCGTAAGGTTGCGAAGTTGCACTAGCGTTGATTCGCTATGTAAAGCGAAGTTACGCTAGTGAAGGCTCATTTGCATACGGCGCCAAATTCAAATTTCAATGGAGGAATACGTATCAGCACTACAAATGCCAAGAAAACCTTCAAATCATCAAATAAAATTTTTATTTTGCCCTGCACATGTGCCCACTGTCTAGGTAAGTTGCCATGAGTCAGGAAATGTAGGGGGGAAGGAGGGGAGCCCCAAAAATTTTTTCGATCTTTTTCAGCCTATCACCCATAATGTTGAAAACACACCAGCGTTTTTTGGGACTTAGAAAAAATTTTGACTTTTTTGAAACAATCCCTATCTACTCTATTGCGCTTCGCCAGGTCTGAGGTGGCGAAGGAAGTCTAGCGTAAAAGGTAGCGTTCAGTACACTGCGCAAGTTAGTGAATTTGCGTAGTTACTAGGGATGTAGCGAACCGCCGAGTATGTGTTCGCGAACGCCGCGAACAGTTCGCGAACTGTTCGCGAACTTCGAACATCCGAAAATCGTTCGATTCGAACGATCGAAGGATTTTAATCGTTCGATCGAACGATTTTCGTTCGAATCGAACGAAAATCGTTCGATTTTAGCGATCGATTGGTCGAATGGTCGAACGATTTTGACGCGAACGCCTATTGGCGAACGTCGCGCGACGTTCGCGAACTTGCGGCGGACGCGAACAGTCGAAGTTCGCGCGAACTAGTTCGCCGGCGAACAGTTCGCTACATCCCTAGTAGTTACGTCGCTAGCGAAAATTCGCCTGGCGTAAGGGTGCGAAGTAACACTAGCGAAACTACGCCAGCGTTCGTTAGTGAATTTGCACAATAACGAAAATGCCAAACGCTAGCGAATTAACGCTAGTGTTCGGCGCTTCGGCGCTTAGTGAATTTGCCCCTTGGTGAGAAAAGAGAATTAAAGAAAAAATTCCAGGTGCAGCATTATTATTCATGCTATATACATTGTGCACCAAAGACAACATGCCTCCAAAGGTACAAAGGCCACTATACCAATTTTCCAGGTTGAGGGAAACAAGAAAAAAATGTGGCCAAATTTTGCCTTGAGCAGGCTTATTTAAGAAAGAAAATATGACAGAAATTTACAGTTGCGTTTTTTCATGGAATTAAAGTTGCATACAAGTGACTACATATTCATTTAATAAACTGAAAAATAAGTGAAGTTGTTGACTTTTGTTGACATTTGACTTCTCTAGAAACTCACTAGCTGTACTTCATTTGATTTTTCACATATTTGCTTTGATAAATTGCAACTGTTTGAGGTTTCACAAATAATTTGGGCATATGTTTGTAATTTTTAGCCATGCTTGTTCATGAAATTGAGAAAAATCACAATCTCGGATTTTGATAAAAAATCGAGGCCTATTTATCAAAATTTTAATTGCTGATGTTTTTAAAAATTGGAATAGATTCACAATTTTACCAAACTCAAATGTTTGCTTATTTATTTAAATTGTAGTCTAAAAAACTCAATTGAATAAAAGTAGGGGAAAAAAATGGAATGCATTGAATTTTTATTCTACTCATCGTTTCAATGGGTCTACCAACTTATTTATATTCAAAAATGTTTTAAAAATTAAAAAAAAATTAAAAACTCTTATATGACTTATATTACTTCAACTGACTTCTATTTGATCTTAGCAGCTTTTAGATGATGAATTTTAACATTCAAAGTTTTAGGTTTTGAAACTCTAACTTGAATATCTTATTTTAGCTCAAAAAACTCGGAATTGTTTTGTGTTCAAGATATGCACTGGATTTTTTACTCCATTTTTTTACCTAAAAAAATGTAAACATGAAATGAACTCCAATAGGATTGTTTTTTCCACCAGTATGGATTTATGCAGCTTAGTAAATATCAAGTAGAAGGTACTTTTTTTTGGATTCTATGGGATGGTCCTAAAATAATTTAAAGTTTTCCAGATATTAGATTTCTAGGTAGCAGATCCCATAAAACTGTAATATCATCTTACTTTGAAAGCAAAGGGACCAACTGTGGGTTAATTAAATGGGTCATTTATAAACACTGGGCAAATTTGCCCATGGGCAGTAACCCATAGCAAATAGGAATGGGCGAATTTTTTCACCTTGTTTCGCCGAAAAAATGACGCCCATAGACTTGTTTTGTGCATCAAAATAAAAAGACGCTTGTCAAAAAACAAATTTCGCTGCGCGACAACATTTTATTGACATCCATAGACTTTAATGGGCGCCGGCAACATTTCGCCGGCGGCAAATTTATGGCAAAATGAAACGGGTCAAATTCGCCCATCCCTAATAGCAACCAATGTTGCCCAGTGTTAATAAATAGTTCCCAGTGAATGTAATGCCATGGGGCATAATTAGAAGGAGAGAGCTTAGAAAATATCAAGTACAAGGGTATTTTTTGGCCTCTATGGGGATGGTCCTTAAATAATTCAGAGCTTTCCAGATATTGGATTTCTGGATAAAAGATTGCAAACAACTGTAATAACTGTTTACTACTGTATGAAAGCAAAGAGACTAACTGACAATGAAAAAAATTCCCAGCCTGCATGTTGCAGCAGACACAAATCCAAGATCAAACAGTGCATAGTTATTAAATAAAGCACTTATGTTAGGAAAAAACCTGTATGTATGTGTGTGTGTATATATATATATATATATATATATATATATATATATATATATATATATATATATATATAAATAAAGCCTCCACTAATCACACCACTGATGCACATTTCAAAAGAACTGTGCATGTACTTCAGTTAAATGCATGTATTATTGTACCGTAATTTAAAGTAGATAATGTCCCCTTTTACTATGTTACTGAATGGGAAAAGAGAAAGCAGGGACAAAGAAGGAAGTAGTTTTAGTGGTGCTTTCAATGGCTCATGTTACCATCAAGCTCAATTAAATAAGGCAGCCTGCCTGGTTTTCAAGTGTGAAGGAATAACATCCCATAAACTGCCACTAAACACAAAAACAGGAGAAAAGGGTTTCATTAAAAACTAATTACATTTTCCCCTTTCCCATTCAGTTTGATATGATTCTAAATGGCCTCTGCTTTATTGTCTACATAGCTTTCAGAAAGTCACTAAATGTAACAAAAGAACAAATTATTTCAGCATTTGATGCATATGCCTGCTTTTGTAATACACCTAACCATGGTTCCAACAGAAAAGTGGACACATTAACAAGCTTTTTGAATAATGATAAAATGGGAGCTTGGATAAGCTTTCCTTGCATGCAGAAAACGAATGGTTGGAGAGATTGAAACCCTCAGCCTACTTTAGTCCATCAGCTCTTGTTTCTAATTATACAGAGTTATATAGTTCTCTGTTCTATAATTTTCAGGGTCTCATTTTACCCACTCTCGTTTTCAAATTAGAGTTGTTTCAAGACTATCATTTCAGCAAAATATTTCAGCATAAACATATCAGTGTTTAAATACCTAGCAACTACAGAAAAGTTAGTCAAATCCAACTATAAATAAAATGACTGAAAAAAACTATTAAAAAGAACTTGTTATTCAAAGGACTTAAAATTGCAATTAAAAATAATTCTATGCGTTACATAATAATATCAGTACCAATAAAATGCATACACTGTAAAATATGATGCCTAAAAGATATACATTTATCAAACATTAACACACTTCTAACATATTTTGAAAGTGGGAATTTGGTTGGTGCCTGATTTGCAACTGCACCAGTTATAGGAAAATAATATGAAATGGACCGGGACAAAAATCTTGATGTCATATGTTTATTTAGAAATGCAATGGAATGTGCAAGTAACACAAACTTATATGGATGCAAGTACAATTCTGCATAGCATCAATGTATACTCAATTTTGTGTCCTTTTTACTGTTTTTAAAATTTCCTTTTTAAACTAAAAAAAAAATATATGCAGTCTTAGCTGGGAAGTCACTAAAATCCCTGGATCTAGGGCTTCCAAATTTTCTATTAGTGAAGACCACATCTTTTCACCATGCAAGGATTTGCAGCTAAATTACACATTTTGCCATCAAACAAAAATTTGCAGAGAAAAAACTTGAGACAAAATTCGAGTTCACTTCAATGCATTTGGAGTAAGAAAAAAACTCCCATTGACACTGCATTTGGAGTGAGAAAAAACTTGACAAAAAAAGCACTATTGACTTGATGCAATTGGATTGAGAAAAATGTCCCCCATAGATATTTAGATAGATAATATATTTTGCTACAAAAAAGTTGCAGAGACAAAAGATGTCACCCATATATTGTGCTACAAAAAAAAGTCACCCATAAAATGCTTTTCATGGATTTTTCTCCGTTTCACAGATTTTTCAATTGGGGCAAAATCCCTATTTACCATAGATTTAAATCTTCACCTCTGTGACCAAATATAGGCAGTACAATTACAGTATAGGCTCCATTCTTTTAAATGTACTTCTGAAGACTATATAATCTCACTAAAACCATAAGCTTTCTGTACTATATAAAAAAACAACTGATTTATGAACTTGTACATAGGAAATTAGATATAACCTGATGAAGCTGTGCTTGTATTATGAAAGGTAAATAATACAAAATAAGACTGCTGGATCGCTGTGGCATCCTGACTTGTTTAATATACAGTACATAATTGCCTGGTGGGTCTCAGGTTGGTGTAGTTAATGACTCATCAGAACCCCATACTGCACGCTACTGTATTTGTATACATTCCAATAAACTTATTTTCTCATTAATGTACTACATCATTTAGTTGTCATCATTTTAATTGCCAAACGTTGCTTGTCATGTGTTCTTTAGCACACCTAGAAGGAGTGCTGTATATTTTTTATGTATATTTCTCATTTCTAATTTATTGATGCTTGGACCTAGATTTTCATGTTTTTCTTCAATTACAGGTTATGGGATCGGTTATCCAGAATGATTGGGACCTGGGGTTTTTCCGGATAAAGGGTCTTGCTGTAATTTGGATCTCCATCTCCAACTTAATTCTACTAAAAATTAATTAAAGCATAAATTAAACTCAATAGGATTGTTTTGCTTTCAATATGGATTAATTTTACTTAGTAAGGATCCAGTACAAAGTTCTGTTTTATTATTATTATTATTATTATTATTAGAGAAAAAAAAATAATTTTAAAAACTTGACTTATATGATTAAAAACGGAGTCCATGGGAGACAGCCTACCCATAATTCATAGATTTCTGGAAAATGGGTTTCCAGATAACAGGTCCCATACCTGTAATAGGGGTATTTTAAACAGCTCCAGCTAGTTCAGAATGGTACTCCCTAAGGTACTATCATACCTTAGGATCAGTCTTTGAAACTGGAACCATCTTCAAACTATGAGTGCCTGTAACAGACTCTTAAATGCATTGTTTTGTGAACAAGAGAACAAAAATATAATTGCAGATTTATTCAATTAGGACAGACATTTTACTTTATAAATGTCAAAAAAACTGACTGAGAATAATTCTCTGTCAATACAGGCATGATGATGCTTCTTTTTAGTTTGCTATGGCTGACGTCAATACATGTGTGTTTCTTTGTGGATATCTAATTTAATTGAATTTCACAAAGATCAAAGTGTTAGTGAAATACTGTAAGACAAATGTATTCATACAGTACATTGAATTTCTTGTACTTTATACTTATGGGCACAGCAAATGAAGACTGTCTTTGTGTTGCTCAGGAGACACTCTCTCCAAGAAAATGTATGTAATTAGAGAAGAATCAGCTTGATCAAACTGATGAGGAGTAAATAAGACAGACATGGCATTTGATTGATGTTTTTATTACTATGAAAAAAGGGTTACTTGAAAAATACCTGGAATTTAAGTGTGTATAATTTCAGAAAATGTAATCAATTGTACATTGAATGGAGGAATGTGGATTAAATATATTCTCTTAGATGCTTGTTTGATGCAGCATTTGTCTAAAAAAGTGGCACTTCCCTGATAATCACACTGGACTAGGCATGCTCCAACAACCAAATTCATATAACTGCATATCAAAGTACAAAGAACAATAGATACTGACTATATATTGTTAGGTAGTTGTAAAGTGAATAATTAAGGAAGGCTTAAATATTTCCCTCAATCCAGAATAGTTATACACTATGAATCAAAACTCTATATATTATTATTATTATTATTTTTATTATTATTATCCCCTTTTTAGGCAGTGCCAACATATTTGTATCTAGCACTTTAACCTGATGCAGTTTTTGAGTTTCTGTAGATCCTCCTGTCTTCTAAATATAAAAGACTTGAATATTTCCATATATGTCACAATCAAAATCGAGCAGGAAAATGTTTTTACCCTGTAAAGATATTGTTAGTATGGGAATTATGGTCAGGAAATAGGAACCAAGAAAAGAAACACATTATCAAAAAGGGTTAATGAAATTGCTAGTTAAAGTTGAGGCACAGGGCAGGCAGCAATCAGGATGGTCAGGAACAAGGCAAGAGTCAATAAACAAATTATCAAATGATATAATCAATAAACCAAATTATCAAATGATATAGAGCACACTCCAGAACTTGGCAAGTAGAATCTACAGTGTGTTTCCCTGGGGTCCTATTATTTTGTATTGTGATGAAGTCTGAGCCAATGTGGCTCACTAATGCCACTGGGTCATGCAAATTAATCATGTACAATACATTTCATATAGGATTTATAATCTAGGGCCTTAGATGTATTGATATTTAGTGACTCACCAAGGTTCACAAGGAGTTGTCACCAGTAGTGAGACATTTTCTCTGGAAACCTAATCTCTAAAAATATGCATATATGCATAGACCAGGGTCAGGCTCCAGGGCCAAGTATATCTATATATCATTTGGAGAGAGAATATAGTCAGGTTAATTGTATAAAGGTTTGTCTGCATTTTTGAGACATGACTTGCCATAAGGAAGGGAATATGGGAACCCAGCTTTCCTTAAAGGAACAGTAACGTCAAAAAATAAAAGTGTTTTACAGTAATGAAAATATAATGCAGTGTTGCCCTGCACTGGTAAAACTGTTGTGTTTGCTTCAGAAACACTACTATTGTTTATATAAATAAGCTGCTGTTTAGCCATGGGGGCAGCCATTCAAAGGAGAAAAGGCTCAGGTTACACAGCAGATAGTAAATAAGCTCTGTCTGTCTAATGGTGTTATCTGTTATCCATTAGTTAACCTGTGCCATTTAGCCGTTTTTCAATTTCCGCCATTGCTCCACAACAGCTTGTTTATATAAACTATAGTAGTGTTTCTGAAGCAAACAGATCAGTTTTACCAGTGCAGGGCAATGTTGAAAACCTGAATCACTCGATTTTTTTGGTCTTTTTATCCGGATTGCTTGAATAATTGGGCTTTTTCCTAAATTGCTTGAATTTTTAGAGTTTTTGACCAAAAACCCTGAAAAAGACAGATTTCTGGCGTAAACCACAAAAGCTTCAAATTGAGATACAGTAGGTGCCTTTCCTATTGACTTATGCAGGACCCCGACAGGTGTGAGATTTTCAAATCAGACTTTTTGCTCAATCTGGGTATCAAATCTCGACAAATTCAATTTTTTTTTCTCTAAAAATTTCAGTTTTCTAGAGAAAAAAAGCTCAGATTTTGAGATTTTAACATTAGGATTTTAATAACCCCTTAAATGTTGTTTTTGGCAAAAAGCTAAATTGATGAATTATAGTAGGTCACCTTCTCTTGCTTAAGATTAATATCATTAAAATATTGTTTAAGGGGGCAGATTTATCAAGGGTCGAAGTGAATTTTCAAATTAAAATTTTTTTTGGGTTTAATTAATGTTTAAATGATTTTTAAGGTACTTAAGGTATGAAGATCCAAATTACAGAGATCCATTATCCAGAAAACCCCAGGCCCTGAGCATTCTGGATAACAGGTCCCATACCTGTATAATGATTACACCTTTTGTTGCCCATTTATAAAAAAGAGGCACAATCCAAGGCATTGGTAATGCTCCAATTTTGTATTTATAGCAACTAGTTTTGTACTAATACTATTTATTTCATTCCAATAGAATGAGCGACGCTCTATGGACTTTAGAAAGTATTCCCAAAAAGAATTTAATAGGCAAATCACATTTCAATTTTTGAGTAATCCTGAATGGTAGTGGTGTTTGCTTGCTTTACATTCTGAAGTTGAAGTTTTACCTTGCAGTACAATTTTTTACTCTTTTCTCTGTTTGCATCCGTTGCATATCTGAACAATTCTGGCTTTAGGGATCTTTGCAATTATGTCCAAATCTCATTCCTGGTTAGTATTCAGCAGCACCTTATACTGAAGAATCTCTTTCCCTCCCAGAACTGATTATTCAACAGTAATCTGCATTAATCAGCATTTGCTATTTCTTTGCACAGGTACTTCAATGATCTATGCTTTTTATAGGCAGCTGCATCAGTCTTCCTTGCTTTTAGGTTTACGTTAGGTAGTTATTTATGGCTGATTGTAATTAAATCTTTTAGATGCTGCACCTTTCCAAAATGTGTTTTAAAACATATTTACAGCACTGAATGATTTATTAGTTTCAGCACTGATTTTGACAATGTTTCATTTTATACATTTATAAATTCATTTCTAAATGAAGATGGTTATTTTAAATAATAATACAATGATTAGTTAGCTTCTTCTGTTTTACATAATGTCAAACTCATTATTAAACAAGTTGCATAGTCTGCACAGGCTTTTTATGGTGTAAAATCAAGTAGAACTAAAGTAAATCCACATGTCAAAAGGCTGACATGAAGAACAGCTGCAGACTTCCTATAGCAAGAAAATGTCTTGCAGATTTACTGGAGGTCATACATGCTTCTGTTTGATAAAGGATTGTGCAAGCTAGCCATTTCAACATTAATGGGTTCTATATAGATAATTTACTTCCTGTAAATTCTTTCAGATAATAAATGCAAAAGTTTTCCACCTGTTTTAAAACCAAATATTTGGAAACTCACATAAAATCTGTAAAATGAGCACAAACTGAGATGGTAAGGCACACAGCTTATAAATATATACAATCTAATTTATCAGTAGAATGGGGATAACTGTTTGAGTGATTAAAGGGATACTGTCATGGGAAAACATGTTTTTTCAAAATACATCAGTTAATAGTGCTGCTCCAGCAGAATTTGCACTGAAATGCATTTTTAAAAAGAGCAAACCGATTTTTTTATATTCAATTTTGAAATCTGACATGGGGCTAGACATATTGCCAGTTTCCCAGCTGCCCCCAGTCATGTGACTTGTGCTCACTCTTTACTGCTGTACTGAAAGTTGGAGTGATATCACCCCCCTTCCTTCCCCCCCCCCAGCAGCCAAACAACAGAACAATAGAAAAGTAGCCAGATAGCAGCTCCCTAACACAAGATAACAGCTCCCTGGTAGATCTAAGAACAACACTCAATAGTAAAAGCCAAGTCCCACTGAGACTGATTCAGTTACATTAAGTAGGAGAAATAACAGCCTGCCAGAAAGTAGTTCTATTCTAAAGTGCAGGCACAAGTCACATGACTGGGGAAACTGACAATATGTCTAGCCCCATGTCAGATTTCAAAATTGAATATAAAAAAATCCGTTTGCTCTTTTGAGAATTGGATTTCAGTGCAGAAGTCTGCAGGAGTAGCACTATTAACTGATGCATTTGAAAAAAAAACATGTTTTCCCATGACAGTATCCCGTTAAGGATGCATATTACACCCCTGCCAATATGTGTTTGTGCTCTTAGAAGCTGGTTTTCCCATTGGTTTATACCCCCTCTTAGTGCATCACTGCTTTAATTTTCTGTGGGACGTCAAATGGTAGAAGTAGCTATATATTTTTTCATAGGCAGTAACATTGACACCCAGTGTAATTTAAAGCAGGTTTGGACCTATGTTTTATTCACAGTAGGGTTTTCCACAAAGCAGTGTGCTTTTCTTTATAATTATACACAGAATATGCTGACAAATAAACCTATAACTCATTATTTTGAAACCAAAACTGAGTAGTCTACTGGTAGTGTGAATAGAAAGAAACCTGCTCTGGATAGTGTCCCATTCACTATTAGTACAAATGAATCCAAATAAAGAGAAATATTTGACTCAGCATACCGACCCACTAAGCTTACTCTCATCCCATTTTCACAGTTGGTGACTAATCAGACCATACACCTTCTCTGACTAGAGTGAACAGCCTTGTTTTGTCCCCATATTTTCTGCCTCATAGTGCAACAAGATACATACATTCCCTCGAGGGTTTTTCGAATATATGTTTGCACCCATTATTAGTTATTATTTAAGCACAATTTAAACTTGTTATTAAAGCAATGGAGTAGTCTATGCTGTCAGTCCAAAAAAGGCAGCAGGGTGATAGGGACATGCCCCAATTCCCAAGCCATCATAATTCGATTAAGCAAAATATATGTCCCAAAACCCATAATTGGTATAAATACAAAATCTGTATTCAATTATACATCATGATAAACCGACCCCATATGACCCACCTTACACGTTTTGTACTTAATCATTGGTGTTTTTAAACTTGCACTGATGTCACTGTGTGTATCCATCAATCAGAGGTTCAATGAGGTTGTTACTATATTTATACAATCATAGAAACAACTGATCTCTGTGCATTTACGGTTGCCAAAAAGGTGAAGAAACCTAAGATAATTTATATGAAACAGAAGCCAGCTTTCCTCTTTATTTTTTGATGCCTATAATTTTCAATAAATAAGGAAACTTTGGAAAGGTAACATTGTGTTGGAATTTGGTAAGTATAAGACTGTACATTAGAACAGAAATAGCCAGTTAAGCCTAACATGGAATCATCACATTAATAACAAAAAGGTAAGGGTGGAATAATAAGTGGACCATTAGCATTATAATGGAAATAAACAATATATTGATGTGCAAGTAAGAACACTTGAGATGAATGGTAAAGGAGATGGGAAGCAGAAAAAAAGTTAGAAAACTAGGAAAAGTAAGGAGAGAGACAAAGGTAACAGATGAAAAAATTAAATTAAATTAAATCCTGTTGCTGTGTGAGTGGAGGTAGGACACCCAAGGCTGCAATGTGATTATAAATTGATGTTGTTTTCCAACAAGAAAGAAGGTGATTTCCTCCATCAAATATATATAATTTACACTGGTCATCCATTGCATATAGTGTTATATAATTAACAACTCAACCCTGTTTTAATTACATTTCAAGTAAATGATAGATCTTGAAAATGTTTCACCACTCATCCGAGTGGCTTCTTCAGTTCAACTGATGTGGCAGGGAATTGCAGGGCATTTAATCCCTTGAGGGTAGTAAAGTCACATGCATCCAATCACAATGGTTCCATTGAAATTCAGTAAGGTGTTTGCTGAAACTCAGAGGTGTATGAAATGTGATCCAGTCACAATGGTAGTATGATTCTCATTGTGGCAGGAGTTAATCTTTCAATGTACATGACTCGATGTGTGAATTGTTGTGAAGCCGGGGTAAGGATTTCAAAGCAGCATTGTATGTTGATGATCCCTGTGCCTTTCAAACCCAACAACACCCTAAAAATAGAAGTTGGTGCGCCCAACTTCCATTGGGTGTTGGGTGCACCAACTTCCATTATTAGGGTGCTGTTAGGTTTGAAATACACAGGGATCATCAACATACAACGCTGCTTTGACATCCTTACCCCGGCTTCACAACAATTCAACATGAAGAGCAATGTGGTCTATGCTATCCAGTGTAGTGAAGACTGCTCTGATCTATACATTGGGTAGACAATATCTAATGTGGAACCATTCACAAGCATATGGTCAAAATCATTAAAGAACAATATAAAGAAGGTCAAGTAAGTTGAACAAAACATTGGATCGAATAAACGTTCTTACAATTTTTTGATAATGCAGTATATATAATGTATTTAATTAAATATTTGTGCAACATTTTAAAATATGCAGAGTAAGTTCATAAAATTACAATGCAATAAAAATTGAGAAACCATTCAGCATTGGAATGAGGTGAAAGTGACAGAGAGGAGCAGCTATGTGGATGGATTCATGCTTGGGGGGTAGAAGGTCTGAGGCAATGGACCCTTCTGGAAAACCAAGAGGACACTATGCAGTGGGGAAGGGTGGCTGCTACCTCTCCTCTTTTGTGAAATGATAAGGAATAACCTGGGTTTTCTGTATTTGGAAAGCCTTATCTATAGTACAGCAGAACAAACACAGCTATACATCTGTTATATCATATATGTCTTTCTCCTTATGAAGTGTTGATGTTTTTAAGATCTTAATGCTCCTTCGCTGAGCTGCATCCAATAGCACTAACACTTTAACAAGATAATGCATTAAAATTTGCCATGTTTGCACCAGTTCCAGTAACCCAAGGCCGCCATCATGGGGGCACAGGGGATACAAGTGTACCAGGCCCGAGCCTGAAGGAGAGCCTAGCAGTGCTGAACTTTTCGAAGGAGCCGGCCCCCCTTGACAACGCCGAAGACTTGCCGCCTCCTTCCGAAGTCCTAAACAGCCGAAATGCATAAGTGCCAAAATTTCCAAAGTCCCGAAGCGGCGAAAAGACTCGAAGCCACGAAAATAGATGAAGCCAAAGTCCCGAAGCGGCGAAAAGACCAGAAGTCACGAAAACAGCCGAAGTTGAAGTCCTGAAGCAGCAAAAAGACCCAAAGTCACTAAAACAGCAGAAATGTAAGTCCTGAAGTGGCGAAAAGGCCCGAAGTCACGAAAACATATGAAATTGAAGTCCTGAAGTGGCGAAAAGACCCAAAGTAACGAAAGCAGGCAAAGTTGAAGTCCTGAAGCCACAAGTTCAATTCCTCTGAACGCTAATGTGTGTTTTTTTATTTTTTTTTAATCCCCTGGCCACCAATGTATTATTTTAATACTCTATAGGGCCCTGCCACTAATGTTTTAAAAAAATATTCTTTGGCCTCCCAAAGAATTTTTAATTTGCAAGGGGGGCCCTGGCGCCAATGTTTTTTAAAAAATATTCTTTGGGGCCCCAATTTTTTTTAACTTGTAAGGGGGGCCCTGGCATCATTTTTTTTAAAAAAAAAAAAAACTTTTATGGGGGCACTGGCGCCAATGTTTTTTCTTAACTTAAAAGGGGCCCTGGTCCCCAATAGCTTTTTATAACTTGTGTGTGTGGTGGTTTACCTTTTTTTAATGATGATGTCTGTGTGGTCTTTTAACTGTGATGTGGGATGGGCGGGATCTGGGGTGGGACTTGGGGGAAGTATGGGCAGGGACCAGGGGGCCCCGAAAATTTTGTTGTACAGGGCCCCGTGATTTCTAATGGCGGCCATGCAGTAACCTATAGCACCAAACCAGCAGGTAGCATTTGCTAGTCACCTGTTTGTGAGCAAACATCTGAATGGTTGCCAGGGGAGACTAGACTTAGTGCAAAGATTGAAGCTTTTATTATGTCACTCCATAAGTACTGGTGCCATTAATAGATATAAATTGGATGAGTTAACACGCAATTTATAAGGTATTAAACAGGAGTCCCATGAATAATAGGACTGTGGCATAAAGATGGAGCTTCAATAAAATAATGTATTGTGTCATGTACAGGGCAATGTTTTCTTCTTATTTTCACCCTCTACTTTAACAGTACCTCCATTTCCAAGTAGTGGAAAAGGTGAGATGCTTGTTGGGCATTGCTAAGCCAATATATTCATTTCCTACAAAGCCTCCATGTATGTGCAATTGTCTGTTTCAGTAAACTTTACTTCTTAGCACAACTAACCCATGCCAAAAAGTACAGAGAATTTCAAAGTACCTGATGTGGGTATTGCTCTTGGGCCCAATGAAAAACATACATAAATGTTCACCATATGAAAGAATGGCACATGTGCATTAATTGTATGGCATATTTTATGTTTACCATCATAGAATGTGTGCTTTCCTCCATTTTTCTTTTTTCAACTTTTCTGTAACTCATACCTTCATTCTACTGCATTCCTTCTTTTTAATACATGACTGCCACTCTGGATCCCACATAAACATATTTTGTACTCAAATTTTCCTTCCTGTATCTTCTCTTATAAAAAATACCAAATATATGATATGCTTTAACAAAACTCACTTCTTGATATGGATTTTTTTTCCTTCCAGTGACTTTCCACTTATAAAGTATTTCTAATTTTGTGCTTACTTACCCTGCAGAAATGTAATTATAAAGCAAAATGTATTCACTGTCAGTGGCTGAGAGCTCATCAAAACATTAATGTATCTGTGACAGTGAGCACTGTGAGCTTGAACGTTTGTTGATGTAAGCATTATTATGGCAAGACTAGATGAATCTCAGTTTTTCCAACCACCGGCTTCATTGATTTAATGACATTAGCAGTCAATTTTGGCCCAGAATTACTAAACGTTAATAGGCTAATTAACATGACACTGAGTGAAATTAACAAGCATCTCTGTTATATATATATAGGAACAAAATTGCAAGTTCATGGTTTGTATAACCCCAAGGTTGCTTAATGCAAATTCCTCAGTCAGAAGTAGAATTTATTGTTTGACTTTCAGAACAAGTGACCTTGAGTTTCACACATAAGTCTTAAGTCTTGAAATCTATGCCTTTTACCAGGTAATAATTAATATATGTAGAAAGACTATTGTTTTGATATTTTTTCTTTCTGGACATTAGTTTTATGTGCAACATTTTTGAGGCCCTAACAAAGGAGCCCTATACAGCTTTTTATTATAGCCTTAGTCATATTTCAGCTATTAGTCATATGTCCTTCTATGAGCTGTCAATTTATTATTGCATTGAACTCTGCATAGATGATCATTATGAGTAATACACCTAAGGGCACATTTACTTGGATAAAACAATGAGGATTATATCTATAAAAATGGCAGCTGTATGTAATAGGTACTTGTCAGGAAAGAACCACAATAGTGGTTTGATATTGTCCTTACCTGATGGCATTTTTAAACCAACCAGCTATACCATCTAGCACTTCCCAATAGTGATGCATAGGCTGAATTCACCGGTGTCAAAAAAAATTGACGCCGGCGTCAAAAACAAGACGACGGCGCCACTTCGCAAATTTTTCTGCATTTCGTGAATTTCGCGGGAAATTCACTGATTTTCCGGCGAAGCCAAATGGCGCAAATTCACCCATCACTAGTAGCAAGCTTTTTTTTTTTTTAAATAAACACACTCATGGTAAAAGAATTTCCAAAAGAGAAAATAAATTGTTCTGCTATCATTTGGCCAAACTCAAATGTTGATGGATAAAAACCCCCAAAGCTGTATTAACAAAAACTGGGACCTTTACAGGCCTACATTACCATATTGTGGTGTTTATACAAATGGCCTGTAGATGTCACTGTGCACATGAGTTATACTGTGTATACATAGTACTATCAATACTGCTTAAGAGTGATAGAGTTGGAAGTTACTGTTGTGTAATGCTGCATGAGTCTTCTAATAAAGCACTGTTATAATCTACTCATCCTCGGCTACCAAAACATAACAAATTGACGACGAGATGGCTTTTCTACCTCTGTAGCAGCTTGCACCCTTTCTTCCAAACCCTGGTGAGCCTACCATACCTTTTACTGCTTGGATCCGAATGTTTGACTGCTGCTGACTACGGGGAGATTTCTGCTGCTAGAAAGCGTGCTTTACTTATTCACTGCCTGGGAGCAGAGGGACACCATATATTCTATACATTACCATTACCTGATGATACTTATGAAACTGCTCTTACTGCTATAAAGAACTTTTCGTGGCAAGAGTAAATGTGTTTGCTGAAAGATATAAATTCCGCCAACGTGGACAACGTAATGGTGAATCCACAAAACAATTTGTAGCAGCTTTGAGAGAGCTGGTTGTTACCTGTGAGTTTGGGAATCTAACAGATGAAATGCTAAGAGACCAAATAGTGGAAAAAACTAATTCACCTTGCATTAGAGAGAGACTGCTCCTAGAGCAGGATTTAACCCTTGCAAAGGCTATTACAGTTGCTAGACAAATTGAAACAGCAGTGGCAGAGGCTAAAACTCTCAGTCAGTGAACTGCTGGGAATGTACAGACTGTGAATTCAGCACTGTGGCCTAATAATGCACAGTCACAGGCAAAATACGGTGCTAAGGAAAGGGATTCACCTACACTGCAAAACCGTGCAGCAAATACAAATAAAAAATACTGCTTTCGCTGTGGTTCAACACAACACACTGCAAATTATGCTACATGTCCTGCAAAAGTTGTACGGTGCCGCAAATCCAAAAAGGTAGGACATTTTGCTAAGATCTGCCGTAGTTCTGCTAAAGATGTTCATGAAGTCACTACTACAAATGTCACAGTATTAAGTGTGGATAAAGCTGGTACATTTATTCCAGGCAAGTTTATATGCACTGTCAGTGTCAATACTGCTTCTGCTAACAAGGGACACTCCATTAACCTGATGCTTGATACAGGTTCAGCTGTTTCTATAATACCAAAGGATAATTTCTTGATATACTTTGCAAAAAATCCGCTTGTTGCACCTGCCCTGAAACTGGTCAGTTACTTCAAGGATCCAACCCCTGTGCTTGGTTGCTTGCCAGTGACTGTACAAGTTGTCAAGTTCTGCAAAATGTGACTTACATTGTGAATAAGGGTACTGCTATACTTGGAAGGTATCTCTTTGCTGCATTAAACCTACAATTAATTGATGGTCTCATTACTACAGCATCAGTGCCTGCCACACAGCCAGTGTCTAAAATGTCCCCACCCAGCAATACTGGGTTGTGCAAAGAACTTTGTACACAAAGTTAAGTGGAGACCAGATGTAAAACTAGTACCATTCCCTGATTCAGCATGGGAAAAACTTGCTATTGATTGTCGGTCCTTTTACAGATGCTCCTATAGACTGCAGATTTGTTATAACCTTGAGTATAGCCTGAAATTGCATTTATTTCTCATATAACATCAGCTACAGTAATAACATTTCTGTCCTACAGTCTTCAGTAGAGAAGGTAATCCAAAGGAGTTAAAATCAGATTCTGACAGAGAGGAATATTGTGCATCGGAAATCTTCAGTGTATTATCCACAAGCAAATGGAGAAATTGAGCGATTCAACAGAAGTCTGAAAGAAACACTACAGACAGCAAATCTTACTGGGAAATTTTGGAAAGTATTTACAGCAGAGTTCATACATGACTACAGAGCAATGCGCCATGCAACAACCCAATCATCTCATGCTGAATTATTACATGGCAGACAGATGCTCACTAAGTTACATGTTGCCGACATCAAACTTCCACAAAATACTGTGCCTTCAAAATCGTCTACTGCTGACATTGTCAAACGTCAATAAGCCAAATGCAAGGCTGATATAGACAGAAAACGTGGTGCAAGAGAAGTGTACTTTCAGCATGGATCTTTAGTCAGAATTAAGAAACCAGGAATACTGAAACAAGGACAATCTTTACTAGGACAATTTACTACACCACTTGAAGTGAGACGCCAGCGAGGACCATACACATATGAACTGTCTGATGGTCGCATATGGAATGCAAGTCGCCTTGCTCCTGTTAGGAATGACTTTGGAGAAGCTCCATTTGATAAAGGACATTTTCCCACTACTGATGCCAACTGCAATAGGCCTGAAGAAAGTGAACCTACAAGGCGTACTGAGAGAATCAGAAAACTACCTGCATGGACCAAGGACTTTGTGATGTGAAGAATGTATAATATTGTTTTAAAATGCATACTTTTTAATTGTTGCTGTTTATTATAGTTGTCCAAATGCTTTCCTACTATAGTGGGAATATGTGGTGTTTATACAAATGGCCTGTAGATGTACTGTGCACATGAGTTATACTGTGTATACATAGTACTATCAATACTGTTTAAGAGTAATAGAGTTGGAAGTTACTGTTGTGCAATGCTGCATGAGTCTGCTAATAAAGCATTGTTATACTCTACTCATCCTCGGCTACCAAAACATAACACATATCATGTGCACTGCTGTGGACCCCATCACTCCTGCATACACTTTAACTTTTAAAGTAATATTCACATATACCATCCAACAGACTCATAGTGACCTTGTATCACACAATACTATGCAGATCAGTGTGTTGCACTCTAATTAGCTTTCATACAATCCTTACATCAAACCTATATCTAAAGAGTAACATCTGACCGCTTTCAGGTATATACTCTATACCCAGTTACAAATGTGGGTTCAAGAGATTACGACTTAAATCAATGGGGAGTGATTTCAACCATTTCTTTACATCAATTAATCAAAACTACTATGGATGGATCATGTAATGGATCCCCTTAAGCTTTCTTTTTTCAATTGCTCAGGTAATTACTGTAATCTTGTTAAGGGATCAATAACCTGCAGGGATGTAAAAATGGGTTTTAGACAGGGTCTCAGACCATTGTTGCCTGAATGATCTATTATAATGATAGTTATTATCTCAGCCAAAATATGCTGAGGAAGGGGTTTTAGTTATTCTATTATACTTCCCTATGCAAGCAAAATGTGAAGATTAAATTAAATAAATATTTCCACAAAACTACTCTAATTTGCTATACATTACAGAGAACTTTATTTGTTTCTGACAATGCCCATTAATAATGCAGTGATATTTTTCACAATTGCTGCTATACTCCACCTGGTTGCATCTGTGAACAGTGCTGCCATTAGAAAATCACGGGGCCCCGTACAACAAAATGTTCAGGGCCCCCAAGCCCCACCCCAGATCCCGCCCACTCCACACTACAGTTAAAAGACCACATAGACGTCAGTGCTAAAAAAGGTAACCCCCCACACACATACATGTTATAAAAAGCTATTGATGGTCAGCCCCCCTTATAATTTAAAACAAACTGTGGTGCCAGGCCACCATACATTTTTTTTAAAAAATTGGTGGTCAGGGCCCCCCTACAAGTTAAAAAAAATTATTGGTTATCAGGGCCCCCTACAAGTTAAAAAAAAATAATTGGTGATCAGGGCCCCCCTACAAGTTAGAAAAAATAATTGGTGACCAGGGCCCCCCTATAAGTTTAAAAAAAATATATTGGTGCCAGGTCCCCCATAAAAGTTTTTTTTACAAAAACATTGGTGCCAGTGCCCCCCTTACAAGTTAAAAAATTTGGGGCCCCAAAGAATATTTTAAAGAAAAAAAAAAAAAACCTTGGCGCCAGGGCCCCCTTACAAGTTAAAAAAAATTGGGGCAGCAGAATTCTTTTTTTTCAAAACTTTGGTGCCAAGGCACCCCTTACAAGTTAAAAAAAAAATTGGGGCCCCATAAAATATATTTTTTTAAAAATTGGTGGCAGGGGCCTATAGAGTATTAAAATAAAACATTGGTGGCCAGGGGATTAAAACAAAACAAAAAAAAAACCACATTGAACTCATGACTTCAGGACTTCAATTATAGCTGTTTTCGTGACATCGGGTCTTTTCGCCGCTTCAGAACTTCAGTGTCGGCTACTTTCGTGATTTTGTTTCTTTTCGCCACTTCAGGACTTAGTCTGTTCGGTACTTCCGCATTCGGCTGTTCGGGACTTTGATCGGGCGGCACCGCTTCGGAGCTGTCAAGGGGGGCTCGGCCCTTCGAAAAGTGTTCCAGGCCCGGGACACTTGTCCCCCCTGACCCTCCCTAATGATGGCCCTGTCTGTGAATATCATAAATATTGTCTTTGCAACAACAATTTCTGGAATAAAAACTCAGCAGACACTGCACTTGCATGTCATCAATCACAATTTATGGTGGTCATATGCTGGCCAACCCATTGCTATATATGTGAATACGCACCTTTGCTGTATTCCGTTGAAAGTGCAGGAAATGATGAGAAGCTTTTACTTGCTTAGTTAGTGTGCAGTTGATTGCACAACGATTTAGTGGTCACCTGTGCATCCAACATATTAAAAAAAAACTTGTCATATGTATCTGAAATGAATGACTCAGTGCAGCAGCTCGCATTACATAGAATCAGTACTATTCCAGACTTAGCATGTCAGAGGGTCACATAGGTTCATGTACTAATCCCACAGATGCAATGCAAGAGCCCTAAAGAGTGGAAAATTGCACCCATCTGATTGCGCCCATGGGATTTTCTGGATTATAAAGGCTTTCCTTTACACAAATTTTGACACACACACACACTGTAACACACACACCGTAACACACACACACACACACACCGTAATTACGAAGCACTCTTTTTGTACTGACTACTATCAAAAAATAGCGTATGATTTTTATTTAAATAAATGTTGAAGAATTTCACAAAGGGAAGTCCTGGGATGATTCATTCCTAAATTGAAGTATGTGTCTAAGACATAAACACTATCTATAAATAAATATAATGTATTTTTATATACAGGCATACCAGATTCCTTAGATTGAAAGGAAACCCTGCAACTAGCAAGAACCGGCCCAGATATGGCAACCCCTCCCTCAATCTATTCCATTGTAAATTTATGGATTCTGGGATTTGATGCTTTCCAGAAAATATGTGTACCACCCACTATGGAAAGCAGAGAGACTTCAATTCCCATAATCTATCACTTCAAATTGGAACAAGGTGAGAGAGCCTAAGGTGACTCTACAAATACCCCACTACAAGACTAAAATCTTTCAATTCAAGATATTTCTTAGTTTATTCAACATGTTGATATATGTGTTACAGGTAGGGATGGGCAAATTTTTTCACCTTGTTTCACTGTGGAAATGACGCCTATAGACTTGATAATTGATAAAGATTTTGGGGAAGGATGTATTATTTTAGGAGACCTAAATTTAACCTTACATCCAATATTAGACTCCTCTAAAGGCTCATCCCCAATACCATATACAGCTATTAATTCAATACATAAAAACATCAACAGAGCCCAATTACATGTTCCTTGACCTTGCACACCACTAATTTGTTTTTCTATATTTCATCCAGTGGAAGGTGCTACCCACTTATTGTTTAGCACATACATCCAATATCAGACTCCTCTAAAGGCCATCCCCATTACCATATACAGCTAATAATTCAATACATAAAAACATCAACAGAGCCCAATTAATTGACACATGGAGATGTATGCACCCCTCTGAAAAAAACTATACTTTTTACTCCCATGCTAAAGAAGTATATACAAGAATTGACAAAATTTTTATGACTTAATACTACCTGGGATGGTTGACATCGGCAAAGATACAATTATTATGGTCTGATCATGGAGCAACTCAATTAACTATAAATATGCCGCATAAGACTACATCAGAATGGAGATGGATCATTGTTAGAAAATCAAGAATATACAAAAGAGTTGTTTAATTCCCTTTTGACCTATGGCAAAGCCATACAAACAGATACAATGACAACCCCCATAACTAAATGTAGCAGTTACAGACCAATTTCCCTTCCAAAATTTACCAAAATTTTGGCCCAGAGATTAAAACCCATCCTCCCCTTGATTATTCACAGGGATCAAGTGGGCTTCGTTATGGGTCGAGAAGCAAAAGAGAACACATAAAGTTCTGAACTGGATTGCTTGGGCAAAATAACAAGAAAGACCTTCTCTGCTTCTCTCAATCGAGGCCGAGAAGGCCTTTGATAGAGTTAGTTGGGATTTTCTTGACCTAGCATTGCAAAGCTTAGATTTCAGCCCCAAATTCAGAGGTAAGATTATGGCATAATGTACGGTACCATCGGCCCAAGTTAGAATAAATGGTCTCCTTTCTCCACCATTTAGTATAACAAATGGAAACAAAAGCTATAAAGTAGCTGCGTTTGCAGATGACCTGTTATTTGCAATATTACAACTGGCTATTACAATTCCTGAATCTACTAAAAGAACTACAAGAATTTGGACTATTGTCCAATTATAAAATGAACATGGACAAATCAGAAGCCTTGTCTATAAATATAACTAATCAAATGAAACAACAATTAATATCTAATTTTTTTCTTTAAATGGCAACCTACTTGCATAAAATACCAAGGGGTCCAAATTTCATCTGACAGCCAACTTTTCTATGATTTGAACTATAAGCCTTTACTCGTAGGACTTTGGAGGAATGGGGGGAAAAGCAATTTAAATTGTTGGGTAGAATCAACACATTAAAAATGACTTTTCTCCCTAAATTTCTCTACCTTTTCGAAACCCTTCCTATTCACCTTCCATTTAAAATATTCAAAGAATTTAATAATATGATCAGACATTATATATGCCAAGGAAAAAGAAGTACAATTCAGAACCAGGCTCTATACAAACCAAAACAAGAAGGAGGACTAGGATACCCAAATCGTACTATCAAGCATGTGTTCTGGCCCGCATTAAGGAATTTGCCAATCTGAACTCTACCTTACAATGGAGAACAATGGAAAATGAATGGGCAGATAATATACTTCATTCCATAACCTGGTCTAAAAATTTGAGGCAAGACTTTTGATTCAACTCTTAATGGCAGCAAAATCGCTGATACCACTCCACTGGAGAAGCCCATTTTTACCCACTAGAGCAGAGTGGTATAAAATAGTAAATGAGATTTACCAGATGGAAGAGCTGACATCCTATATAAATAATGCACATGGAAAATTTGCAGCTATATGGTTTTTCTGGATGCAATTTATAGAAAATAAAAGAGGTACAACTTTAAAACATTAATAAATGTGAACATAAAGGAATATATATAGTGATGGGCGAACAAATTCGGCTGGCACAAATTCACGGCGAATTTCCGCGTTTCAATTTCAATTTCCAATTTTCCAAATTTTTTCATGAAAATATCAGATTTTAACGATTTTTGTGTGAAAACCTTCAAATTTCAAGATTTTTTAGTACAAAAACGTACAAACTTCACGATTTTTTTGTGAAAACGTCCAAATTCACGATTTTTTCATGAAAACCTAACCATTTTACGATTTTTTCATAAACTTTACGATTTTGTGATTTTTCCAATTTTTTTTGCCTTTTCGTGAATTTTGCAGTAAATTAATGAATTTTTCTGCGAAACACGAGAAATTCGCCCATCACTAAATATATATGACAATTGTTTAAATGTACAAAAACTTTGCCTAGCCTTAGCTCTACTCTATTCTTTTTCTTTATCTTCAACCCCCCTCCCACCCCCTTTTTTTCTTTAGTTCTCTCTCATATCCCCCTTTTCCTATAATTTAGATGTATACTAAGAGTTGTTGAAAACATTCTTGTTTTATATTTTTGCTGTACTTTAAAACATGTCATTCCCAGAAGAGACAACTACAAAATTAAATCTAATGTTATATAGAAATTGTCAATGAAAACGCGCATTTGGAATGCATAAATGATATTTATTTGAGAAATGATTAACACTGTCTCATATACAGCAACGTAAAGCATTTTGTTTCAATAAAAAAGTTGAATAAGAAAAAAAAAGAAATGTAGGGTGAGATTTTTGCAGCTATCCCCCCAAAGAAATAACTGCATAATACAGACACCCTGTCTTCTTCTAAGTTCTTCAAAGGGTGAACAGGAGTGGCAAATGAGAATTACAGGGGCAGGGGGGGGGGTTGATCAGCAAGTAGAAGAGAATGCTGTTGTAGCAAGTGTCAGTTATGATCTGCTTAGGAGAGGAATAGCGATAAGCTACATAATGAGGAAGGTGTAAAGTAAATGTGGAAGAGAATTTGACACAAATTTGGTCCACTAATTCTGTAACTAAAACAATATTTTCATTCCTATAAGGCAGACAAAACTTGCATATTCTCAAAAACTTCTTTCACTATACAAAGAAAATAGTAATGCTATTTTAATAAGACCCATCAATGTAAAAGATTAATTTCAATTCATAAATCCTACAGTTTTAGAGATCCGCCTCTACAAGGCCTGACATGCTAATATATTCATCCCATCCTCATATACTGGTAGTCAAATTCAGGAATAATATTAGAGTAGCATTTTTAATTACTATCTTGCATAAATACATTTTCCAAATTGTCTTACCTAAATATATACAATATATATCAATGAAAAATAAATGTAAATGCAATTGAAGATATTGTTACTGGCAAGCAATATATTATTTGTTTTTATTTTGTCTAAATGAAATCTGTGAAAATTGCATTTAAATGTCTATATTCAGAATCAAATGACAAACATTGTTAGGTTTTTTTTTGTATTTCAGACTAGCTAAAATATGTGCCTAAATACCCCAGTAAACTAATATTTGAAACATAATGTTTTGCATTTATACAAGGATTAAAAAGTCATTTATAAGAGATGTTCCTCCTGTCTAAGTTTGGTTATGTGAGTAACTTTATTGAACATATCCAAACTGAATGATGTGTACAAGAGCACAGTCTGTACCATAAGCCGTTATGGGCATTCCTATTAGGGATGTAGCGAACCGCCGTTTTGGTGTTCGCGAACGCCGTTCGCGAACACCGGTAAAAAATGCGAACGGTTCGCGAACCGTTCGCGAGCTTCGAACACCCGCAAAATCGTTCGATTCGAACGTTCGAAGGATTTTTCGTTCGATTCGAACGTTTGAAGGATTTTCATCGTTCGATCGAAGGATTTTCATTCGAATCGAACGGTCGAGGGATTTTAATCGTTCGAACGAATGGAAATCGTTCGAACGAATGGAAATCGTTCGATTTTAGCGGTCGAATGGTCGCGAACTCAAATTGCGAACGTTCCCAAACGTTCGCGAACATTAGGCGGACGCGAACGGTCGAAGTTCGCAGGCGAACAAGTTCGCAGGCGAACTGTTCGCTACATCCCTAATTCCTATGAAATGCGATACTGCAATGGGTGGCCATAAATTTAGAAGACACACCTAGAAATCAATGCAGGTCTAATCAACATTCCAACAAATCAACAACAAGCTGAACTAACTAAATAAATAATTGTAAAAAGTGAGAGATTGTGATGAAGTGTTTAGTACGTCTGCCAAGTTTGTATGTTGTCCCCATTATGGTATGGCTTTCCTCTTGGAACACCAGTTTTCTATCACAATCCAAACATAAAGGCAGATTACTTGGATCCTGTCCTGAAACTGTTCATACATGACAAGTCTCAAAAAGTATGTTTACTAAGGATACTGTTCATCTGCAGAATTATTACGTCAAGCAATCTTTATTGACATGCCATGTGGTTTCAAATCTAAAAAATATGAAAAAGATAAAATCACTGGGGGTGGCCACGTTGTTATGCACCTTCTAGTGATTCTAGTATCTTACCTGCTACCCCAGACTGTCATCTTGTTCCAATGCTCAAGGCATTCCATATGCCAATTGAAGCTGGACACAGGCACAGTAGAGAAACAAGAAAGAAGCTCTGTACTGCACCTGCTCTCACCCAGGGTGCCACAGGGATGGCTGTGACACTGGAAAAATATGGCAGCGTGACGCTTCTCAAATAGTACCAAAGGCTAGGGTACTCCAACCTGGGGTAACAGTTAAGCAATAGAATCACTGTGGGCATGCCCACAACTGATTTTATCTTTTCTCCTGTAAAAATATGTACTTTGGTACTAATTATCTTAGTCTACTCATGGATTTAGCAACTGTCATTGGTTAAGTCAACTTCCATCTCTTCTGTCCCCAAATTAGCTTTTCATCCACTCTTTGACTAAAAGTTAGCATTGAAGACTGAATCTGAGTATGTGCCTATTTTCAACGAAACTATGTTACTATGTAATTGATTAAATGCAGGAGAGCCAAGAGAATTGCATGGGGAGATTAGTGGTAATTCCCGTATTAATGAAGCTGCACCATGTATTAGCCCTAGTATTGCAGGAGTCACGGGGCTCCTCTATTTTTTATTCTGAATTAAGTACAGGGAGCCTTTGGATACATACTCAAATGCCTTGACTTTTGCTTATTAAAACTGGGCCTAGGGTATGGAGGGAAAGTTCAAGTTCCATGCAAAATTACCTTGGAAATTAGTTTATACTTGTTTACTAATGAGATTACAATGAATGAAATTACAGGATGTAATGTAGTGCTGTGGTTTTTCAGTACAGTACATTTGAATGTTTCTGCATGTTATAGAATCCCCATTGATTTATATGGATTTTTGCTGACATTATAGCTTTTACCATAAAATGGACATAAATATTGTACAAGCATATTCTGCAAATTTAGAGTGTACTGTATATAATAATCTACAGGAAAACACAGCTGTTACCTTAACATTCAATGTTCACTTAACATGGAGCTGCTGAAAACATAACAAATTCTTCCTCGCTCCAACTAGTCCCTGGATCAACTTGTACTATGACCTATCTTCCAGAACTCTGTATTCCCTTACTTGCTAAAAAGCTATCCAACCCCTTCTTAAAGCTATCTAATGTATCAGCCTGTACAACTGATTCAGGGAGAGAATTCCACATCTTCACAGCTCTCGCTGTAAAAAAACCCTTCCGAATATTTAGGCGGAACCTTTTTTCTTCCAAATGGAATGGGTGACCTTGTGTCAGCTGGAAAGACCTACTGGTAAATAAAGCATTAGAGAGATTATTATATGATCCGCTTATATATTTATACATAGTTATCATATCACCCCTTAAACGCCTCTTCTCCAGCATGAACATCCCCAATTTGGCCAGTCTTTATTCATAGCTAAGATTTTCCATACCTTTTACCAGCTTGCCCTTCTCTGTACCCTCTCTAATACAATAATGTTCTGTTTGAGTGATGGAGACTGTACGACATATTCTAGATGGGGCCTTACCAGTGCTCTATAAAGTGGAAGAATGACCGCTTCCTGCCGTGAGTCAATGCCCCTTTTAATACAGCTCAAGACCTTATTTGCCCTTGATGCTGCTGACTGGCATTGCTTTTTACAGCCAAGTTTATTATATACAAGGACTCCATGGTCCTTTTCCATAATGGATTTGCCTATTGCAGTCCTATTAAGGGTATAAGTGGCTTGTATATCTTTACATCCAAGGTGCATGACTTTACATTTATCAACATTAAATCTCATTTGCCACTTAGCTGCCCAGATTGCCAGTTTGTCAAGATCATGTTGTAAGGAGGCCACATCCTGAATGGAATATATTGGGCTGGATAGTTTTGTGTCATCTGCAAACACTGATACATTACTTACAATACCCTCCCCTAAGTCATTAATAAATTAAATAAAAAGTTAAATAAAACTGGACACAATACCGAACCCTGAGAGACCCCACTAAGACCCTTACTCCAAGTAGAGAATGTACCATTAACAACCACCCTCTGTACCCGATCCTGTAGCCAGTTTCCTATCCACGTGCAAACGACTTCAATAAGATCGACAGACCTTAGTTTAGAAAGCAGTCGTTTGTGGGGCACGGTATCAAATCTGTCTGACATGACCTATCTTTCATAAACCCATGCTGATTGCTGCTCATGATGCCATTCAAATTTTTAATGTGATCCCTTAAAGAGATACTGACACCTGAAATTAAACCTTTTTTTACATCTATTATAATATTGGCTTTGCAAGCTACTTCTAACTTTGCCATAAAGTATTTGCATGATGCTTTTACATTACCTGTCTGATCCCCCATGTTCCTGTATGAGGGGGCTGCCATATTTGTGCAGCAGGAGTCCGTTAGCATTAGAAACAGGCTGAGATGGGACAGTCAGGTTGGCAAAGTCAGAGTGTCAGAGTGTCAGAGTGTCAGAGTGTCAGAGAGTCAGGCTTAGGAACTTCAACTAACAATTATATACAAAAACAAACCTCTCAGCAAAAAATGATCAACATGACCTATAGGTAACATTTAATGTACATTCATATGCTAAAATTCATTTTTTAGTGTCAGAATTACTGTTGAAACTTTTGTTTTTTATATTTAAAGTGAAGGGTCCCAGGTTTGTATGTAAGCGAACCACCGAACATTGCCCTCTTTTTCATGAATTATTAATTTACCACTGAATGAGAAGTTTGAGAAGGAATTGTATCTTTGGCTCATGTCTCTGTTTTAACAGGTGATTTAAAGTGGAAGGAAAGTCTAAAATAAAATGAGGCTAGAAATGCTGTATTTTGTATACTAAACATAAACATGAACTTACTGCACCACAAGACTAATCAAACAAACGATTTATGCTTTCAAAGTTGGCCACAGGGAGTCACCATCTTGTAACTTTGTTAAACATCTTTGCAAGACCAAGACTGTGCACATGCTCAGTGTGGTCTGGGCTGATTAGGGATCATCATAAAATATCAAAACAGCACAAGTCAAATAATATCTGCCAGAAGCCGATAAATAAGTTAAATAAAACTGGACACAATACCGAACCCTGAGGGACCCCACTAAGACCCTTACTCCAAGTAGAGAATGTACCATTAACAACCACCCTCTGTACCCGATCCTGTAGCCAGTTTCCTATCCACGTGCAAACGACTTCAATAAGATCGACAGACCTTAGTTTAGAAAGCAGTCGTTTGTGGGGCACGGTATCAAATCTGTCTGACATGACCTATCTTACATAAACCCATGCTGATTGCTGCTCATAATGCCATTCAAATTTTTAATGTGATCCCTTAAAGAGATACTGACACCTGAAATTAAACCTTTTTTTACATCTATTATAATATTGGCTTTGCAAGCTACTTCTAACTTTGCCATAAAGTATTTGCATGATGCTTTTACATTACCTGTCTGATCCCCCATGTTCCTGTATGAGGGGGCTGCCATATTTGTGCAGCAGGAGTCCGTTAGCATTAGAAACAGGCTGAGATGGGACAGTCAGGTTGGCAAAGTCAGAGTGTCAGAGTGTCAGAGTGTCAGAGTGTCAGAGTGTCAGAGAGTCAGGCTTAGGAACTTCAACTAACAATTATATACAAAAACAAACCTCTCAGCAAAAAATGATCAACATGACCTATAGGTAACATTTAATGTACATTCATATGCTAAAATTCATTTTTTAGTGTCAGTATCACTTTAACAAACCTTCAAATAATTTACCCACCACAGAATGTCATGACATTTATTAAAAGAGCCGTATAAAAAAGTACGAATGGAACATAATGCTAAATGATGCACAAAAAAATACGAATATCTACAAAACCTCTAAAAATTAGAGCTTTTCAGACAATTTCTAGCGAAATAAAATTTGAAAACCTCTAAAAGTCTGATTTGTTTAAAAAGGTTCAATAGCAGCTCTTATTGATTTCTATAGGATCTCAACAACTTTTACCTGACAAAGTTTTGTATTAGAGGTTTTTGTGGTTCTTACACTTAGGGGCAGATTTATCAATGGTCGAGGTCAATTTTCGAAGTTATATATATATATATATATATATATATATATATTAGCAATGTTTGTTGATCGTGCAACATACAGTATATGTAGCAGGTAGAAGGGTCAGTATCTGCCTTACTATATACTGGTTTCAAAACCCTCAGGTTTTTAGCTGGCTAACTAAATCCCTGGGGTATTGAAAAACCTTACCCTTTTATAAAATAGAATAGTGACATCTACTGGCAAGTCACTGAACTGCCAGCAGAATCCTTTCACATAGGAAAAAGGAACCAGCTTTCTTTCTACAACTGAGGACCCAATCCATCTGACTAAATTATGCACAGGGGCAAAATCTTTACCCTATATATATGTATATATATAGACTCTTACAAGTTATTTTCCAAAGTGAAAATAAATGAATAAGGTAATGCACACGCAGACATATACACACACACACACACACACACTGCTTAAGAATTCATATCCTTCATGGACCCAAATATGTGGTACATAATAATTACTCAGTCTCACTTATGGAAATTTCATTGAATGTCCTGTTTTTTTTAATTTTCTATGTCTGACCACAATCTCTTTTGCAGTCCCGCCTCTATCTGGAATTTTCAACCCATTTTTATGATGAGGCATTGTAATTTGGTTATTGTACCTCTTTATGAAGTGTTTGGCCTGCTGTTTATACACGGCTCCCAAGCCCAGTTAAGCCATCTTTCTTTCTGTGCCTTTGTTCTCCCACAGTCCCATTGATGTAATTGTGTAGGAATGTTATTTTTGTTGGCACTTACAGAACATTTTTGGTCAAAGTCAACATTAATATATTTTTGTAAGAATTACTGTTGAAACTTTTGTTTTTTATATTTAAAGTGAAGGGTCCCAGGTTTGTATGTAAGCGAACCACCGAACATTGCCCTCTTTTTCATGAATTATTAATTTACCACTGAATGAGAAGTTTGAGAAGGAATTGTATCTTTGGCTCATGTCTCTGTTTTAACAGGTGATTTAAAGTGGAAGGAAAGTCTAAAATAAAATGAGGCTAGAAATGCTGTATTTTGTATACTAAACATAAACATGAACTTACTGCACCACAAGACTAATCAAACAAACGATTTATGCTTTCAAAGTTGGCCACAGGGAGTCACCATCTTGTAACTTTGTTAAACATCTTTGCAAGACCAAGACTGTGCACATGCTCAGTGTGGTCTGGGCTGATTAGGGATCATCATAAAATATCAAAACAGCACAAGTCAAATAATATCTGCCAGAAGCCGATACAGCAAGACTAATTAATA
Organism: Xenopus laevis; assembly: GCF_017654675.1. Taxonomy (NCBI): domain Eukaryota; kingdom Metazoa; phylum Chordata; class Amphibia; order Anura; family Pipidae; genus Xenopus; species Xenopus laevis. Next base: position 120,970,483 of record NC_054379.1, read on the forward strand.
ATCAGAATATGCAGATTGCACTGGGTCCTGTGTTGTTATGTAATCTAATGTAGATGTTATAGTTTTTGTATTGTTTAATACAAATTTTCTCCAATTCTGCAGAACCAGTGGCTGCAGCAAAATAATCCTCCAAATAGAATCCTAATTTATCTGTTTAAATCTGGCTCCATGATCTTTATCCCTGCAGCTGGAGTTGGAAACAGTAAAGGGAATGTAAAGGCAAAAATAAAATCCAATACAAATCTCTACACAGTTGCCGACTGCTCTACAGGGATAAAAACAAAGCTGCTTCAGTTCCCTTCCCCCTGCAGTTCATAAGTATGATTGTTTCCCTGCAGAACATTTAGGGATCCTATCCACAACAGTAAATGAAGGGAGAATTTCAGTGCATACAGTCAGGTTTCTTATAAAAACAGTACACATTTTTTAATTAAAGTATATTTAATAAATTCCAAGAGAATCTACTAGTGTCTATAATACATCTGCAAGTAAAACCTTAGATCAGCAGGTGTCCTCCATAAGGAGTTCTCACTTCAACCCCTTGAAAGATAAGGGAACAAAGTGTACTTAAAAAATCAGCAATGCACTAATGTTATTGCTCAGGCAGCAGCCAATTACTGGAAAACAAACTTTTATCCAGGATAAATAATGACCCTGCTAAGCATTAAAGTCTGAGCACTCAAATCATTATGCTTTTTATTTTATTAATTAATATTGTAATTTAGTAAAAGCAAAGAAACAATGTTATACTGTAATATGGAAAATGTTCAGTGTCTCATGGTAATTTATACAATACAGCTTGCACTAGTTAGATAGTAATTTGGGTTGAAAAGAAGACAAAAGTTCATCAAATTCAACCTCTCAAATGACACCCAATGTACATATACATGACAATAAACTGTACATACTCATGCCTATACTAAACTAACTGTAAATGTTGTCCAAGCCCGAATCTTAAAGGCATCAACAGAATTTGCCATCTGGCAGGACATTTCCACTTGAATGAAGAACCACCTACACTATTTCATTGAAAGTTAATTTCCTTAAATCTAAAGGGGTGGCCTCTAGTTCTTTGACCTTATGGGAGAAAAGATCCCCGGGTATCTGTCTATAATGTGCTTATAAAGATTAACCATGTTCCCACAATAGGGTTGCCACCTCTCACCAGTGGTAATTCTGGGTGGGTGGTGAGGCAATAATGTAATGGAGGCAGACAATTACATGATGAGGCGAGCCTATGATGTGCCGAGGGAGTCCAATAATGTCAGGGGCGGGGCTATGACAGCCCTTCAACATAATTGGCTGTCTGGATCAAAACTGGACAGGTGGCATACTTGAATTGATCGTGTTTTCAGTGGGAAAAAAAACTTGAAACCCACCAAAAAAAAACTCGAACAATTATGAAGGCTATTAACATCTTCAAATGGTTTCAGGGACCTCTGCCATTGACTTCTACAGCATAACCTCGACTGGTTTTAGATGGTGTATTTTCAAATTCGAGTTATTTCCAGCTTCGTGGTATAATAAATCTAGATTTGAGTATTTTTTTAAAAAAATCTGGAATTTGGACCAAAATTAACGTTGTGAAAAAAAGGGAACTTCCATTGACTTCTACATCATCTCAACAGCTTTTACTTGCCATACTTTCACATTAGTAGATGTTATGGTTTTCACAATTGGTCTATTATGAAAAAACATGAATTAAGTACCTATATGAACAGTTTGTTCCTTTGCTCTAAAAGTATGATTCAGAGAATTGAATAGATACTACACATTTATAAGGTACCCAAAGCATGTGGTTTTTGAGACCCAAAAATATAAACATGTATATTTACATTTTTACATTTAAGTTAAACAATAAATCTCAGTGTCACAAACTCTAGGGTAACCAAACCTACATTGTCATATATATTTCAAAAGCAATATCTTAAAGAATTATGGCTAAATTGCCTTTTTAGGTAACTAACACTAATGGAGCAATGTAGTATTGGTTGCTAATGCAAAGATTGTTCAAAATTCGTTCACAATGCAAATAAATGTTTGCAAAGTGAACAATTTTGAATTTGCAAACACTTTGCCCCTCACACGACAGTAGGATAGTGATTGTGATTTTTATAGTTTACTGTAGTGTACAGTGTATGTAATAAAGTGACTGTATATTGTGTAATTCACAGCATTTTGTCTCACATTAGCTCTTTGCTACACAGATAAAATGTTCTATGAAAGTCGGACAACTCCTGCAAATTAAACACTGTCTGTTTTTTCACAAAAACCATTAATTGTCAGGTAGCCAGAAAAAAAGACATACTTAGAAAACAGAATCTGCAGAACTTAAAATGGGTACATTTGTTTTTGTACACAAAATGCCACGGTAAAATCATTTCTACAATTCATGTTTTTTTTTTACAAAATCTACTCAATATTGGAATTATTTTCTCCAGAATGTTCTATGATGCAAAGGCAAACCAGCATGAATATAAATGCCATGGATCCACCAAAAGCATATATTTTCATTAAAGTGATTCTGACACTAAAAAATTATTATTCAAAATATTAATATACATCTAGGGGCAGATGTATCAAGGGTCGAAGGGGTTAATCCCTCGAAATTCGACTGGGAAATAGAATCAAATAGGGAATTCGGGCGAATTTACACGCTGGCGAATAGTCAAATGGGCGAATATTCGCCGGGGAATAGACGCACAATCGAATATTCGATCAAAGGATTTTCATTCGATCGAATGATCGATCAAATGCCTTTTTATTCAATCAAAAACTTAGAAAACAAGCCTATGGGACTCATAGGCTTTTAAAGCAATTCGGTAGGTTTCATCTGGCGAAGTAGGCAGTCGAAGTATTTTTAAAATAGACAGTACTTCGACTATCGAATGGGCGAATAGTCGCAGCGTTTTTTCACTCGATCTATTCGAATCATTCTACTCAGGCGAATTTACACCAATTCGGTAGTCGAGGAGCACAAAAAACGACTCGAAATTTGAGTATTTTCCCTCTATTCATTCACCCGAGCTTGGTGAATGTGCCCCCTAAAGCTACCTATAGGTCATGTTGATCGTTTTTGACTGCTTTTGTAACTAATTGTTATTTGAAGTTCCTAAACCTGACAGTTTTGCCAACCTGACTGTCCCTTCTCAACATGTCAGTTAGAGTTTCTAATGCTAACAGACTGCTGTAGCTCAAATATGGCAGCACCCTTAGAGAGGAACATGGAGGATAAGACAGGTAATATTAAAGAATCTGAAAATACTTTTTATGGCAAAATTATAAGTAGCATGCAAAGACGATATTATAATAGATGTAAAAAAATGTTTAATTTCTGGTGTCAGTATCTCTTTAAGCATATACTGTATGATTTATTGGGTTTTTGGAAAACATTTACAAATTAAGCTCTTATATTGGCCATATTCTACAAAAGTCTCTGTTCCTTTATTTATTTTTTTACATTTTTGTTTTAATTTTCATGCAAAAACATATATTAAGGCATTTTTAATTAACTTACTAATTCTGGGATGAATTTGAACTATGGTTATTTACGGTTATTTATTATATACATATTTATTGGTGTTATTAAAGACCCATTTATATTTATTTTTTATTTTAAAGTATTTAGAGTAGGCTGGCCAGCCACAATTTTGTGATAATATATGTATGCAATTAAAAAAGATTCCAAACAGTTGTAAGGAGGTGTAGTTTGTTTTAAAATTTAGTTCAAAATATATGTTTTAAGTGTTAAGCTGCAAATAAAGTTGGAAACAGGAGGAGATAAAACCTTAAATGTAATATAAGCTTCATCATAGTAAAATAAAACATTTTCTAAATATAATATAATCAATAATAAATTCTGACCCATTTCTGAAATAATCAAGTAGGTCTTCATGCAGGAGTTTGGAGTCTGATTTGAATGACGGTTAAGTCTAATACAGCCTTTGGGGGATCATTTTGCCTAGAAGTTGTATTAGAGCTTTTAAAAGGGAGCCCCGCACCCACCTCCTGCATGAAGACAGAATGAAGAGAAACGGATGCTGGGAGATGGATCGTGAAGATGAACTTGATTATTTCAGAATTGGTACAGAATTTTTAATTGATTATGTTTCTTTGTATAATGAAACTTATATTAAACATAGTTCACCATTAAGGGAGAATGGGGCTGTGGCCACTTTGGCAGTGTGAGTGTGAAGGACAGAAGCTTGGGGAGGGAAAGTGTTGTTTGGAGTAAATAACTGCAAGCTGTGACAGTCACAAGTGGAAGCAAATAAAAGTTTAAACTCGGTTAAGCAACGGATCTTCCAGAATTCTTATTTTACATAGTTATCATAATTCTTATGTTACATGTCTCTTTTCCCGAGTAAACACTCCCTTTACCAGATTAATTGCCCTCTCCAATCATTTATATCCCATATGAGTGCTGGAGACCAAAACTGATGATCTGAACCCAACCTTAAACTGCAACAACCATATAAAAGATAGATGGCAGGAAGAAAAGGAATATGTGTGCACATGGAGGGTTGTGGGCAATGTTTGGCCTACAATATATTTTTAAAAAATGCCAGCTGGGGTAAACCAGCAGTTTCCATATATAATATTAGCCAGTAACACTAGAATTCTAAAAAAAAAAATATCATTAAAAGACTTTGCAGCAACATGGATTTATGATAGCTGAGTTACTCATAACTGCCTCATTAGTACAGAGAAAATTCTATTTGGTCAAATATATCAGTCATAACCATACAAATTATTTACAAAATTAAGACATTTTGCAGACTATTAATAGCTTTAAAAGTTCTTATGAAATTGCACAATCATGTGATAAATACTTTAACAGCAAAGCAAAGATCAAAGAATTTTGAAACCTCCTTCCCACCATGACATGTGTAAGCTTTGTTTTTTACTGACCTTCTGTAAGACGAAACCAAACCTCTCCATTATTTTGCATGCCATTAGCCTAATTTTTGAGTTCACCAGAACATCCGGGACAGTTTAACACTAGCTGCATTTAATGGTGACCCTTTCATTTATCAAGCTGCCTCACGCACAACCATTTATAATAGAAAAACTGCAGCTAGTCACATGTTTACAATTGATCTAGGTCAGGAACAATTAAATTAGGTAGATAAATTAGAATTTTAAAGATTTTCATGCCTGTAGTAATGTCCTCTATTAACCTTTATTCGTGTAAATTCCTTAGATGCTGTCTTATACTAGAAATATTTCAAATGCACATTTTTATTGCACATTCATTTAATTTTTTATGACATAGAATAATTTACGTAGTTTATAGAATGGTTTGCGCTCTGTTAATGATTCTGTATCCCCTTTGTTCATTGTTCATTTTAGTAGTAATGCTATCTACATGATATTGTTCAGGTATAAATGAGCATTAAAGAATGTCACTATTGCCCCCCAGCTAGCAAACCACAAATGCGCATGTGACATCACTCTGGTGGTTAACTTGAACCATCAAAGTATCATTTGATCTATGTATTAGATTGATGAGTTCATCAACCAATTGCTGATTGCCACATCATAACCCTCGCCCCTGATGTCACCAGCCCTGCCTCCAACATCACCCACCCTGCCCCCACAAAGTCCCCACCTGCCCGCCTGTCTGGTCTCAGTACAGCCTAAAGGTGGCAGCCCTACTAAAACTACAGTTGCATTGTCCCTGGGCCCGTCCTCTTGCATCACTGTTAATTTTCAATCATAACTTTCAGTTTCCATAATTACACAATTAGCACAATATAATTTCAATCATTTATATCTTCCCCTGAATATTTCTGAGCATAATGAAAAGCTAAGCTAATATGTTTATTGTTTGAATCTATATGATAACTGGAAACTTTTTGGGGCATGATGTCAGTGATGTACATAAACACACAGGGGTTATTTATCAAAGGTCAAGGGTTAGCGTTTTTTTTTACCTTGAAACCCGAAACTCCAATGAACTCAAAACTCAAATTGTATCTTATTTAGGAAAAAACTTGAATTGCAAAAACCGGATTTTGTTTTGTGTCCTGCAACCCAAAAACTTCAGTGAAAAAAAACTTGAACATTTGAATCATTCCAGTGTTTGGGCAAGACTTTCCGAAAAAAACTCGAACATCATGCAGGCAACATCTTCAGATGGTTCAAGGGACATCTGCCATTGACTCCTATATGACCTTGACAGGTTTTAGATTCAGATTCAAGCTATTTATAGGGTCGGGTATAATAAATCTTAAATATTCAAGGTTTTTTTAACTCAAAAATGTGAGTTTTGACCAGAAAATACAACTTGAAAACTCAAATCTCCGTGAAAAAAAAACAACTGGAGCTTTAATAAATTTGCCCCCCAAACTTTAGTTGATGTTTGATAATTCTGTACACAAAGGTTTTATTCTTTTTATTTCTAGTTTTTGAGATTTTTTTGGTATGTTTCTTTAACTATACATATGCAAGCATAGGGTTAAAAACCCTTCATCAAACACCTTCCTCCCACTGCTTGCTGGAGATTGTTGGAGATAAGTGACCTGCTTGCAGTAATAATTTGCCCAAAATGCAAATTTAGGCAAGTGATGTGACCTGAGCTGAAGTCCATTTAGGCCAACTGATTACAGCAAGCAGGACGCTTGTCTCCAGCTACTGCACAGCAGAAATCGAGACAGTTGTAAATTTTTAAATGGAAAGTTTCCAATGAACTTTACATTTACAGTGAAATATTACTTAACTCCCAGTAATTGCATAGCATTCCAATGCATTTGACAGAATTACTGATCAGTAAGAAAAATTAAATTAGTTTTTCTCTCATTTCACCAAAAGGATGTTTCCTATAGCAAATAACGTGTTTTTGACCTGGAGTAAAGAATCTAATCAAAATACCGAAATGTTCCTGCAAATTACTGTTCATTCTTTATTTTAACTTTATTGTCTATTGCTATAAAGAAATTTCTTTTTTATGGATTAATATATTATAATGTCCAGTTCACATGCATGCTATTATTCAAATTGATTTATATTATTTAACAAAATGATGATGATGATGATGATGATGATGATGATGATGATGATGATGAACTAAGAACAGTGTCTGAAAGATGTTTCCTATAATAATGTTGACAAGGGGACTCCCCAATTGACCTTTGCCCTTGTCATCCCACTAAACCCCATTGTTACATATCTTAATAAAACACCAGGAGCCAGAAATGGGGTAAAATGGCCACATAATTTATTCACATTTTATCATATAAATAGGACCTTGCCAGCCTCACCCCTAGGCAATATTCTAAAGTGAGAATTCCATAAGAGATTGTAACTATGCTCTGCCGTTCCTTGCTGAAGACTTGAGATCAGCACTATGTCATTATATCCACTACTGAGTATTAGACTGCCTCTACTTATAGAGAGGATTATCCTAAACTCTGGAGCCCTGCTGCTGGTCCTGAATCTGCAGTGTCTCAATGATAGGGAGGCTGTAAAGCAGGCTGTCACCTAGCACATGCAGTCACAGGAGAAAACCTCCTTTCTCCCTCTTCTAAAATTTCCTGTGCAGTACTCTGGCAAGGTCCTACCACTGCTGTGACAAAGAAAACATAAAATACATTATCATATATATCCACTGTTTTTATCCAGAGGTAGGCAAATAACCCAGCTTTAAGCCAGTGCCTATTATGCCTCAATGGCGATAGGAAACATTCCCTGGATCAAGCATTTGGAATTAACATGAATGAATACAATGCAGACTGTCAAATTTATACTGTATAAAGGAACAGAAACACAATATAACAGTGCATCCAGGAAAGCATCCACATCCAGTTATTAATAGATAATATGAGAACATAAAGAAGAAAAAAAATATGCAAAAAAAGGGGGAGGGTGGGATTTTACTACCTGCTCAGAAGATAAAGAAGTGAACCAATCAGTCAAATTATTGTGAAGTTAGTGGGATTCGAACTATCGTACATCTTTTTCGTCAGAAAATTGATCAGGCAGGTTAAAAAAATGTTATCGTCCCAGTGCAATCTATCTATGTTTGCAGGGCCAAGCAGGCAGCTACCCATCAGTTTTACTGGCAATATCACCTGAAATGACAAATCATACATTTAGGGGAAGATGCATCAAGGGTCGAATATCGAGGGTTATTTAACCCTCGATATTCGACTGGGGAATGAAAATCCTTCGACTTCGAATATTGAAGTCGAAGGATTTTGCGCAAATACTTCGATCGAACGATTGAAGTATTAATTAATTGATTCGAAAGATTTTAATCCAACGATCGAAGGATTATCCTTCGACCAAAAAAAGTTAGCCAAGCCTATGGGGACCTTCCCCATAGGCTAACATTGAGTTCGGTAGCTTTTAGGTGGCGAACTAGGTGGTCAAAGTTTTTTCTTAAAGAGACAGGACTTCGACTATCGAATGGTCGAATAGTCAAACGATTTTTAGTTTGAATCGTGCGATTCGAAGTCGAAGGTTGAAGTAGCCCATTCGATGGTCGAAGTAGCCAAAAAAACATTCGAAATTCGAAGTTTTTTTTCTTCTATTCCTTCACTCAAACTTAATGAATGGGCCCCTTAAACAATCGTTTCGAGATAATTGTGGTTTTACGATAATGAAAAGATCTTTTAAAGCTTTAGACTCTCATCTGTCTTTTTCACCACACATCCAAACACTCACAAAATCTTGTCATATTCAGCTGCCATATCTCAGTTCAGATACAACTAAAACATGTATCCAGTCTCTTCTCTCATCTCCTGCCTTGATTACTGCAACCTACTCCTTGCAGGTTTTCCAACAAGTCGGTTTTCAAACTCCAATCTGTTCTAAATGTTGCTGCTAGACTCATTATACACCACACAACATCAACTGCTTCCCTATGCATATCCCTTCACTAGCTCTCAATCTCCTCTAGCATCAAATTCAAACTATTAACATCCACATTCAAGGCCCTTAACAATGAAGACCCTCCCTACATTTCATCTCTGGTGTCAAAATATTTTCCTTCACGCCACCTTAGCTCTGCTGTCTTCTCCTGTTATGACTGCAGCCCATTCTCGTCTACAAGACTTCTCTTGGGCTTCTGCTTTTCTCTGGAACTCTCTGCCTCAAGCTGTAAGACTCTCTCCTTCCTTCCAAACCTTCAAATGCTCCCTAAAGACCCACCTGTTTAGAGAAGCTTATTCAATGTATCTTAATTAATAAGTCATAATATAAATCACAAATTTGTGTCTAAAATACCTATATCTCAATTGTACTCAAAGTGTACAGCACTCCATCACCCTTGAGAAAGTTGGGACACCGATTTAACAGACTTTATTGATGAACAATAGTTTTCTACTAAATTGTAAGTGTAATATATATTTCTTTGATTAAAGGTGCTGACACAATTTTACATGATGGGAGCATGTAACTTCTTTTATGTTTATTTGTTTGTACCCTAACCCTTTAGTTTGTAAATTCTTGTGAGGAGGGCCCTCTAATCTTATTGTACTCTGTAAACCCTTGTTTGTTATTTACTATTTGTTTCTTGTTCGTCATCTTATATAAAGCCCTCCATAACTTGTTGGGGATATATATATATATATATATATATATATATGATTATGATGATAAGTAAGTAAGCCAAACTGTTGTTTGTGTACTCATTCATTCAATGGTCTTTCCAGCAATGTTGTCATTCAAAGAAGGTTTGCATTCTACCTATAGGCACAGATTTATCAATCAAATGTTTATCCAAACTGTGAGCTGTGGGGCCTAGGGCACATGGGGCCTTGTGATATCCATTAGGATGTGATGTGGCAGGTTTGTGTTTCCTTGGAGCAGATCCTATTGTTTTTTATGGCATTGTTTTGCTTAGTGGTATTAATGGCAGACCTTTTGGATCTTGAACATTTGATACTGATTTTTAATCACAACCAGTAAGATTGATTGGAATTTATGTGAATACATCATTAAATTAAAGTACAGGTATGGGACCTGTTATCCAGAATGATTGGGACCTACTAAAAAATCATTAAAAAAAACAAGTCAAATCAACTGGACTTGCTGTGTTTTTTTTCTTGAAGACACCAGTCATCCAACTGGCTTTCTCAATTCATAATAACTTGTACATAGGATCTTGCTTCGCTATTTATCCTCTGGAATGTTGCTCCAATCAGCATAATCTGTTTATCATTATTCATAATGATGTCATTAAGTTAGGTGTTGATTGTATTAGCATTGGAGCTTTGATGTGTTATTAAACCTTCCAGGGTGAGGTGCCAAAACAGCATTGTATGTGAGAAAGCCAGTTGGATGACATTGTGTTAACATTATTTGAACACAATTGGATTGTTTTGTCTCCAATAAGGATCAGTTATATCTTAGGTGGGATCAAATACAAGGTACTGCAGAAATAATATAAATTAAATAATTTTGAAATATTTTATTAAAATGGGAGATGGGAGATGACCTTCCTGTAATTCAGATCATTCTGCATAAGGGGTTTATGGAAAATGGATCCTATACCTGTAGTATTTTGGTATTACATTGTTTTTTGTGACTGTATATAACTATATATACAGTATAAAGTAAGAATTAACTTGATATAAGTAAGGATTAATTATTTACTGTATCAGTGTATAGAACTTTGGAGCCTTATATTCTCCTGTAACTATATTGAAGCTGATGATTGACAGTCACATGGGCTGTTTGGGCTTACTTTTGGCTGTGAGAAATACAGGTATACCAATATTAAGTTATACACATACTGTGGTCACCCTATAACTAACTAGATGTAGTAAATATGTGCTAAATGGAATATGTGAATCAATTCATTAGCAATGCATTTTTTTCCCATAGGAAATGCTAGCAGAGAATTGTATTAAAGGACAAGGAAAGCCTAAATACAATATTGTGTGCAGGGAAAGCGTACCACAATACTGGCTAATAGTGCAGTCATTTTGCTGAAGTGTGCAACCATTTAGAAGACCTCTAGCTGATGATTTGAAAAAAGCACTAAGTATGGAAAGAACACAACTGAAAATGCATTGCTCTACCCTCAAAACCAAGACCGGAATTCATTCATGCGCAATAGCTGGTCTTTGGATTTGCCACATAAGCAGATGGTTTAGCTCATGAGCATGCTTTCTTCCATGGGAGCAGTCTTGCTGTCAGGAATCAGCGCAGTTATGTCTGCCCTTGGACAGGACTCGCACGTTGACGTAATCGACTTTAAGATGGCGGGCACAAGATGGTACCAAAGGGGGAAACTTCACGATGAAATTACTGAATTTAAAAATGGTATTTTAACAAGGAAAGTTAGCAATCTAAGAGAGCATGAGGCTACTAGTTAAATGATGCAAGAAGTAAAAAAAAACTTTCCTTTAACATTAGTCTTCTGCATGTTTTCCCAAAAGTATAACAACAAATATGCAGAGGGTTGTGGGTTTTTTTAAAAAAAGGCACCTGAACTATAATATAAAGCTTTTTTCCTATTTCCATAATGTATTCTTGAGTATAGTGAGAAGAAGCATTGCTGGTTGTACATTTAGAGGAAAATCTGCAACCAAACATTGCTTTGCATACCGATGTAAAAACTTTTACTCTAAAACTGCCTATAATGACAGCCAATCAACAAAATTTTTACAAATAAAATGATTATTTAGTTTTATAGACTTTTGAGATTATCTTGTCTGGTTAAAATCACTACATTGTATTTGCAATTAGTGTTATAAAACCCTGCATAACAAACAGTCTGAACCTAAAGCATATTACTTTCCAGCGTACTTTAAGGGGCAGATTTATCAAGGGTCGAAGTGAATTCAAGGGAATTTCCTAAATAAAAAATTCCAAATTCAAAGTAATTTTTTGGATACTTCGACCATCGAATAGGATACTACGACTTCAATTCAAAGTAAAATAGATCGAATATTCAACCATTCGATAATCGAAGTACTGTCTCTTTAAAAAAACTTTGAATTCAATACTTTGCCAAATTAAACCTGCCGAAGTGCTATGTTAGCCTATAGGGACCTTCTAGAGCAGTTTTCTAATTTTAAGTTGAAAAAAAATCGACCGATCGCTGAAATCCTTTCGAATCGTTCGATTGAACGATTCTACTTCGACCGCAGGATACCCAAATTCACTCAAAAAAGTATTTTAATTCAATGATCGAATTTCAAAGAATTTTTATCTTTGAAATTCAACCCTTGATAAATCTGCCCCTTTGACTTCGAAGTCGAAGTTTTTTTTAATCGAATTTGGCCAAATACGGTCAAAGGTAAAACATTCGGTCGTACGATGAAATCCTTTCATATTACATATATATATATATATATATATATATTATACTGTTTATTTTTAAAATCAGTGTTCATATTATACAATATAAAGTATATGCTGAAATATAAAACTAAAGCAGTATTCCTTGCAATAGTGATTATTTTGTGAATCACTGGAATGATTTATTGATCTATTCAAAACAATAGTAAATGTAGTCTGATTGTACTCCTACTCATTCATTCGGTAATGTGTCTGGCTTGGTATCATCTGCTAAAACTGTTCCATAAATTGTGTGTGGGCTTTTGTTCTCCAGAACATGAAGCCAATTGAGATATTTAGACAAACGTATTCACTTGCAGGGAATACATAAATAGTGTAGGTACTGTATAACAAAACATGATGCTTTTTTTCCTCCTCATATTCGCTTCTCTGTTTCTGTTTTAATTAACAGAACCCCTCTCTTCATGTGTAATTTTCCTTTCATCACAAACACGTCACGTAGGGGGGTAGCATCCGGATAAATATCATCAGCGGTGGAGCCAAAAAATAATTAAAAATTCAACTTTATTCGATCCATCTAAAATAGTATATACAAGCAGCAGGGAGAGTGTAGCTTGACGCGTTTCATGACCAATACGTCACTTCATCAGAACCGTGAACCACTTCCTCCTCTCTGCTAGTGGCAGTTCCAGCCTTGTATTGTAATTTTCCTTTCCACTGCAGAACATTGTCAGAAATCTTCTAAGGAGGAGTCTGGTTTTTCAGTCCCAGAAAATAAATGTGTATTATATGCTGGTCTGATGGACCAAAAAAATGTTTTTCAATTATGTATGACATAAAGCACTGTAACATATTATGAAGGTCAAGGCATGCTAGGAGCTGAAGACCAGCAGTATCAGGGTTGTATTCTTAAAACAATACCACTTATTAAAATGTTTCCCCAGCTCCAGGACCCCAGCTGTATTATAATGCAAAATAACCCTCAAATAACAATAAATCTGACTCTGTGTTCTTTGTTCTTGCATTTGGAGTTGATATTAAGTGCAGTTTCTCTATCACTGAAAAAGTATTCTATGTATCCCCATGTCTGATTGCAGTGTGATATAGTGAAGTCAATATATATCTGTACAAATATACTGTGCAGCTAATTTGGGACCAAAAAAGACAAACATTTATCCCCTTCAAACAAACCCCAGTAAACATTTGTACACATACTTATACAGATCTATTTATGCCCTAACATATATAAACAATATATTGTATACCAATAGCTATCTAACTAACTGTAGATCTTAAAATAACAATAGCTATGTTCAAGAAGTCATCCAAGCCACTCTCTCTAAGGCATCAATAGAATAGAATCAGCCATCGCAACATCCTCCGACTGGGTATTCCACAACCTCCGGCTCACACTGTAAAGAATCACCTACGCTGCTTCAAATTAATGTTGAGTTCCTCCAGCAAGATGACATAGTTCAGATAAACAACATTCTCATGGTGGATTCTCTTGCATCAGTTAGTATGTAAGTATGTTTGTAATTAGGTTTTCATCAACTAGGTGGTTGAATATCAACGTAGGTGGTTCTTCACAGTCAGGACAGTGAGGTTGTGGAATGCACTGCCGGGTGATGTTGTGATGGCTGATTCAGTTAATGCCTTTAAGAATGGCTTGGATGATTTTTTGGACCGATATAATATCAAAGGCTATTGTGATACTAAGCTCTATAGTTAGTATAGGTATGGGTATATAGAATTTATGTGAAAGTAGGGAGGGGTGTGTGTATGGATGCTGGGTTTTCATTTGGAGGGGCTGAACTTGATGGACTTTTTTCAAACTGATTTAAATATCTAACTATGTAATTATATAACTATAGAGAACTATGGGGCACAGTGCTGTATAGTTGGGTTTAGTGTTCCTTTAAACTTGTCATTGACCACACAGTGGTCATGCTCTTTTTTTATACCAAGGGAATACCCTTGTGCTGCCAACATAGTGTCCATAATGGTACAGCATGCATGACGTTTACAGACATATACATGTTGTGTAGCCATGTTCTAGCGTAACTTGCACCCAATGCTAATGGCACATGGGTTGTTTTCTCTGCTGGTGGAAAGATGGTAATAATTAGTTAGTTAAGCTATTATTATTGAACTATGGACTACCTCCCTTCACCTTTTATTGTGTTAGGGCTTACAGAAAAGCAGAAGTTAATTATGCAGGGGCATTATCTGTGCACTGGTAATCTAATTATCCTCACAAGAACCAAACAAGTAGTTGCTTCAGTTTTCCTGTTTGCCTTCAATGAACTCATGATGATTAAGGTGCTATACTGCCCCTTTACCAAAGCCCATTTATATTCAAGCTTCTTTAAAGTATTAGTGACCACGTGCCCTGTGTTCATTCCTGCACATATGCAATTGCATTGTAATAGAACTCCTCTTTACCAAGTTCTAGTGGTAGCTAAACTGCCATGGCTAAATTAGATTCAAAAGTTTTCATTTTTATACATTGTACAATGTAATTCTGGCTCCTTTTTCATAGTCATAAAATCTAAAATAAACATCAAATTCTCTTAACCTTGATCCATTAAATGATCAGGTCATGTGCATCTCCTTATGAAGCAGCAGTTTCAAAGAAGATAATCAATCCTGCCACACAAATTCCATAAAGCCATTCTTAATTATAATTTACACACTGCCAAAGAACTGTGTCTATCTTCTATCATTTTTGTATGATCGATTTCAACCCCCTTGTTCTTCAGTTTCAGTTTTTACCATTAAATCTTCTTGACCATTATTTTGCTAATATCATGTGCAGTAGCCTAATCTTTACCGCCTCAAATAAACACACATGCATACAAATTCATACAATTATTGAAAAGCTTTAGTTATTCATGTGTCCTTTTAAAGTTAATCACAAATTCACTGTCCCAGGTGGAAGATGAAATCAGTTTTTTCTCATGATGGTCATTTATTCTGATTTAGTTTCACTTCCTGGGGGTCATTGATAAACTTTGAGCAGTGCGTATGTATTTGCATGTTATAGCTTTGCACATGTTTCTTCAAACTTAAATATTGTGTTGCTATGAGCATCTTTCCTTGTTATGCAAATTGCAGTAAGTACAGTATGCATTCGCAAATAGCTTGCAGATGAGATGGATTTGACATGGTCAATCTGTGTGGGTGTTGTATGCAAATATAGGGTTGACAGTAATTTTGAAAATATAAATTTGCTATTTGTTAAGTATATATATTTCTCTGCCACAAACGTTGTGGTGTAACTCACAAATTCCCAACTTGCGAAATAAATATTCGCAACTTGCAATTAGGCCATATTAAAAAGATATTTTAGCAACATCACATTGCTAATAGCGCTTGGGCATTTAAAAAAAAAAAACAGATGAAATTACGCTCACAGTGTGGAAATGGTGTTAAAATCTGTTAAATCTGTGTTTGATACATTAGGCGCAAGTCAGCTTCTCCTATTGGAGGTAACTCCAGGGTTCCACTGTGTTAGTAGGTGCACTTTTTCTGATTCATCAGAACAGACTGTCCAGGCACAATTACAAGTGCAGGGATTGTGTTTAGGTGTAAATAAAGAGCATCAATACAATTGAGAGCATTTTTGTGCAACTGCAAATGTTTCTGTGTTTGTAAATATATTGGACATTTTCCTTTAATAATCACAAATGTTTTCTTGGAGGTGAATTTTTTTTCCCACCATCAAGAATTAACCATTTATACTGTATCTTCAGAACAAAACTAAATTCTTGCCTCTAGGATCTCTAGTGAAGAAATTGATACAGTATTACAACACTGAAGCCATGACCTATTCATGTATATCTGTCAAACAACAGCAACGCACTTGATATGGGTCTTCTTTGCTCTTGTCTTCTTTCAGTGGCGTAACTAGATATTACTGGGCCCCACAGCAAATTATTTTTCAGGCCCCCAAAATGTTTAGAGGATGACTTGTTTCTCCAATATTTATTGAAATTGTATATGAATTAGGGCCTCATGGGACCCCTATACCTCCTGGGCCCCCCTGCAGCCGCAAGATCTGCTTCCTCTATAGTTACGCCCCTGTCTTCTTTATGCTTCTTTACACAGAAATCTATCACAAGACATTATCTACCTCACTTCTAATGCTATAGCTTATAATTTTTTCTAAACTCATTGTACAGGGATGTATATATACATTAGTATGCATATCTTCCATTAGCATCTTATAGATTTAATTATTTTTTAATTCTTTATACCAAATATCAAAGAGTAGTAAATTGTATAACAGAACTAGGACTGATGTCACTGATAACATGGAGGTACATGACATATGTTCAATATTGATTCCTGGAAGGTCAGCCTTTTTTGATCAGACGAGAAGGTCAGACTGAATAAACCAATGATTTCTCATCTGTTATTATATTACTTGTTTCAATCATTTTTACTTCACTGTGCTCAGTAATGAGTTCAGACTGAAACTCTACCCCTAGCATTTAGATTGTATTTAAAACTGCTGTTTCTTTATCAGAATAGTTTGCATAAAACTCACCTAACCATTAATGCAAATTCTGGAATTTACCATAAATGAAAATTTAAAGCCATATCAACATCAGTCTATTTTGTAAAAATAAGGATGTCACATGTTATTTAATATTCTATACATCAACCAATGCCTGAACACAACCATAGCAGGTAATACGTTATGGCATCTTTGCTTAGAAC
Source organism: Xenopus laevis (assembly GCF_017654675.1). Lineage (NCBI taxonomy): Eukaryota > Metazoa > Chordata > Amphibia > Anura > Pipidae > Xenopus > Xenopus laevis. Next base: position 120,987,460 of record NC_054379.1, read on the forward strand.
TCAAGTTAATCAATATGATTAAATAACTGTCATCGTATCTAAAGGAGTTTAAAAGAACACTAACGCTAAAATTCAACCCTGGAATATATTTTTTTCTGATATTAGGAGCACATTGAAGTAGAAATGTTTCATATTAATTTATTGAACAGGATGTCAAAAATGTCCTTTCTTGGTTTGATAACTCTCACTTATACATACAGATATGCATTCTCATTGCTCTCATATTTTGTTGTAGTATTTTTATTTGCAAGTAACTGACAAAATACAATCAATTCATTACTAATTTATTTACTTAACGGTACATAATGGAGAAGAAAAAGAAGCTAATTAGACACACTGAATACTAAAGCAAGGAGATGCTGATCATCATCATCAACCAATTAGATCTTTGTTTTCATTTTCTAACTTATAGTAGACTGATCAAAAGTAATTGTTGATTGATTGCTATGGGCAACCACAGTTGTGTAACTTAGCATCTGTGTTTATAAATGAGCCTTATCCACTAAAGCTATCAAGTTTACCATGGTAAAGTTTAAATGGTGATAGATAGGTGAGAGACCAAGTCAATATTCACCTAACCTTTAGAATTCCACATTAAGCTTATTTAAGAATGCCTGTGCACAAATGCATCTGTTTTAGAATTTGCAATAATCTGCTTTTAATTTGTGTTGATTATTTAAGAAATTATACATGGAAACTGCATTCTGGAATTGAATTTAAATGCATTCTGTGTATTCTTTTAATTAGAAAACAATGATTTATTTGATTTTTTGCCATTAAAAAGAACTAATTGGAAACTGAGTTTTTTTTCACAGAATGTCCATCCTGCCTCCCCCATTATAAAGAAGGCAATTTGTTCAGAGCTCCTTATCATCCATTGAGCAAACAACCTCCTCCCTTTCATAAACTACAACAACTGAGGGCATCTTAGTGGACTGAAAATTTGTTTTCTCAACTACACCTCTGCTCGGCAGAACCAGGAATTAACAGGAAGTGCCATTGGCTTAATTTTCTTCTTTAAGAAAAAAAACCAAAAAACCAGATTAAACAATAGGCAAAAGTATGTTTAAAATCAGCCCCAATCATTAAGCTCATGTTTAAATGGTTGTATACTTTCCCTTTAATAACTAGAGAATATGTGTCCTTTTCAAATACTGCAGTTTGCTTCTGATTCCTTATTTACTCTAGGTCACATATACAGAAATCCCATAACACCCGTTTAACATAAATAAACATTATTACTCTTTGTAACAAAGGCTAAGTCAAAGTACTTACATGTTTCCATTACAGCATCAGACCAGGAATTCATTGCTTGCTCTATGTGAACAATGTACACATTTAAAAGAGATCAGTTATCACTTGTCTCTGCACTGCAGAATCTAATAGAAGTTGCTATAGCTTTCATGTCTAGCAAACCTGGTTGATAATATTGACTGCTTATGCATTTATAAGAGCACTGATTAAATTACCCTTTAAAAGAGTAATTTACATGGCAGCACTCCCAAGGCAAAAAGGCAGAAAAAGGAAAAATGTCAGTTACAGGAAATTTTAAAACAGTAGACTAATATCCTATTGTTCTAAAAAGATTTCTTTAATTGTGCAGTAGTTCAATAAATATTGCAATCTAATAATGACTTGGCAGCAAAAGAAACACATGCCAAAATCAACCCAAACATCTTAAATTAATATGAGATGATATTTTTAAAACTGTAGATTATTTTTAAATTCATTGTAGTGCTTGAATTTTTGTGAATTTACACAACTAGGTTACCTGTGATGTAATGATTCTTACTGTACATTTGTATAACCGTACAACTGATTTGAAAGATATATTCTATAAAAGCTCGATGTGATCATCATCACCTTGTTGTGTTTGAGGGGTGTTGGTTCCTCTGTGAGTATCAAACCTATTTTTATTTGGACTTTATGCTTCTGGCATCTGACCTGATGGACAGGATATTCACATAACCAGTCTGAGATTAGACTGAAATGGGAACAGGAAGAAAACAGCCTAAACCAAACATTAAGGATTTTTCAATTGGTAGTATGTTGGATTTGGGAAGAACAGAAGTTGGATGGACCAGGGGCAGTGTAGTGCACACTGTGAAAGTTAAGGGGAAGCCTCTACATAGTGACTTCAACACTAAATTAACTTTTTCAATGTTCTGAGTGAGATTGGGAAATTTGGATCAAATGGACCATGTTGGAAACTCTCTTAGCTAACTAACTAGACCTTTATACCATAGGGCAGCAGGTGGCTGGCATGTCTATAACAGTAAAAAACTGTAAACTGATGGCTAGAAATGATTAAAAATGGGTGCATTGTTTCAGCATACAAGACAATAGCAAGAACTAGTGATTGGCGAATTTGCGCCTTTCGCGAAACAACGCCCGCGGCCGTTTTTGACGCCGGCGTCCGTTTTTTTCCGGCGCGAATCGCGCAAATTCGCCACAAATTCACGCCTGGCGAATAAATTCGCCCATCACTAGCAAGAACAGCTGTGGAAGCAGAACCTTGAGGTGGGAAGAGGGTGTTGAGGGTGTATCTCATACCACCTTGTGCTGCTATCATGTGCATTCCATTATCAAGGCTTTACATATAATCATAGAAACTGTAGTAGCCGAAAATCGAAATTTGCTGATCTACATTATATGTTTATCAGTCCATCTGTTTGCTCTATATAGAATCTGGTACGTTTTCTTATTTGTTTAATAAAATTAATTCAGATTAACTGGAAATCCAGTTAATGGGAGCATCATGTTATTCATCTGGTCATGATATTTGTATGAGCAAAAAATCCTAAACCTAGTTTTGCTTCCTAGTCAGCTAATTTGACAGTAAGCCATCTATTTCACTGTCAACAGCTACATTGCTGTAGAGAAAGAATCATGTCTCTACTAATTGCATTACCTCAATTTATTCCTAATTTGGTATTAAAGCCTCTTTTGAGATTCATGCTTACACTGTTTTACAAGGCAGCAGTGTTGTACCTATATGTGGTGTGAGTGCTCTAATTTGTCAACAGACTCACATTTAAAAATCAAAATGAATAAAAAAAAATTGGCGAGGATTATAAAGGCTTATTGAATGTCACTTACAAAAGTATTGTCACGGCTTTCGTTTCAGCCCTTGTACTTTTTGCCTTTCTATATGATTTTTATCCCTGCCTATTTCATCAACTCTCCTGCCTCTTCTTACCTTTACCTGGAAAAAAGACAACAAGAAACAAGAAGGAAAGCCTATGGCTTCATCAATGGTTCCAAATTCAACAAGAATCTTACACAATTGTGTTGATATAATTTACCTTTTATCAATGCAGTGAATAGGGTAAAGATGGAAGGGCTAGGGTGTGTGCATGGGGTAAGCATTTTTACCTGAGCAACGGTTATCTGATGGCCCTCTATATAACCCCAACTTATATTATATAATATATAATATAGGGATGCACAGAATCCAGGATTCGTTTGGGATTTGACCAGGATTTGGATGAATACTTGTGTCTGGCCTAACCGAATCCGAATCCTAATTTGCATATGTAAATTAGGGGCAGGTAGGGAAATCACGTGATTTTTCATCACAAAAGAAGAATTTTTTCAGTTTTTCCTTTCCTGACCCTAATTTGCAAATGCAAATTAGGATTCGAATTCGGTTCGGTATTTGGCCGAATCTTTCACAAAGGATTCGGCCGAATCCCAAATATAATATATAAAATAATATAATTTGTTAATGCAATCCAGAATTGGTTGAAGATGGTTTAGTACTTTTAGCAGGATTTGCAATTGGATAAATCCTACTTATTAACCTAACTGGATCTAAACCCTTAAAGTCATGTAAATGTAAAGCTCTTAACAACTTAATGTAACAATATTTTGTTTGCAATGTAAGCTATTTTTCCCCTATCAAACTTATGCAAATAAGGGTTTGGAATTTGGCTGATTTTTTTGTGGAGGATTCAGTATTTAGCCACATCAGAAAAATGTTGACGTTTTTAAAGTCAGTCAGTCGGACTTTAATGACAATGCATTCAAGAAGTTGGGGCAAAAGTAATTTACCAGAGGTTCAACAACATATATAATACAGAAGCAGACCAGGTTTAAAAAAGCTTCCACTATAGATTAATGCAGCTTAGTTACAATCAAGTCCCAGGTACTGTTTTATTATTATAGAGAAAAAAGGGATAGTTACAAAAATAGATCTTAAAGTGGACTCCATGGGACATGGCCTTCTAATAAATTGGAGATTTCTGGATATCAGGTTTCCGAATAAGTGACCATATGTCTGTATTATGATGTGCAGTATCATCACCATAAAACATTATTATCATGATAATCAAAGAAAAGAAACACCCAAACTATACATACCCAGAAATACCCTGCCATCAAATCAAATATATATATATAATTGTGCTCAGTGTATTAGTTGCTGTAAGGAATTACTGTATCTCCTGTCTTGGCCTCTGCTGGATTTGAACTTGTTACGTGGAACATTATGACATTTTGCCTTTACGTGTACTCTATACAGACAGGCTAGAAGTATAGGTTTTCCCTGTACTGAGGGTTTCCTATTTCAGTCTGTAGTCTGGTTCTACTAATTGCTTCCAACTGCTCTGCATTAACTGACAGATGCTGTTCATCCTCCCAGCAAAGAGTATCGTATATCTACACCATGATATGGCATTATGCCTTGCCAGTTCTTAGGTCCACTCCAACTTGATTTCTTTGAGTTCTATCAGTCAAGACAGGAGATACTTCCTTGCATTAATAAGCCATCGTGCAGGCAGAATCCAGAAGAGGTTTAAGGCTGCATTAGAATCAGGTTCACGAGTGCCTACCCAGTATGGAGACTTGCAAGAAAGTAGATCTAGCAAGGGATAATGCCGGATCAGGGTGTACATATAACATAATATCAGCTGGGAGGTCTCTAAGGATCAGCTGCACTTGTCAATTAATGCAAAGCAGCTGTGAGCAATTAGCAAAACCAGGAATACATACCTCAGTACAGGAAAAATCTATACCTCTAGCCTTCCTGTGTAGAGGTAACGACAAAAGGCCATAATGCAATAGGTGCAAAACCAGCAGGGGCCAAGATAGGAGATAACTCCTTACAGTTGCAAACCAGATAAGACAGATAAGGTCATATGAGCCATTTAATCAATATTAGCACAGTTTGGAATAAATCCTTTTCAGTCCTGTGTCAACTGATCACGATTGATGGATACTGCCAATAAAGGGATGCTGTAGGGTCTATACTGACCCTAAATGGAATTTGCTTAAATGTAATCACTAACGTTTTTGCTTTGGGAGATCCAACTTATTTGCATTGACTTCAAAAGGGAGTTCAATTAAAAGAACAATTTTTTTAGTATTAAATCATATGAATATGATTAAATTTGACACATTAACATACAAAAAAAGAAGTCCCCCTTCAACAATATCAACTAGAAAGGCAGTGGTATAGGGGTGATTTAAAATCTTTCATCTAGTACAGGAGTTGTTGAGTTGTTTAAGATCTTCTTGTATTTTTGAACTTTTGGTGTGGCTCCCACTTAGCTCATATTTTAATAAATAAATTATATATCACATTTTATATAACTGTAACGCTAATCTGGGCTATCCACACCACAGATAGTCACTGTCCAGCTAGTGAGAAGAGCATGGTTACATTTGGACTCGCACTTCAGGATCAGGGCCTTCGCTAAGTGGAAACATTCCCTCTAAGGTGTAGTGCAACTACAACACTCAGGCTACTGTGCATACAAAACATACAAAATGATTGGGCGCCAGGAGGTTCTTATGATGCAAAACAAGAAAAGGTTTAAGAGTCCAAAGACAATATCCCCAGGTTTACTCACATATACAAATGAGCACATGATACACAGTCACATCAGGTAATAGGTTGTTTCAGCTGAGGAAGGACTCCACTAGGCATTTGCAGTGATTCAGTATATATATATATATATATATATATATATATATATATATATATATATATATATATATATATATATATATATATATATATATATATATATATATATATATATATATATATATATATATATATATATATATATATATATATATATATGCACATATACTTGTTCCTATGCAGAGGATGTATACATTGCTGAAATGACAATAATGATTTACACCCACCTCTGTTTTAGAAAAGATTAGCTTATTCTCTTGCTTGGTGAAATATTTACTAATGCTCAATATTACATTTAGACAGAACGGAATGTAAATGGAACTTGAAAATGGAATTTGCATCACCTACAAATCATTGCTCTTTTCTGCATTGTCAGTAAAATGCCTATGAGTGCTATTAAATTTGCTAACTCTTTATGCAATGCTCTCTGGATGTTGTTGGTAAGTCATAATGCAGTCTTCATCGATCTAACATCTGCAAAAATTACACTTTTCCCTCTTGTTGACATTCATAGGGATGTGTGGTGTAATATTTATACTCAGTCTGTAACAGTGCACTTAAAAGTTTAAGGGAAGGTAAAATAATCCCTGTAAGGAGGGAGTGCAAAATTGCATTTTTTAATCTTGGAGATATTATTACAAGCAAAAATGTTGTTCATCATGTAATTATTATGATATAAACCTGAGTGCTTTCTATTTTTTAACCTTGCCATGGATTGCAATAAAAAGCTGCTGAGCAAAGACATCAGGATTATGAATGATGAAGCAAACAACTAAGCCTGGTTAGGGTGAGATGGAGCCAAAAAGCCCTTCACATTCATAACATGCAGCATACGGCCTTCTGAAAACAGAAGGTACTTTCTTGCCTTGTGCCATGTACATAGCACTGCCTTAATACCAGAAATGAGAGTTTATCTCCAACATATAGCATTACGGGCAGAGATCGTCTCCTTTATGTCCCTTTGGCATAATATGCACCAGAACGGCTGGTTTTATAGCACAGATACAGCCTAATAGTTTTGAGGCATATATCCAAACTTACAGACAGTCTGTTTCAATCTTGTTGAATCTCATCAGTGCAAGATATTGGAACATGGCTTCTGAGTGGGTAGCAGAGCAAAGAACCTAGCGTGGTTAGGGTGAGACAGGCTAAAAGGAATTATGAGATGCAGGATTGCCTGATATCAACCATGATAACATCAGTATTGGCTAAATTACCAAGGACAGATTATTTGTGTATGTAAGACAGTCACGTTACCTAATACCTATTTAGGAACTCCAGCTTAATATGATATATAACTCTTAGCAAATTTCCAATAGACATTTATTAATCATCTTCCCTTCAAATTTATTTGTAAATATTATTGTCATTGAAAGCATATTTTCCTACTCTTTCACTGATTATTCTGAGTGCATGTAATAAAGAGTGAGTTAGTGCTAATCCAGTTTACTCCACAATGGCTTGAATCTTTCAGTGATTCTTCTTCACATGTCTGCCCAATGAAGCAAGGTATTGCAGTAATTTGAGTATTGGCTTCAGAAGAACTTACTCTCACTACTTGCAGTGAGTTGTTTCAGTTTGTATGCACAGTGAAGGGACTAGTTAGGAACAGACTGAAACATCTTTCAGTAGAAATTACATTTACAAATAACTTTACAATCATTAACATTTTTCAATAAATATGCATTGGAAAGTTGTTTAGCATTATATTTTCTTTTTTTATCCTTCTTGTTTCATGTAGCTAGAATTCCCCTTTAAATACAAGCAGGCCAATTAAGCCTACAAAAAAAGCAATCTGATAAGCAATATTTTAAGATAAAAAAAGGCTTTGCTGGGAAGAATAAAATGAATCCTAACTTGTTTTTACCTCTTTCAGTGCTGCAGTTCTGTGCCAGATTAAAAATCTGGTGCAAGGAGCAAAGCATAGAGTTTACTGATGCACCCATGAGAACCTTCTGCACAACACATTGCATATAAGGGTGCCAGGCAAGGTGCAAAGGTTTGTTCCCATTTTTTAACCTTGGTCCTTTATTGTAAATCACATAATTTTGTAGAAATTGCTCCCTCAGACATGCTAAGGGGCCGATTCACAAAGGGTTGAATATCGAGGGTTAATTAACCCTCGATATTCGAATGGGATTTTAGCGCAAATAGTGCGATGGAACGATCGAAGAATTATTCCTTCGATCGAATGATAAAATCCTTCCAATCGAACAATTCGAAGGATTTAAATCCAACGATCGAAGGAATATCCTTCGATCAAAAAAACTTAGGAAAGCCTATGGGGACCTTCCCCATAGGCTAACATTGAGTTCGGTAGCTTTTAGTTGGCGAACTAGGGGGTCGAAGTTTTTTCTTAAAGAGACAGTACTTCGACTTCGATTCGAAGTCGTAGTCGAAGGTCGTAGTAGCCCATTCGATGGTCGAAGTAGCCCAAAAAACACTTCGAAATTCGACTTTTTTTTACTTTGAATCCTTCACTCGAAGTTAGTGAATCGGCCCCTAACATTCCACTCATGCAGTTATAGAATGTACTTCAACATCCATCAAAACTTCAATACAGTTAATGTAGCAAAAGTACCCCTTCAAAATCTATTGAAACATAATTAATATATAATACACAAAAGCCATGAATATCCTGTAAAATATATCCTTATAAACGGTGAGTTCTGATGTCATCAGTTATAAACGGTGAGTTCTGATGTCATTTCTGTCACATGACTCACTTAAATTTGTGTATTATAATAAATAAAGTACCCCCCGTTGTAAAATATGAGGATATTAGAAGTAACCTCGGAGTTCCATGACCTGTATAAAAACACTCGGCCTTCGGCCTCGTGTTTTTATATGGTCATGAAACTCCTCGGTAACTTATAATATCCTTATATTTTACAAGAGGGGGTACTTTATTCACTATATAACACACAGCTGCCCACCACAATCCACGTTCTATATTGTAGTTCTTTAGTTGTTTATATATCCTATCCTAGAAGCCACACAGTCTCTAAGATTGGCAGGTTAACTGGTCTATGGTTTCCTGAATTAAAAGGATTTTAAATCCTTTTCAATCTGGAAACTATAGACTGGTTAATATGTCCATATTATTATTGCATGCATTTATAAAACACCATCATATTCTGCAATGTTGTGCAATAAATGGGTATAAATCTCAAAACAACAGATACAGTAGGTGCCACAAGTGACCAAAGTGGATACACTCACCAGGTGGAATCAGTGATCCAGGTTAGGGTGTGGAAAACTGTTAATTGTAAAAAGCATAATCCAAGAATAGTAGTTGCATATAAACAGCTTCAGGCAGTAATTTTAAACTGCAATGTGTTTATTAAGCAGTGTAGGCACTACATGTTTCAGCATAACCCTTTATCAAGTGTAATAAAAGCAAGGCATTGTGGGACTTAAATACCTTCTTGGGAACAAGACACCACCCCCCACTTAAAGTGACAGTGTGGAATTATTTATATATAATGATTACACAAACTTAATCCAAGATATAAGAAATACAAAAATTCAGAAATACTCAGAAAAAATCTGAAAATTTAGTGTGAGTCTTGAATATTCCATAGTCCATAGTGTCTAAGTCCAAATATCCAAAAACATCAAGGAGACTGCCTCTTTCAGACTGTCCTTGTTTAATAAAACCAAAAAATAGTCGTAAGCATGACAATTGGTGCTGCTATATCGTAGCCTACGCAGGGATGTGCAAAACATGTAGTTAGTTATTATTTAATTTATAACCTTAACTTGCCAGCATCAATAACCATAACTCCTGTAACTTAAATTATATTTTCATTAATTATTTTTTACCTTCTCACGGCAGGAGTTCCGTGCTGCTTCAAATCTAGCTGGCCATTAATACCAGCTGGTTTTGTTAAACAAGGACAGTCTGAAAGAGGCAGTCTCCTTGATGTTTTTGGATATTTGGACTTGGACACTATGGACTATGGAATATTCAAGACCCACACTGAATTTTCCAGAATTTTTCTGATTTTTTCTGAATTTTTGTATTTCTTATATCTTGGATTAAGTTTGTGTAATCATTATATATATAATTCCACACTGTCACTTTAAGTGGGTGGGTGGTGTATTGTTCCCAAAAAGGTATTTAATTCCCACAATGCCTTGCTTTTATTACACTTGATAAAGGGTTATGCCTGAAACATGTAGTGTGCCTACACTGCTTAATAAACACATTGCAGTTTAAAATGACTACCTAATTCATCTACTATTCTTGGACTATGCACTCACTTGAGGTGTAACACAGACACCTACTGAATCCTACAGCTATAGAGTAAAGAGTTTTGGAATCTTAATCATACCTGCTATATTGGAATTGTAAAAAGCAGACATGGGGGCAAATTCACTAAGCGCCAAAGCGCCTAACGCTAGCGTCAATTTGCTAGCGTTGGTCATTTTCGTTACTTTGCAAATTCACTAACGAACGCTGGCTTAAATTCGCTAGTGTTACTTCGCACCCTTACGCCTGGCGAATTTTCGCAACGGACGTAACTACGCAAATTCACTAACGCGCGCATTGTACTGAACACTGCCTTTTACGCTAGACTTCATTCGCCACCTCAGACCAGGCAAAGCGCAATAGAGTAGATAGGGATTGCTTCAAAAAAAGTTCAAATTTTTTCTAAGTCCCAAAAAACGCTGGCGTTTTTTCTATATTATGGGTGATAGGCTGAAAAAGATTGAACATTTTTTTGGGGCTCCCCTCCTTCCCCCCTACATTTCCTAACTCATGGCAACTTAACTATACAGTGGGCACATGTGTAGGGCAAAATAAAATAAAATATTTGATGTTTTGAAGGTTTCCCAGGCACTTGTAGTGATTGTACGTATTCCTCCATTGA